>NC_092814.1:61246840-61604340 GCF_023375885.2 Dermacentor andersoni | reverse complement strand
CGTTGACGCTGAATCATTAACGTAGCCACCGACCACCGTCCTCACTAAGTGGGAAACAAGGGAAAGATAAACTCTAAGGCCCACACACCGAACCCAATGCGTTTGCTTCTTGGTGTGCTGCCGGCACGCGCGAATAATTTTGCCCTCGATCGCCTTTTACATTCACATTCTTCATGACCCAAAGACCGGCTTTCATACTTCTAGTTATCGTTTTGAGCATTCACGGTGTTGAACGTAGCCGGGTCAGAAACAATGCTGCTTCTGCGCGTTGCTACTGCTTGTTATGCATGGCGTTACTAAGGAAGTCACCTGCGCCGTAAATAACGAATACAAAAATTTTATTTTCGATTGCCATGTAGCCTGCAAAAATATGTATACAGGCAACGACCGGGCCTGTAACTACGTTTCCCAACCGTTCCGATTTCAGCGGGACAGTCTCGAATTTTGAGTAATGTCTCAAGCTTCGACTTGACTCAGTCGGGACTGCCAAATGTTGCGAAATTGGCTTTTCTTTTTTTGCTGCGTAACAATAAATAGGCTATTTCCTTTGTACATAATGCCTGACAACTCGTTTGCACATTCTTCTCTTTCTCTTCTGTTGCGTCGTCATAACCGTGTCGTGGTTTTAGTTTTTTAGTAGGCCCTAATCGTTCGCAGAATCTCCATCTGCATTGGTAGGCTATGGTAGAATTGCTAGCCAGGCAGCTATACTGCAACTTTGTTTTTTGTTGTTGTTGTTGTCTTTTTTTTAATCGTGACACGGTGGGACTAAAAAAAGAATAAACTTTCTAGAATGTACAAATTGGCGGCTCCTGGCACTGATAGGGTCTTTCGTCGCCAGCCCCTCCCCCTCGACCCAACTGCATGCGTCCACTCGAGAGTTGGCAACACTACCTGTAACGCGTTCTCGCACGGCAGAACCATCCACAGCGCCCCCCATCTGTCACACCTCCACACCGGCTCTAGACGCTGAGATCATCATCGCCGCTGCGCATGTGGTGCTCAAACAGTTTCGTGTTTGCAATTGATCAAAGTAGTCAATTAACGAATGAATAAACTTTTATTGAAACAGTGACTTGCCACTCGAGGTGGGAGCGTCCCTTATTCCAGGAATCCTCTGGCCTGGACCGCCCGCCAGGCCCTGGCGACGATTTGGCGCTGGTCGACCAGGTCCGGCTTGTAGATCGCAGTCTCCCTTGTTTCAGTGAGGAGGTCTGGGACTCCGTGTGCTACTGCTGGTTGTGTCGCTGTGATGCTTGCTCGGGTGTGCTTGCATTGCAGTATAAAGTGTGCCAGGGTGTCTGGTACATTGCAGTGCGGAGAGGTGTAGCTGTATAGCGTCGGTTGGATATGATGCAATAAGAAGTCGTTTGTGATGGTATTACTCTGGAGTCGCTTGTAGTCGGTGCCTTCGTCTCTTGCTAGTTGTGGATGTGGGGGAGGGTATAGCCGGCGTCCAAGACGATAGCGCTGCAGTAATGCTTTGTAAGTAAGTGGTATGGTTTGTGTTTCCTCCATTGATGTGGATAAGAGAGAGAGAAACAACTTTATTTGACCAAGGGGTTCGGGCACGTAGGTCCCAGGGTCCCCGCACGACCCCACTGCACTACACGTTTGTGAGTTCATGGAGTTCCATGACGTGGGCGGCCCGGTCAGTGGCGATCTTCTGCCTGGCCGGGTCCGTCGAGCGCAGAAGGGTCTCCCATTCCTCCCAGGTAGTCAGGAGCTCCGGGCCCCGCGGGAGAGGGTCCGCCGGGCATTCAATGAGAATGTGGGTAAGCGTAGCATGGGGGTGAGTTCATTGAGCACACGAGGGGGTGTATGCTCCCGAGCGGATGCGGGAGAGGAAATAGGGGGAGGGAAGGGTGTGGGTGTGGAGGCGGCGCCATATCATTTGGTGATAATTGCCAAGGGATTGGTGGGGTGGATGGTATAGCTGGCGTTCGGCGCGATATGTCTGGGTCAGCTCGCTCCCGGGAAGAGCTCTACACCGATTCCGCCGCGCCGCCCGGTTGATGAGACCTCGAGCGTGGTCATTGGCGGCTTCGTTGCCGGGGTTCCCAGAGTGCGCAAGCACCCAGATGATGTGTCTGGGATCTCGTGCGGGGAGGCCCGGTTGACGCTTGCGCGGGCCGCGGTGTGTGCCGCTTCATTCCCCCCGAGTCCCTCGTGTCCCGGAATCCACATAATGCAAGTGTAGGGGGAGGAGTGTCACCGCGTTTCAGTATGTGGATTGTTTTGATGGAGATCCTGCGCTTCATGTAGTTGCATGCCGCTGTTTGAAAATCGGTGAAGACCACTATAGCATTCTCGCTCGTCTGGTTCGCGAGTGCTATAGCGAGCTCACTAGTTGTGTCCGCGCGTTTGGCGAGAATTGTCGCTAACGCCAGTGTCGTCCCTTTGAAGTCTATATATGACGCTGATGGCGAAGGCGTTTCGGCCCACATATTTGGTCATGTCCACGTAGCGCGCGCGCAGGTCGTTAAGTGGTTGTGTCTCAAGCCATTTACCCTGGCTAGTCGTCTGCCTCGGTGGTGTTCATGATGTATGTTCCGAGGGATCCCGTTAACTTGTAGACATCCTCGGAGTTGCGACGGGGTCTTGTCGTTACGTTCGCCATGGGGTTCTAGGTTGGTTGCGTATCCTGTGCATCAGAGGACACCTTTGCTTGTGCTTGTGAGCTTGGGTCTTTCGACCTGGTTGATGAGGTGTGTTTCCGCGAGTTCTTCCCAGGAGTTGTGAACACCCTTGCGAAGTAATTAATCAGTGGAGGTGGTTGGTGGCAGTCCTAAGGCGAGCTTCGTGGCCTTTCGTATTATGAGGCTTAGCTTGTGTTTCTCCGCTGTGTGCAGGTTGAGGTATGGAGTTCCGTATATTATGTGGCTGTAAAGGAGGGCTTGTACAATTCGCAAGGTGTCGAGCTCTTTGAAGCCACTGCGGTGGTTGGCCATCCGTCGTATGAGATGAGTAAGCTGCGTCACGGTGTTTTGTAGCCTGGGGAGTGTGGCGGAGCCGGACTCGTCCTTGTGTATATGGAGTCCCAGGATTCGAAGCGAGTCGACCTTCGGTATCGGGACGCCCTGCAGAAGGACCTGTGGTTCCGGTGCGTCGTGGCTTGAAGGCCTGTCTTGGGCGCGTACCCCAAGCACTAACAGTTCGGATTTTTCCGGGGCACAGTGAAGACCGCAGGTGTTGAGGTACCGTTCGATGACGTGGATCGCTTCTTGAAGACAGTCCTCCTGTTCGCCCGTGCATCGCGCCACTCGTCCAAAGTGTGATATCATCTGTATATAGAGCGAGGCATATCGATGTGACGGTGTGTAGGAGGCGAGGAAATTTGAGAAGGGGCACGTTGAAAAGGAGTAGTGAAACCACCGGCATACCTTTGTCGGTGGCGGTTGTTTGCGGGTTAGCTGAGCCGCGTAGCCTAACTTGTCTGAAGTTCGTAAAGTAGCTAGGTCCTCTGTGCCGCCACAATTGTGGGTGAATCGTTGAATTGTATGTGTTTGTCGGTTTTTGGTGCAGGTGTCGTCGACGAGGGTTCGAAGTATGTGTCAGGTATTCTTTGAGCTGAGCCCTTGGAGGTTGTCGCAAAAGGACGGCCAGTTCTGGTTCGCTAGCTGTTCGGTATACTCCTGTGCCTACGTGGTTAATATGGCAATTCGGCGCTTGCGGTTGAGCTTTTACCGTCGCCATCGTTTGAGGAGCGATCGCCGAGCCTCCCATAAGTGTAGGAGGTCATTATCGAACGCCATATTTTCCTAGTCTAGTTTTATCGTCCTGGTGTGGCCCTCAGCTGCACCTACGAAACCGTTTAGCCAAGCTCCAATGTCTTCGATGGTCGAAACGTTGGCAAGTTCATTCCTGTACGCGTTTTAGTCCGTGATACGCGCCTTTCTTGGCTTGGACGAGCAGTGAGACTGTTCAACCTCGATTTGAATTATGTGGTGATCGCTCCCTATAGCGTGTTAGAAGTGTATCTGGAAGGTCAAGTCATACCAGAGAAGGACATAATACGCATCCTCGGCATGTGGATCCAGAGCAGCAAACGGTGCGGACACACGCTAGGCCTGCTCAAGCTATCGACGGAGCAAATCAGCAGTATGATCACGAGAGTGTCGCAAAGACGGAGCGGCATGAAGGAAGGGGACACGATCAAGCTGGTCAGGAGCCTGGTGGTCAGTATGGTCACGTACTCACTCCCGTATCATAACATGACGCAACAAGAGGGAGAACAAGCCGAGACTCTCATCAGGAAAGCATACAAGACGACGTTGCATCTGCCCAGAAACACGCCGTACGACAAGCTACTCAAGCTAGGTATTCAGAACACATTTGAAGAGCTCAAGGAGGCACAACTGGGTGCGCAGCTGTACAGACTCCAGCAGTCAACCACCGGCAGGGCGCTCGTTAAAAGGTTAGGCTATAAAAACATAGAAGCAACGGAGGATAGGATGGCTAACATACCAGACTCTTTTCGCCAGACACTGAAAGCTAGCCCCCTACCGAGGAATATGGACCCGAATCTGCATGCGGCCAGAAGACAGGCGCGAGCAGAAAACGTAGAAAAACACCTGGCCACTAAAAACAATGTGGTATACACGGATGCAGCTCTATACCCGTGGGACCACAACACCAAAGAGTTGCGACAGTGACCGTGGATCACATGGGAGAGCTGATAAGCAGCACAACCCTAAGGAGCTGCACGGTAACAGAGGGGGAAGAAGCAGCTGTGGCTCTAGCAGCGTCGGAGGGTTACCGTAGAAACAGATCCTTGATAATACTCACAGACTCCAAAGAAGCATGCAGGAACTACACGGCAGGTAGAATCAACAAAGGGGCGCTGCGAATCCTTCTCGAGGCAGGGCTTCCGAACGAAAAGATACTGCATACGATTTTCTGGGTGCCTGGTCACACCGAAATAGAGGGTAACCAGAGGGCCGACAGTCTAGCTCGCTAGCTTACATACCGAGTGGGACAGTGAATGGACCCGGATACCGCTATGACGGTGGAACCAACGTACGCGGAAGTACTAAACCATCACAGAGGCAAAAGGATAATATATCTACCACTCCACCCATCTTTAACACAACACGAAGCAGTCGGCTGGCAAAGGCTGCAGACAGGAACATTCTCCAATCTACACATCCTACACAAAATGTTTCCCAGTCAATCCAGGGACACATGCCCATGGTGTGGGGCCATCACAACACTATATCACACCACATGGGAGTGCAGAAATAACTTCTCTTTCCACAAAGAAGAAAAACCCAGTGCGGAACAGTGGGAGGGCCTGCTCACCAGCGGCGTGTTCACACTCCAAAAAGGATTGGTGCAGCACGCTCTCAAAGTGGCCAGGCTCAGCGGTGCTCTGGAATAGGGGCGCCGACCACTCAAAACGACGGAGACTTCAGTAAAACATGAAGACCTCTGTTAGCCGCTAAAAGCTGTAAATAGAGCAATAAAGTTTTCCTTTCCTTCCTTCCTTCCTTCGGGAGTCGGTTGCACGTGAAGTAGCCAAGAAAAGAAAGAATAGAGCTCTGACTCACAACTGAAGCGTGGTTTTTATGAGCTGGGCTTTTTATACACAAAGATAAGCGATGAAAAACAAAAGAAGAAAAAGAGGGTCAAGTAATTAAAAAGCCGCACGAAGTACGCCCATCACCGACTTGAAGACATTGTACGTCATTCACTTGTCCCATAAAGGCACTGTGGTAAGAAAATCATCTTGCTTCTTAGATAGACTAAGGAAAATGCTGTACAAACACACGACCTTGCAGCCGAGCAAGGATCGTTCTTGTCATCAAAACATTAAGTCTTTCTTTTAAAGCTTACGCGCCATGAACTCGAAGCACAATGCACTAGTATTTAATGCTCGCGCTCAACCACACGCTGTGTCGCGAGGTATTAGGCGACAAAACATGGAACGCGTCATCGCCGTTATTTTCAGCGCGGAGCCGCCGCCTCTTTCACAAAGCGCAGTGCCCGCGTTGCAATCAGGGAGGAATTGTGTCGCATGCCATTGTAACCTAAAGCGGCAGTCGCAACTTGAGGCCTGATTATATTGTGGGCTCTGCGCGACGCGAATTAGACACAACCGCCGTGCCGAAAAACACGTGAGAAATTGATACTTTCTGTGCGGTTACAGTTGTGGAGTAGATGCGTTAAAAGCCAGGAATGTAGTAGAGAGAGAGAGAGAGAAAAAAAAAGTAAAGGCAGGGAGGTTAACGAAGTTGAATTTGGTTTGCTACCCTACACTGACTGAGGCTGTATTTATGAAGAGATATTCAACAATAGATCACGTTCATGTCATCAATAAAGTTATTAAGAAATCTGCTGAGTATAATCGGTCTCTCTCTATGACTTTAATAGATTACGAAAATGGGTTCGATTCATTAGAAAAACAAGCAGTCATGGAGGCATTGCGTTGTCAAGGGGTACTGGAAGCATACGTGAATGTCTTAGCAAATATCTGTAAAGATTCCACAGCTACCTTAATTCTTCACACGCACACACGCACACACACACACACACACACACACACACACACACACACACACGCGCGCGCGCGCACACACAGCGGAATTTTATCAATCGCAAAATGGGTCAAGCAAGAGACACAATCTCTCAATACTATACACTGCAGACAGACAGACGGACGGACGGACAACAGACAGATAACTTTATTTAGGTCCTGAGGTACGCTACCTCTCAAGGCGGTAGAGCAGCGGGCCGCTCCCACCTGCATGCTTAGACATATTCAAGTTACTAGACTGTGGAGGATTACGGGTGAGGAGCAACGACGAATATCTTAGCAACCTGCGGTTTGCAGATGACATTGTCCTGTTCAGCAACGATGGAGATTAATTGCAACAAATGATTGAGTACATTAGTTAGCAAACCTTCCGAACTTGCTCATTTTCGGGGCTATATAGAAGTATCGCGTTGGAGTTATCTGCAATAAGACTTAGTACCAAGCATTATTAGCTTCGTCCCACTGAGTTAAAACATATATATAGGCCCATGACCAAAGGTATCCAGTGGAGGGAAAAGAAATGAAATACTATTCTATATGAATATGACGCTCTCTGTATAAGTATACTGAAAGCAAAATAGAGTACAGATGGCTTTCCTGTTATTTTATGCTAGGTCAGAAATGTATATGTTTTCTCAAATGTTTATACCATTTGTTTCTCTGAAACGTTCTGCTACGGAGCACGAGGTCTCGAGTTCGATTAATGACCATGGCGGTCGCATTTCGATGGATGAGAAATGCAAGAACACTCGTGTACTTAAATTTATATAAGTGCCCGTTAGAGAACCTCAGCTGATCAAAATTAATTCCGAGCTATCCACTACGGCGTTCATCATAACCCAGTGTGCGATTTCGCGACCATAATCACAATTTAGTTTTTGTGACCAATATGGTTTGTCAATGTGTATTCGCGTTTTTATTTCGTGCGAAATTCTGCGTAAGTTACACTCATTCTTCTCTAGCGTTATGTATTGCTATATGAAACTATTTTTACCATACGCCAAGTGTTGTGTCGCATAAGCGGAAGGGTTCGGGAGCTGGCGCATATGCAGGCACTCATTTACCTGTATACGCCGATCTCTGAGGCAACCATCATGTACAAATGGTACAAAAAGACCCTCTTTGAATTCATTCAAGGTCGTCATTTCTAATCAATCATGTGTCACGTATATTTCGGTTGGTTGTCTGTCTGCTTCTTTCTCGTTTTCTTTTTTTTTCTTTTTTGCTTCCGTTTTCACGAAGATTCTTTTTGTCTAGTCTTATGAGCCGGTGGACGCAACTTCGATTATAATTATGGAAATTTGGTTTATTCTTCTGCACGTCAAAGCACAAACTCGCCTTCATCACGCTTGTGTTGCCAAGCAATAATGCATGCAACAAAGCGAATCATGGTGTCGTTGTTTTGCATCCTTTACAAAATTAAAGACCTCATTCATTCCCTCATTAATTGAACTGCGTTACACAGCCAAGAGAGAAACACTTGCCACATATATAAATTGGCCCTGACAAAGATGTCAAAGTATCTGATTAGGGACAGGATTCCCAACTTCATTCGTATGAACTGCGGCCTGTCACTGGCCGGCACTTTCGCTGTCGAATAATTCGCTGCCCCGGCTGCTCGGCGCCCGCTGCTGCGTACAAGAACTGCTTCGTGAATCCGCGTCGCGTTTCGCAAGTGTACTGCGAGGGCTAAAAGATGGTCACGCGCAAGGCTCAAGGTGCTCGGCTCAAGGTGCTACATCAAACACGCTCCCCCCCAAACACCGAGTACAGGCTGAGTGTCACATCTTTCTCAGCCTTTACTGCTCCCCCCCCTCCCGTCTCACATTATCGTACAACGATACATGTGTCTGCAAAATTATGTGGCGTCTTGATATGGCTCAGTGTCCAACAGCCGCCGCGCACTCTTTTGCGTTATTCACACTGTGCACAAATTGTATTACCGAGGCAAAGTTTGCGGAGAGATACACTGCAGCCGCCCCTCGGTCTTGTTGCTCTTTCGCGGAAGTGCTGATCTCCGGCAATCAACGACCGGGGTCCTCTTCTTTGTTGCTCATTCATTTCGATGTGCCACAAGACTATTGAGTACTGAGGCCGGCGCAAACCGAGGGCATCGTCAAAAAACAAAGATGACAAAGGTGATTCGAGCAGCAGAGATATCAAAGGCCAACAAGCACGTCGTTCTGGTCCTCTCTAGGGGGGTGTACTTTTTTTTTCCCCTGCGCTCCAACACCATCGCCCAGTATTGATACCACTCGCGTCGCTTTCTTTCCGTGATTTTATGAGCCATTCATGGAGCGCCGTTCGAGAGGCGAACGACCCGTCGGCATGGCAGGACATCCGCCGCAGACGCGCGTTTTCACGGTTCCATCGGCCCCTGCACAGCGTACACACGTGCGAAGCGCGGTCGTTGTCCGGTGGCCATTCGCGTTTAGAAACAACGATGACGCGCGGCAGAACATCGTTATTGAAGGGACAGAGAAGTGATGCTCGATGCGGACGCCAACGCTGGCGTGTCCCCTGAAGTTTTGCAAACCAACGTTATTTAATTCTCAAATAAAAATTTTCCCGCGGATTCGTTTCGTCTTATTATCATTTATATTATTTCTTTATTCTGCCGATGGGTTTCAGGAAAAGACAATGAAGAACTGCTTACCATGATCCTGAATCGTGGTATGATAAAACACCCTATTAAACGGATGCATCGGTGATCAACCTTCTGAGAAATGGAGATACTCAGCAATAAATTTCGACCGTGTGGTCTCTGACCTGAGGACATCCCGCTCGGCATCCAGCACATTGAGGCTGAGATGGGAACGAGAACTATGTAGGCAAGAATCTACGGAGTTATTTATTTTTCGTGGTAGCTATCAATACATATGTCAGACATTCCATTTCGGCGGGAAACAATTCAATACAGACGACCAACAACGCATCTGCGAGGGCAACGCAGTTGTCCATCCCAGCCTTACAAAAAATCACACGTTGTCAAGGTACTACAAAGTTGGAGTTTATACCAAGTGCTTTGTTATTCCTGTTCGGTGATGCGCTTTCTTTTTGACAAGGAACGTCACCAGCGCGTTTAAATAACACAGCCGTAGTCCGTATCGCACAGTTACTGCGGGCTTTGCTTTAGCATTTATGATACTTCTGAGAAGAATGCCCGATAACAAGTTATCTGGGTCACTGTAACTATAAAGAGAGCCGTATACTCATTCCGACAATCCCATTGATATGATTGCAGTGCGTGTTATTGTTTGACTAGACACAACACCGGCATTATAAGGGTCAGTACAATTTCCTTTCCTGACGTTAACGATGTTAGCCGGAACATGTGCTTTTTTTTCATTCGGAACACAAAGCTAAAAATCAGTATGAAGTAAAGATAGAGCGCATTTCAAAGTTTTATATATCCTGATTTTGACATTGTCAAACGTCGAATAATGCTTGCCGACAATATATATATATATATATATATATACATATATATATATCCGCTTACTCTGGCAGGACGTTTTCGACCAACCTTTACACCTGCTTTCCATATCCACACTCGCGTTTCCCTGCCGAATCGAAAACAGCTGTACCAGTGTATAGACTTGGTAAAGACATCGACCAGATATTGTTACTATCTGGCTAACACACAGTGTCTCTCTTGCTTTCTCAACAAATTTTGTGCAAGAGCAATAAACAGCCAGTAGTGACACGGCAGTTACAAAGGCAACGACGCCAATATCATAAAAAACAATCAATTTAATACTGGGACATCCAGTTTTGTTGAAGTAGAACAGCAAAGCTTTTACTGCGACTAGATGCGGTGGACAATGTCGGCGTCCCAAACGACCGCTCCAAATCTCGACAGAAATTCATTTGACAGAAACATTGGAGCTATAGGCGTAATTAAATTTGGAGGAGACAGTTCAAGGGTGATCTGTGAACGGAAATTAGACGTGTACGAGGTACGCATGCACGCCGCAGTAAATACCAAAGTTTCGTTAATTACGCTTTGGTGCTATATTGACACATATACTTGTTCATCTTTTACGGGTGAGCGCTTTTCACCGTCTAACGAGTGTTATCGCTCAGCGCGGGCCGCACCCTCATGTATCGGAAGTTTCTGGAATGTTATCGATGGTTCTGTTGTCCCCGAAGCTGGTAATCTGATTGCATGTGCGACGCGAATTGTGCAGAACTTTCTGGAAAACACGCGGGCACCACCGATTGCTCCGGAACCTACAATGACTCGTATATAAAAGCCGACGCGCTTGAACCGCCGATCAGAATTTCGACGATCGCCGATTGTGTTCGCCGCTGTCGCCGTTCCTTGAGTGTAGCCTGTTTTTGAGGGCACAAGTTCGCCAACTAGAACGCTAGTTTCATCATTTCAAGTTTTGCTGCTTTCTTCACCGTCACTACAACGTGACAATATGCACGTGGTACTCTAAAAAGTCATTTCACAAATACTAGGAGTATCAAGATGAAACTAAATACAAATAACGTGCGTTCTTGGAGCAACATTGCAGAAGAATTTCAACGTTGTAGCTACTTTGAGGGTGCCATGGGAGATAAAATTAGTGCTGATTGAGATTCTAGATGCTTGCCGGACGACGAAAGCGCTAGCCATTTGTGAGCCACCAAGCATATAAAGACGAAAATGTGTAGCAATAAATCGTCCTTTCAGAGCAACACGCTGGAGAAATTTTCAGGTTGTAGGCGCATTGATGGCGCTATATTAAATTCCCAAAATGTCACCGGTCGGAACCACTGCAACGTTCCTTCAATGACTGAATTAAATTTTAGAACGGTCGCTGTAAGTAAACGGCTCGACATTACTGCTTGAAACGTTTCGCACGTTTACGGCGCGCCACTTATGCTGAGAATTGACCGTTGCCAAATATCGAAGTTGCAGTATCATTTTGAGAGCGATCACTTTAAGTGGTTGCGCTCGCGCGACAGATTCGACTCGGTCCGCGCGTGGAGGCGGTACGGGAAGTGCGCGAGGGCGCTGCGGAAAGTTGCTCGGAAAATTCTCCTTGCCACTCTGCTCCGCTAGAATACGGGTTGCAATTACGCAAGGTCGCACAAGCCTGGCGATCGTTTATCGACTAGACAACCACCAACATCCGTGCCCCCGTAACCCCCCCCCCCCTGCCCCCCCATCCTGTGCCCTGAATGCGACCGCCGGTAAACGTAACGGAAAAGCCAGAAAATCGAAGCCGGTTGCGCCACACTGCTCTCTCGGCGACATTGCAGCAGGGCAATGTGAAACGCAGAGAGAGAGAGAGAGAGAGAAATTCTGAGCTGTAAGTTTACCGACAAATCGAGTGCACTTTTAATACACTATTTCCCGAAAGGACTGATGCAACAATCGGTGTTGGAATTGGCGCCACCGTTCTTTTTTGCATTTCATAGTTTTAGGTGAACGCGCCAAGCGGACTTGCTTTTTTTAGAAATGACGTCGCCTCGCTATGAGCACCACAGAACTGTGTTCTTCAAGCTGTGGTCCTCTGAACACCAAAGGTCCTCGATGAAGCTCTAGGGTGACTGCCCCGGGGAGCGCGCTCTAAAGAATGCCCACTAGCGAGCGTATATACAGTTATTTAAGAAAGCAAGAGAAATGCATGTCACGAGATTTGCGACCTCTTGTTCGTGTAAAGCCACGTTGTCTACTTCGACGCGTGCAAAAATGAGAACAGCGAACAGGGTTGATGATTAACTTGGCTTGAAATTTGAACTGTCTTTAGAACAAAAAACGACCCGCCGTGACATATAGCTCTGACTATGGCGTTGCGCTGCTGAACACGAGCTTGCGATTTCGATCCCGGCCACCGCGGCCGCATTGATTCCGATGCAGGCGGAATGCAAAAACGCTCGCGTACCGTTGCATTAGGCACACGTTTAAGAAACCCCAGCTGTTCGAACTAGATTCACCATCATCATCATCATAATCATCATCATCATCATCATCATCATCATCAGCCTATGTTATGTCCACTACAGGGCGAAGGCCTCTCCCTGCGATCTTCAATTGCCCCTGTCCTGCGCCAACCGATTCCAGCTAGCACCTGCAAATTTGTTAATTTCATCACCCCACCTAGTCTTCTGCCATCCTCAACTGCGCTTCCCTTCTCTTGGCACCCATTCTGTAGCCCTATTGGTCCACCGGTTATCTACGCAGCACGGAAGCTCCGCCTGCTTGCTCGGCAGTGCACCACGTCGCAATGAAATGAGCCACATTTAAGAAATACTCGACTGTACCCCCTTGATACAACATTGTCTCCGAGCGCCATCACAACTTCGCCGTGGAGACGCCACGCTCTTGTATCGACTGTGGTTGGGCGTTGCCTTCACCAAAGCCTGTGCATTCCGCATAGGGATGACCGACACCGCAACCTGTGACCACTGCGGCCATGACGAATCAATTGACCATATTTTGTGCGCTTGCCCGCAGTACAGTCCGCAGAGGGAATGCCTTCGCCACGAACTTGACCAACCGGACGACCAACCGCTATCGGGAAAAAGAATTCCACGCCACCGAAGGGACCTAACGTCACAGAAGAAGGCCGTGCAAGCGCTATTGCGCTTTCTGCGATCTACCGGCCTTTGCGAACGTATTTAACTGGACCGCCTTTTGTGTGTGTGTGTCTCCATGTGTGCGTGTTTCTTTTGTTTTGTTTTGTTTTTTTAGCGTTTTCCTCTCTGGCATCTTTCTAACATCTTTCTCCCATCCCCAGTGTAGAGTAGCAAATCGGAGACTGATATCTGGTTAACCTCCCTGCCTTTCCTTTTCATCTCTCTCTCTCTCTCTCTCTCTCTCTCTCTAACCTGCGTATTACATGACCTGTCCACCTCCATTTCTTTCTCTTAATGTCAATTAGAATATCGGCTATCCCTTTTTGCTGACCCTGATCCAGACCGCCCTCTTCCTGTCTCTTAACGTTGCGCACATTCTCCGTTCCATCGCTCTTTGCGCGGTCCTTAACCTGTTCTCGAGCTTCTTTATCAGCCTCCAAGTTTCTGCCCCATATGTCAACGCCGGTAGAATGCATTGATTGTACACCTTTCTTTTTAATGATAATGGTAAGCTTCCAGTCAGGATCTGACAATGTCTGCCGAATGCGCTTCTACCCATTTTTATTGTTCTGTAAATTTCATTCTCGGGATCAGGATCCCCTGAGTAATTGACCTAGGTAAACGTACTCTTTCACAGACTAGGCTGACTGGCGATCCTGAACGCTTGTTCTCTTGCCCGGCTGTTGATCATTATCTTTGTCCTCTGCATATTCATCTTCAACGCCACTCTTATACTCTCTCTGTTAAGGTCCTCAATCATTTGTTGCAACTCGTCTGCAGTGTTGCTGAATAGAACAATGCCATCTGCAAATCGAAGGTTGCCGAGATAATTGCCGTTGATTCTTACTCCTAAGCTTTCGCAGTTTAAAAGGTTGAATACTTCTTCCAAGCACGCAGTGAATAGCATTGGAAAGATTGTGTCTCCTTGTCTGACCCCTTTCTTTATAGGTCTGTTCCTACTTTTCTTGTGGAGAATTAAGGTAGCTGTGGAATCTCTGTAGACACCTTCCAAGATATTTACGTAAGCGTCCGGTACTCCTTGATTACGTAATGCCTTTATAACTGCTGGTATCTCTACTGAATCAAATGCCTTTTCGTAATCTATGAAAGCCATATATAGAGGCTGATTGTACTCTGCGGATTTCTCGATTACCTGATTGGTAATATGGATGTGATTCATTGTAGGGTATCCCCTCCTGAAACCTGCCTGTTCCCTTGGTTGACTAAAGTCCTGTGTTGCCCTTATTCTATTGGAGATTATCTCAGTGAATATATTATATAATACTGGAAGTAAGCTAATGGGCCTATAATTTTTCAACTCTTTAACGTCTCTATTTTTGTGGATTAGTATAACGTTGGCATTCTCCCAGTTCTCTGGGACACTTGAAATCGATAGACAGTTCGTATAAAAGGCCGCTAATTTTTCAAGCGTTATGTCTCCTCCATCTTTGATTAAATCGACTGGTATTCCATCTTGCCCTGTCGCTTTTCCCCGTTTCATGTCTTGCAAGGCCCTTCTAACTTGATCGCTAGTTATAGAAGGAGCCTCTGTAACTTGTTCATTACTACTTCGCATTCAAGCGTGCGCTCACTGAACGCACGCTTGAGAGCAGCACGATACCACTGCTCAAGCGCTCCGTCACGTGGCTTCTTTTCATATTTCGCGGGCTTTCTTTGCAACCCGGAAAAAAGGACTACGTAAGACGTATCGTAAAGGAAACCACTCGGTCAGTGGTTTCTGAAGGTGCTCTACAAATATGCGCATCATAGTTGGGGTCCTCAGTCTATAATTAAAAGGTTGGCTAATTAAACTTAATTAGTGAGTTATGGGGGAAAACAAAAATTGTCTGTTACTATAGGCTATTGCGAATAGTATGAGTTCGGTTCAGTTCGCTGCCGTCGTGGCTTTCATTTTTAAATTTTTGGCTCAAGTTATGTGGGACACCCTGTATATTGCTATGACGAAGATAGCACAAACGTTACCGCGGCCGCATGGCTCCAAAAGTGAGGCAGACAAAGACAAAAGGGTCGGTGTCGCTGCTTTCGCTCGCGCTGTCGTTTGGGTGGGACTGCTCGGCTGCTCTCTGCGCTGGACCCGCTAACCGCCAATAGACATCGTGGCATAAAAAGCAGCGCAGATGTCGGAGCGCATGTGACGAGGTATTACAAGAAGCCACTTGCGACCATCCGGTATGTAGTTGCGGCGATAGAGCAGGTTGTCTCACACGGTAAACTGAGGGACCTGACGGTGTAGCGCGCGGGAGGGCGGGGTGGTGGTTGAATCCGACAAGAGGTCGAGCAGGGTAACAATCCAGGGGTCCTTTCATTGCTCCGAATGCATCGACTCGACGTTGAGCGCTGAGATAGCGGTGTACTGAGCTGAGAAAGACGCAGTATCATGGGGTAGAGGCGAGCGAGAAAGGGCGTCCGCATCATGCTTGTGGCCAGACCTGTACACCACTTAGATATCAAACTCTTGTAGCCGTAGAGCCCAGCGACCGAGGCGGCCCGAGGGGTCTTTCAAGCTCGACAACTAGCAAAGAGCGTGGTGGTCCGTGACGACGTAAAAGTGTCGTCCATAATGGTAGGGTCGGAACTTCCCAAGAGCCCAGACTATAGCCAGGCAGTCTTTCTCAATGGTTGAGTAGTTGAGGGTTCGGCTCGCGTAGGCGACAACATACTCGTTATCGCCAGGCTTACTTTGCGCGAACACCGCACCAAGGCCCACGCCGCTGGCATCCGCGTGTGCCGGAGTAGGTGAGCAGCTGGCGTAGTGTCTGGAATGCGTCACCACATTCCGGAGACCAGTCGGTGGCAAGGGTGAGAAGGCGCGTCAAAGGAGCGATAATGGTCGCGAAATTTCGCACTAATCGGCAAAAATAAGAATGACGGCCGATGAAGCAGCGGAGCTTCTTCAGTGACGTTGGTATAGGGAATTCGGCCACAGCTCGAAGTTTCGCGCGATCGGGCAGAACGTCGTCCTTGGAAGCAACATGGCCCAAGATTGTCAAGTTGCGAGCTCCAAAGCGGCACTTTTTGATATTCAACTGAAGACCGGCGTTCTTAAGACATGCAAAAACCTGGTGGAGCCGAGAGAGGTGCGTCGAGAAATCTGAAGAAAACACGACGATGTCATCAAGGTAGCACAGACAGATGTTCCGTTTGAGGACTCGAAATATGTTATCCATCATGTGCTGGAAAGTTGCGGGCACATTGCAGAGTCCGAAGGGCATGACGTTAAATTCATATAGTCCATCAGGGATGACAAACGCTGTCTTATGACGATCACATGCGGCCATGGGAACTTGCCAGTAACCAGATCGCAGGTCCAATGACGAGAAGTATTCGGCGCCTTGTAAACATTCAAGTGCATCGATTCGGGGTAAAGAGTAGACGTCCTTCCGTGTTACTTTGTTGAGACGGCGGTAATCGACACAGAATCGAATAGAACCATCCTTTTTACGCACCAGCACAACCACGGACTCTGGGCTGGTTGAATGACGCCACGCTCGAGCATATCATTCACTTGGTCGTTGATTACACGACGCTCCGCCGCTGAGACGCGATAGGGGCGTTGCCTGAGGGGAAGGTGGGACCCGGTGTCAATGTGGTGGGAAACACTGTCCGTATGACCGAACGCGTGTTCCGTACAGTCGAAGGAAGATCGGAAATATCCAGGAGAGACATAAGTTGCTCGTGGTTTTCAAGGGAAAGGTTGGCGTCAACGCACGAATCAAAGACCTCGGTAGCCAATTGGGAGCTCTTCGGAAATGGTGTCATGGCATCGAGCGAAAGTCCAGAAGAGGAGCCCGGCACGTCCAAGAAAGAGAGAGAGAGAGAGAGCAAAGAGAGGAAAGGCAGGGAGGTCAACCAGAAGAGCGTCCGGTTTGCTTCACTACGCTGGGGGAAGGGCAAGGGGAAACAGAAAGAGGAAAGCGGGATAGAGGGAACATTGTGTGTGCATGCAGCAAAGCGCCTTGAAGTCAGTTAAGTCCAAGCAAGTTCTCCGCCGATATGTTAGGCTGCCGTCATTCTGCTGTCTGAAACTAATCTTGGTACTTCGCCATTGCTGGTGATGCACGTTGAAGTCAGCTGTGAAGACCAAGGAGCCGGTGGTCGTCAGCAGTACGTTGCAGTACGTGGCAGTGATTGTTAAGGTAAACCCCAGCCTCTTTGACTTCAGTGCGAATAGAATGCTGCGGGTGGGCCATGATGCTTACTCAAGAGTTGCAAGTACTGAATTGAGAGCATCCAGCACTTGCATTGTACTTCGCGCTGACGGAGTGTGCAGGTTATTCAAGAGCATTCGAAAAGTATTCATGAGCGACCGGAGCATCATAACCACGTGCCGGTCGTCTTCGGGCAATTTGTCAGGAACCCGCGTTGTGCACTCTACAGCGATGCGCAGCTACATCGACGCGCGTCCAAGAGAGAGAGAGAGAGAGAGAGAGAAGGGAAGACAGAAAGGCAGGGAGGTTAACTAGACTGAGTCCAGTTTGCTACCCTACACGTGGGGAGGGGAATGGGGAGAGAAAGAGGGAGAGAGAGAACTTAGGTGTAGGATGTCTACAGTCTGGCACTCAAGTCTGTTTCCCTCAGGTAGCGAAAAAGCGCTCGAATTGCTTTCTGGGCCAATGAACTATGAGGCCAGGCCCCCAAGATCTTCGTCCAAACAGCCAGATATGTCAACGGGCTCGACAGAGCCGAGGAACTCGTCGCCGCGAGGGAGAGTGAGCGGGTATGCGAACGGTTTGTGCTCTAGCGTAATTTTTGTACCAGCGGCTACGTCAAGAACGGCGAATGGAAGGGGTAGAGGTTTGGCGGCGAAGAAAAGTAGATGAGGGTGTGAACAGTACCTGGGCGTCGGGCGCAGATGGGCAAAACAAAGGGACTGGTGTTGAGGTGCTTGGTGGCAGATCAGTATCGGCGGCGACAATAATCTTTATAGGGGCGGGAGAGGCGGCCGTCAGAGTGAGGTTAAGGACAGAGAAGTTTCGGCGCGGGCGCAGTCTATATAACGGCTAAAGGATAGAAAGTTGGGCGAGTTGGTACGGTAACATAATCTTGGATTGTAGCGCGAAGTGACACAGAGACTGGAAGCAGACAGGACTAGCGCTAACTCTCAACTGGTACTGTGTTGAAGCTATCATTGACACTTTTTATGAAAAATATATTTATTGAAACTGTCAACATATATATAAGTGATTGCAAATACCGCAGCATGTGAACGTGACAAGGTCTAAAGACACCAGTTAAACATATCAATAGATATAGGAAGCGAAAAACCAAACAACAAAAGACAATACTTGAGATTAACACACGTGCTGATGAGATATTGACATTCGCTTTCTAACAGAGATATTGATGCGTGGCTAAGGCAAGTCTCTCCTAATCTTTTAATGTGAAATGCCTCAATTATTTCGCGTGTGGTTTGGCATTTGTGTTTTGAAAGGATTTTTGTGTCTTCAAACAAAGGTTTACAACCGCAATTGAAACAATACGACGCTAGATGTGAAGCATTAGGGTTGTTAAGTGAGTGTTTGTGTTCTTTTAGCCTGATATTGATACACCTGCCGCTCTGTCAATTTTAATTTCTTTCGCACTTTAGTGGAATCTGATACCAGTGTTACAAGGCACTAAAGGGGACATATGCCTAACGCCGCAGTAATTTTTTCTTCTTTTGCCACCCTGTTCAAGTTTCCTATTTATCATAGGGCACATTATAGACAATTTGCGGAGGGCCGAGAAAACTGTATTGACGTCATATCTATTGGCCACGTTCCGTAAACCGTGTGACAAGCTATGTACAAGGGCACCACAGCAAACCTTTTTTCTTGCTTTTTCTGTTTTTTCCTGTTTCTTAGGGCCAAACAATGAGATCTTCCTTACCTCAATAAGGAAGCCTTCATTGCTCTGAGGCTACCTTATGTCACTCTGAAAGCTTCCTTACTGAGGGGCCCTCGGTGAAGGCTTCCTTAGTGCTTCCTCAGCATAAGGTAGCTCCAAAGCTACCTTCATGCGTCCTTACGCCGCTCCTGGCCCTGAACGAGCGCTTCACCTCACTGCTTAACCACGTGACCTTTGCTTGCGCATGCGCGCGGTCCCCCACCTGCGGAGAAGCACGAGCAGCGAGCACGGTACGTCTTGCCAGGCATGTTCGTTTCAGTCACGCGTGCGGCATGAAAGCGTTGCTAGGCGTTGCACGACGCCGGCGTGCCAGCGTTGCTGGAGCACATCAAGTTTTGCACTGTAATGTGGTACTTTTTTTACGTTTAGTAAACAAAACTAGAAGAAAGCGTCCACGCTTCTCTATATTAGCTCTTCAATTTAAAGATTGTGCGACGATACAACATTTTTTATTGAATAATGGTGGCCGCGTAAAGCTTTTAAGAGAAAATCTCGAACCCAGGCATGCGGCAACCGCTCCTTAGGTGAGGACGGGTGAAGGGAGCTTTCAGAGTACGCTTGCTTCCTCCATCGGTCCTTCGCTGTAAGGAGGCCTCACGTAAGGTTAGGAAGCGCTCGAAGGAAAGGAACGTTTCATTGTTTGGGCCTTAGCAGCACTTTTTGCCCATTTCGAAGGCTTTTCGCAGGTTAGTGATAACAATTGAACAGGATAACCAGCCTTCTAGAAGAGTAGACGTCTAGATCTATCTGTTGTGAAAAACTTGTATACTGTGTGGACATGACTTAGCAGTGTCAGACCTAAGAGCTGAGTATGCTAGCCCCTGTTTAACAAGTTTGGAATGGCAAGAAGAAAATTCAAGCAGTGGTTTCTTTGCCCTAGGCGAATATTACCAATAGACATATTCCTCTTGGAACGTTAAACACAGATCTAAAAACTGTGATTTGTTGTTCTTGATAAGCTCAAGCGTGAAACCAAGACCCATAAAAACTTTTAAAATATCCGTAGCTTTCTTGGTGTAGTTATCGCATGAACAGAACACCAGGTAGTCATCTACGTATCGAAAGGTATGCACAGCGAATTCCTTAAGATTGTTTTGTAGCTTTCTATTGACGCGACTTAGATAAATATCACTCAGAACTGGCACAACTTTTAACTACACCAAGAAAGCTACGGATATTTTAAAGGTTTTTATAGAATGTGGGGGTGTCTTGGTTGTGGTGGGGGCCTTCGTCGGAGTGAATGCATTCACTCCGACGACGCCGGTATACTCTGGCCGAAACGTCAGTAAAAACATATGCCATAACGTTCGTCTTTTTTTCTTTCTTGAATGTTATACCCTCGGGTCTGGAGCGAAACCCTTCGATCTTGTATGCATATATATAAATATATATTATTTTGGTCATCATTAATGCCAGTTTGAGCTTCTGATATGTAACAGTCCTCAAATCTAAACCGCGATACGCTCTAGGGCAGCACTTCAACTTATCCGTTTCTTGCCTGCTGAAGAAACTTATTTTCCATTTTGCGATTCTTTCTCATTATGAATAAAGTAATATTCGGAAAGTATGGGTATGGCTTCACTTCTCATACATAAACGATTCGTTAAATTAATTAATAAATTAAATGATGGGGTTTTAGTAGCCAAAACCACCATCCGATCATGAGACACCCTGTAGTGGGGACTCCGGAATAATTTGGACCCCCTGGGGTTCTTTAACCTGCACCTAAATCTAAGTGCACGGGTGTTTTCGCATTTTCGCCCCCATCGAAATGCGGGCACCGCGACCGGGAGAACACGATTAGTTGCTTACATTCGACTTTATAGACGATCAACCTACGAAACCAGGAGCTCCAATGATAAAGTTTGCATTGCGGGTCACTCAAATACGTACCGCTGGTCCACTCTCAAAGGGGAACAGCGGACTCGTCATATAAAGCAAATGTGGCTCGACAGGGTTTCTTCAAATGTATAAATAGCGCGGTCAGGTGACGATTAGGTGCCGGATCAGAGCGTTCCCTTCAAGAATGAACCACGAGTTACCCGAATAGTGTACATGGTGTAGATACAACGCATACAAAAACACCGTAAGACTACTGCTTGCGTATACAAGTGCATGACTGCAACGATCCGTGCAGACGCGCCCGTCGCGTTTACGCGTGCGCTGCAGGTTACGCGTCGGCGTCAGCGCGTTAACTCCGTCGGAAAGTATGTGTGTGACCTTGGTCTACTTCGACGGTGCTCGAGTGAGAGAGAGTAGGGAGCAGCCGGAAACACTATCTCTCCTGGCCGACTCAGATAGGCAGATAGAGCTACACGCGCCAGTTACGCAATACGGAGCCCGCTCATCGCGCGGCCATCGGGCTTGCCCAATATACCGGGTGTCCCAACTATCATGCACCAAGATTTAAAAATATGCGAATGCCACGTAGCTGGACAGAACCAAGGTAACGTTGTTTTAGATGAAAAGTGTAAATGAGAAAATGGTACACCATGAAAAACTACCGATACAGCTTTCCGTTGCTCAATACGTGCTACATGAGAGTGTTCTTCCGAGCGTGAAAGAAGCCTGCGAATACACGCAAAGTGCCTCGAGCGGCCAGTCGCGCAGCAATTTTCATTTGTTCACATGTTTTCACATGTTCATTTCACCTCGATGTCCCATTCCGCACGTCCAAAAGATTGCACAATCCTTTGAGCCTTACACGGACCTATGGTGACGCTTTAGCTTTCAATTCATCAGCACATCCACGAGCCATCAGATTACGGAATAACCTACCAGACAACATCACTTCTCTGTCTAATGCTGATACATTCCATGACCAACTCATTGTTCATTTCACTGAAGCCGTCGTTTAGCATGTCAAAGTTCATAATTTACTCGTGCCATTTCACGCTTTGATGGATCGCGCACTGATCCACGTACCATGCGCCTTCTTTATTACTATTCTTTGGTTTTGTTTTATTGTGCGCTTTTAGCTGCGTCCCATATTTACTCGTTATTTCCGCACCTCTTGGTCTTCTCTTCTGTACTGCGATTACGTGTTAAAATTTTATTTACCATGTATTGTACTTTGTTTTCCTTTTATTGCTTATTCTGGTTGTGCATGAACTGTTGTTTTTGACGCTGTTTGACACTGAAGCTGTTTTGACAATGCTCTTGATATTAATTTTGTATGCACTGGATTTTGACGCCTCCTTACACAGTGCCCTACGGGCGTGTAAGGTATTTCAAACAAATAAATGAATAATTAAGAAATACATACATAAATATGCGCTTTCTCGCAACCTCTGTGTTCGGAAAGCTTTTGTGAGCACGTCTACGCTGCGGGTACATCAAAATGTCATTAGGATGCCTTTCAGTAACACACTCTAATGCTGACGTTATACCCAAGAACAGCACTGCGTGATGAACTGGCCTCTAGGTGTACCTAAGACTATTCATTTTTAGAGAAACCTTCGCTAGGCTGTATTCGTTTCCTTTCTCCGTCGCGCACAGGCTGGCGTACAGTGCTTAGAAAAACGGGAGTTTAGTGAAATTCCCGCCAGACTGCGTTCTTCACGCCTCTTTGCCCGCCTGCGTAGATCCCAGCGGGCTTCGCTCTCTCGTCAGCCTCTAGGGCTTGGCTGCGAAGCCGCAGGCGCAACAATGCCACCCCGGGCCCGCGCACACAAGCAGTAGCACTAGCAGCCGAGCACTGGGGCGCGATCTGGCGGAAAGCAGTGGCGAACCGCAGTGCACGTGGGAGTGTGTGTGGAGGGGGGGGGGGTAAGCGAGGGGAACTGGCGGGGCGCACAATAAATAAAGAAAACGGGCTTGGCAAATCCTCTCCCTCTCTTCCAGCCGAACGCGAGGAGAAGCCGGCGAGGAGAGCGAGGCGCCGCCGGCGGGGAAGGGACAAAAGAGGAAGCGCGAATCTAGGTCAAGTTCAGGAGAGGGTAGCGCGGCACGCGCAACACACATAATGCGACGCGACTGACAACATTGGCGTTCGCCGCCGCCAGCGAAGGAGGAAGGAAAGAAGCGATCCCGCAGGGCTGCCGCCATGTACCACGAGGCGAAACCGAAACAGACCAGGAAGAGTTCCGCTTCCACCGGCTTTCTTTTCGTATTACACCCCCGCTCCTTTCCGCAACGAGAGAAAGAGTAGGCTGGAAGTGCCGAGAGATCGCTCGCTTGGCGTCCCCCCACACGAGTTCTCTTCCCTTTTATCGCCTTCGTACAGAACGCGTGCGAGAAACGGTGACGTATACTCTTCGAGCAGTCGACATCCGCACACCGCAGCCACTAAGAATTACGGCATGATTACGGGGAGTGCGCCGCGCACGCAAGCGCGATTAGCGGTTTTCTCGCTCCTATATTTCACAGTATTACAGCTGCTATATTTACTGCCACTCACGCTACCGCACAGGAAGCCCTGTTTTGTCGACAGGTGGCCGCGTGGCGACGTATTAAACGTCACTAACGCTGCTGACACGACACAATTCTATTCAATGGAATCGTGTACATGTGAATGAACAAAACCCAACGGAGTCGAGCATCAGTAGCCTCGAAATACTCAGAACGAACGCAAGATAACTGTCACATATTAGTGGAACCAGTCGAATCTTTCTTTTATTTCCAGATAATTTTTTTTTTCATAAGCTGCTCTGCAGCCTGACACGCGGCAATAGAACCGGAGACCATGAGTGGCTGCTTAAAAACCAGTAGATGCAACAAATGGCTAGTCAGTCTAATTAATGTCAACGAAAGTGCATTAAATGTAATGCGTCTGCACGGAGCCCATCGAAATGCACACAAGTCTGAAAACAAGGTAAAATGACCTGCTTCCAGGTGGGTACAGAGCCCCACGCTTTATTCGCACCGTGAATATGTGCCGACATAGTTCGTTTTTAGTTTAAAGACCCGACTAGAGAGAAGATTGATGGATCTTGAGGCTTACGTTGCGATCACACGTTTGACCTGGCTTTGACTAGGAGAGAGACAAAGAAAGTCGAGGCACTACCATACACCATAAGCGCAGCTCTTCTCAATATGACGTCCAGCGCACCTCTTTACAGACCGCCACTAAGCCGACTGGACCCTGGAACATCTTCTGGAACTAAAATTGATACCCTGGCCACATCCGTCGCTAGCGCAGAAAGCTATTCTTGCGCTATTGCAGTTTTTGATGAACACCGGCCTCAGTCACCGATGTACTTCTGCTCTGCGCACTCTATGTGCACGCAGTACTTACACTCTCCCCCACTTTTCCTATCTCCATTGTCCCTTTTTCCTTATCCTCAGGGTAGGGTAGCAAACCGGACACTCGTCTGGCCCATCTCCCTACCTTTCCACTCCTTGCTTTCTATCTCTTTCTCTCTTGGGTTCGGCAAACGTCGCTTTAGGGACTGCTCATAACAGCCAGGCATAATATCCCACGTATACGCATCTCATAACAGCGCCCAGAGAGGTTAGCTTCAGAGCCTAAATGTGCACAGCCTTTTTTTTTTTTTTTTATGCCTAGAGATATGTGGTAAAGTAGCAGTAGTGGGGAAGTGTCGCTATTCGGGAGTTTCTTACGCCAATCCACTAAATTTAGAGCTGAATTCCTTCAACAGCGTGCCACAGTGTCGCCCGGCTGACTTTCAAAGCTGACGGCAACTACCACTGGGGGTGTGGACACACTTTAAATGAGCACGTGCAACGGCTTCGGGCCATCGAATAGGAGGCCGAACCGCACGACTGTAGGTCGCGAAACAAGCCTCGCACTTAGCAACAGCCGAACACCGAGCTGCTCCGGTTCCAATAGAAGGGCCCGCGACGTCGCCATAGATCACGCGCGCATTCTTCTTCTTTTTTTTTTTTTTCTTGGGTGATTCGCTCTCTCAGCGTGTCGCTCAAGGTTTTGGCAGCGCCGAGTTACTACGGCGACCTTGAAGGTCTCGGCGATTCAGCCGCAGGAGACTGCTAGTTAAGGGGAGGAGAGCCAATGGCGAGGGCGCGATGGGCGAAGGGAAAGCCAGAAGAACGAAAGCGCCGAGCAAGACGATACACCTCGTGGCCTTCGAGGCTTCCAAGTTATGTCGCAAGGGTCGTCGAGAGGAAGGGGGAAGTTTTGTCGACCGCCCAACTTAGCGGGCCGCATTATGCTGCGCCTCGACGCTGCATAACGGTAACTGGTGAACAAATAGGCGCGGACGACGTAGCGGGCGGGTGCAGACCGAGAAAGCAGGAACCAAGGGCACTATGTAGGCGCCTGTTGGAAAAAAAAAAAGTACTTTGCCGCGATGACAAAAAAGACGACTCGACGACTTGCAGCCAAAGCGCGCATCTAGAAGGTCACTTTTGCGAAAGAGATAGCGTCGCCTCATGCATAGCGAGGAGCGCATGGAGAGCGCGGATTGAACTCGGCAAGACGCAACGCTCGAGATTCCGTCATGCCTACTATATTAGTTCACCACGCATCGGCAGAGGTCACCCTTCTGGCGTTTCCGCTGCAGTCACGACACCCGTAAAGCACAAGACGAGCCCCCGCGAGCGCAAAGCAACGAAGGGCCCACATGTGGCCGACATACCATGGGTGAGAAAATAGTGCTGCAGTTGACGTAACATGCGAAGCGCTCGCGCTGCGTGGGCCGCCACATGTCCGAAATAAGTGTTCCGGACTCACTCGTAGCCTATCGCTCGCTGCACACGAGGCGTTTGTCTGGGCGGATTACATGAAATACAAGATGCGAAAACCGTTTTCCTTTTTTTCTTTTTTTCGTATTCAATTCTGTCTGCATCGCATGCGCACGCATGATGACAGGCTGTCAAAGCGACCCGTAACTACGTAAATGCCACCGCAGAACGGTACAGCCTCTTTTTAGTTCGCGAATTTCTGGGAGAAAGTTTCCGTTGCAGATACAGAGTTGCCGCGAGCTTCAATACCATCTCGCTGAAAACTGTATCTCCAAGTACGACTACTTCCGAGGCAGCTCCAAGGCCAGCAGCAAAGGCGTAGAAGGGCGCCGCCCTCTCCTTCCTCATAGGAAATAAACAAGGCGCTCGCGTGACGCACGCCGGCCGCCAGCCAGGCCCGTGGCGGCGGCGGCGGCGCGCGACACCTTCGCCCGCTTCCCGGCGATCGAAGCACCCGAGGGAAGCGCGCGCACTGCGCGCCATTGGCGCTCACAATTAACTGGCTCACCGAACAGTCCTCGTCAGCGTGGGAGAACCCTCCCCTCGAGAGAACTAACTCGGCGGCATTGAATTCCGGAGAGTAGCCGCTGCTTCCGCGGACGTGACCGTGACACAGTTTCGCTCCCGTCGCCGGTCCCGCGCGAGCTCTGATCGATGGCGTGACGTCGCGCGCTGAGCGGCTGGGTCCCATCGGACCGCGACCTTTCCCTTTTCATCGGACGCCGTTGCCTTCCCCCACTTGTTGCTGGTCACGGGGCCGTTGAGGTAGAGAGCAGCCTTGCAGCCAAGCGAGCAACACCACCAGCAGACGACGATTAAGCGCTGCTGCGCCAGATTCCCCCGAAAATAACAAGCGCGCTCATACGCAGATGGCGTGTAACGGAGGTTTGTCGAAGTGGTTTCCACCAACACTTCACTACGCACGGGCGCAACGCTGATGCTCCCGAAATGAATGCCTTCCTTATACGCAATGATAAGCACGGCGTACGTGTTATATCAGATTCTGACACGTAAATGGAAGTGCTGTAGGTTCAACACCTAATTGCACGAAACGAAACAACCATGCAGCTTGATAAAGTATTCAAAACTTAGCAATCACTGCTCGAGTAGCTGACCACTACATTGTTGCATGACTGATGAGAGCATGAGCGAAATTTTAATAATAAAGTCGGGACGACGACGATCTATTTCAGTTCCCCAAGTAAAAGAATTTTCGTTCCTTACTGGTACTCTTCTTACGCTAAATGGAAATGCAGATAAGGCATAGTGGCATCTGTGCTCCGTCGTTATTTTGTTGTCTATTTAATGAAGTCAACACTTTGGGTAAGGCAGCATTAGAACGACGGCTATATTTTAGTTTGAACTTTGCACTGCCGGGAAGCAAAAATGTACGAGCCGCACTTTAAGTTTTTTGTTTCGCCATCAACCCTATTGAGAACCAGTGTTCGAAAATTTAACCGTCAGAAGCTGATAACCACGTGTTGTCACATTTTCACTTGCCCGTGCGCAATTTTACATACATGACAACGGCAGAGTTTACCACGACCATTATGCGATTAAACTAAAGTACTGTGTCCGGGAGAAGTCAAGGTCTAGACTAATATTAGAACATTTTTGTTTAAACTCACGTTATTTCTTCTCCGTGGATATTCTTCAATTTTGTTGTCATACATTTCCTTGCTGCTGAGTGTCATGCCGTCGCTACCGTCCGTGTTTGTCATTTGTATAGTGGCGAATAAAAAAGGAAGAGAAGCCATGGCTGCATGATAATAGTTTTTTTTTCTCATGTTGAAGCCTCTTTTCCGCAGATGTTACAACAACAACCGCAGTGAGCGCACAGAATTAATCACCAGGCCTCCGACGGAAGGCTTCCAGGCGGCTTTCCTTGCGTAATGCTTTGTGAAGTAACGCCACGGCATCAACAGTAGTGCGTAGAACCATTCCAATGAAATTGCCTGCGAGAAACAGGGCAGCAAGTAATTTCTTCCTTCCTTTGTTCCTTCCTTTTTCTTTTTTTTTTTTTCAGCACGAAGCAAATAGAATGGAAAGTATACAAGTATATAATACCGTATCCGGCGTACGCGGTGCGCCTCAAGCTGAACCCCTCCGAGCCCGGCGAACGGGGACCTGCGTGACGCATCAGCGCGCAACTTGACCAAATTTGACGTCACGCTGCACGTGACATCTGACGTCACCGGCGCAGCCTGCGGCAACTGGCTTTCGACAGCAGAGAGCTGTCCTGCTGCGTCGGGCAACGAGAGCAGCGGCTCTGGCAACCTTCCGAGTGAGGGAAAGGGGGCCGCTTAATAAAACAACGAAAACGCGAGCTGGCATAAGGAGGGCCGCAATGGGCGCAGCGGCGAGGGCGAAGCGCCTGTCAAGGTGTCGAACCGGAGGCACCTGCGACACACAACCGAGGAAGCGAAACAAACCCGAAAGTTGGCGGCTTGGAAAAGGGCGACGAAAGGGTTAGATATCGCACCGGCCGCGCTCTTGTTTGTGTTGACGTCTGCCTGTTCGTATTTGTGCGACACATGAATGTGCCTTGCCCGACAGTCGGTGCAACGCAAGGTGCTCCTTCGGCTCGTATTTCCGGTACACGAGATTTTCTTTCGATTGGTCTGGTCCTGTCGTTCTCCTCGAAGCCACACGGTGACGTTCATTTCGGGCTATAATAACCGAGGTCCCTACGACGCCTAAATACCAATGGTTAGTAAGAAAGATATTGTCATGAACAGAAATTGCGTCATGGGACTCCAATCCTCACTATATCCGCTGCACGCTGAAATATCAATATACGCAGTAGAAGATTGCGCATTTTGAATCATTTAGCTGAACTGATCAATAACTTTGAAACGCAAAAGCCAGCAACGCTTTTCTAGAACTTTACTCGATAGACAGGGGAAGCCAGCCCTGCTTCGCAGCAGCAAGTGCGCGCTGAAGCCAAAGGCCTGACGCTACGCAGTTGCCGCCAACTGCGCACTATGCGTCGCTGCGTGAAACGATGCTGCCTAGATAAGGGTGACTGCTACGCTGTGGGTCTCTGAGACGTAACGCGGTGGTGATCTAACTTCCTTTACCTCGGACGCCTCACAAGGTGAAATGAATAGCTAGGGCGGCCTGCTAGCAGTACACTTCGCAATAGCGCTACGAAAACATTGACCTGAAATGAAGCCGAGAAAGAAAGAATCCAGCAAATAATGCTTGCATCTTCGGAGTGACCGCTTCAGCGCTCGTTTTCTTCGATAAAGTGAGCTATATCGGAATAAGCCAAACAGGCGCGCGACCACGGATAACTGTGATCAATGAGGCATCATGCCACGAGGACAACAGGGTGAGCCAGGTTATCGAGCCTGCCGGGAAGCACGCGACGAGGCACCTGATGAGCCGCGCGCGGACACCGCGCTGCGGCCCGGAACCCAGTGGTTCGAACAACAGGGAAGTGGGCGTCTGCTTCCGCGCTGAGCGCCGCCTGGGGGCAGCGCGCGGCGTTCAGGGCCGCGGCTGACGTGACCCGAAAGCGTCCTTGCGACGGCAGGCTATTTTCAATGCCAAGGCCGACGCGACCTTCCCCCATGCCCTCCGCAGAAACGCGCGCGCGCCAAATGCCGCGCCAGACGACGCCAAGGCCACCGGGGGTCGACGACGTCGCTCTCCACCTGAGTGCGCAGCGGTGTGCCCCGGGACCGCGGTTCGCACCACGCTGACCCCGGTCGCAGAGCACCCTTCTGTGACGCTGCCTTGCGGCGAACGCCATTCGCTCTCGCGTGCAGACTCGCTCGCAAGGTTACGGCCGAATTAGGACAGTTCTCCGAACGAACGTCACCAGAAAACTTGGTTTGCTAATTATGACATGAATAAAAAACACAAAGCCCAGGCCACGGTTGCCGAGTGCTCATTAGACGACTGCGTGTTAGTATTACCACCTAGTGCCCTTGCAAAAGCCATGCGACTAAATCAACACGCCAAGCGCTCTGCTGCGCATGATTCAGTTTGCTGCTAAAGCGGAATCACGTTTTCTTTATTTCTCTCTCTTTTTTTTTTCTTGAAAGAGAGATATCTTCAGCAACGCCTTTTATATCTCTAGTTTCGAGAACAACTATGCTATTAGGCAACGTATTGCGTAATACAATGAGTTCCCGTATGGAGCGCCCGTACACTAGGTTTTGCCCATCTATTTAGTGCCACAGCAGTCGCCTAGTATATCAGCACGAGCGCTGCGCATCTACGCCGAGTGGAAAAGTATGTGACGTTTCCGCAATATAGCCACGTATTATTGCTCGACGGAGAAATGAATGTCGTCAAACGCCGTTTAGAGGTACAAAATGCTGACTTTTGATCGACAGGAAATATATATACTCGAGCGCTTGGCTACTGTCATTTTAGCGGAGAATGATATACATTGTGTTTCTCAGGTTTTCCTTGTTCTTGATTCCCCCTAGGTTCCTTTATTTTTCATAATTTACCAGACGATATAGTAAGTTTGCAAATGTTTGCATTTGAATAGTTTGTTTTGTTTCTCAAACCTGTTCTGCTCGACCTTTTCCATTTGTTACTTGAGTTTCAAATGTTATACTTTTTTTTCATCGCAATTGTCTTATTTATGAATCACTTGTACGTCTCTTCTGGCTGTAGGCGCTTCTTGTTTCCAGGCTCTTCTGAGGCTAGTGCAGCACGTAAAAAAAATATAGAAAGAAAGGACCAGTACCCCTTGAAAACCTTGTACATAATAACGTACTACCACCGCGCGCGCGCACACACACACACACACACACACACGCGTGTGAGAGAGAGAGAGAGAAATAGGGCAAGCAAGAAAAACTTCAACTGCAAAGACGGCGGCTAAATGACAACTGTAACTGATGACGTCACAAATGTCAGCAGCGGAGACACACATTCATTTAGCACGAACTAATGGCGCACAAACCCCATGCACACTCTATGCAACACGAATACGATACGCACACCTCCTCCTCCAGGAAGTTATACATCACGCTGCAGGAAAGCCTTTTCTCGCAGGAGCACTCAGTTCCGCGGAGAGAAAGCAACGCCGCGCACTGCTTCGGACCTCGATATGCGCTTTCGCCCAGGCGACTAGGCTCGTTAGATGATAGCACCCTGCTTGTACTACGAGATAAACGCACGCAAACGCGGCAGTGTGGGACAAGTGCCAATATCTTTTTTAGCTGCCTGCGCAAAGATGAATGCGCGCCAGATGCCGCGCCCCGGAAAAGTTCAGCGATAGACTGCATTTGCGACGCTCGCACGTTCGTGCGTGGTGCTGTGAGACCCACGAAGATTCGAAAACGAAACATATAGCTTGTTTTGTTTTTAACCGATGCCCCCCTCCTTACACTAAGGAGAAGCACGTGTTCGCTATATGCTCCAAAACGCGGTGCAGACCACGAATAGTTACTCATATGTGCGCGTTAGCGCCAAGCCAAACGACCCGAATACCTTCTTCGATGGGAGCAGAACGTGAACAGTGCCTTGCACGTAGCTGAATATAAAATAAAATTGCACGCATCCTGTATGTCTCTTCGCATATAGCGTTTAATTTAAACGTTTGTTGAAATAAATGTTTAGCAAAGAAACACATGTTGCGTTAAACTTGAAGCTTTGCTTAACGTTGATTCCGAAAAGTGCATTGAATTTGCCGTCCCCCCCTCTCTCTCTCTTTCTTTGTCTCTCTACCCTTGATTTTTATCTTTTACGTGCCGGTGAAATTTACGAAGGAACACAAGAGTAATAAAATATTGCACTTACGCAGCTGAAGTTCGTATACATAGCTGGGAACAATGTAACCACATCGTTTGACATGTTTTCATATCTTTGCACAAACGTCTGCGTATTCTCCTCAGAAAATTTTACCACCCTGAGCCAGAATAGAGCCTCTCCTTTCATGGCATGTGGACTACTGCTCGTTTAAACACCGTTTTGTGTAGAGGAAATGATGAAAAACTCACGAGGCAACTATGTCCTGTAGGGCATGTTATCAAACATTCCCCCATTTAAACGCTTTATCAAGCCTCCCTCCCTCTGTAGGGGCACACATGGGATGGACGCCTTCGTCACGGTCATCCACTCACCATGTGGAAACTTTCAGCTTCGATTTCTAACGGAGCAGTGATTCGTACCATGCCCCCTATGTTTATTAGAACACATTATAACGTAAGTTTAGGCAGAAGTTTCTTTTCTTTTTTTCGTTAATCTCTAGGCGAAATTCGATCACAGACTCGACCTTACACCTGGCGTCAAAGATTATCGTATGTATGCACACTGTTTGCGAAACACAAGTGGAACGAAGATGACATACCTTGTGCATTTGCTTGGAGCTATACGGTGTCACCAAGGTCAAATGGACTATCCCTGCAGTAGCAGACGTTGTTGGGCGAGTCGGTGCGATTTGGACGTACATGTTAGCTTCAGCGCAAAGTAGACGAATACGAACGCGACGAAAAAACAATGCGCTAGCTCTGTTATCGCGCATAAGGCGCCTACATAGCTGCCGTGCTTTTCTCAGCCTCGTTCGGCATTTCACGCTTCCTCTTCCTTTTATCCTCAAGACTTCGGTCATTTATGCCTTGGCTTCCCGCGCGGCGATGATGTGCTTGCCCTGCGAGCTACAGCGTACTTTACCTGCGCGTGCTCCATGCGAGCCCATCTATATATCTTGAGGTGTTGGCTTAGCATGGGTCATCCTTTTAAATTCCACAAGATTTCTTCACATACCCCTGTCAGCGTTGTTGAATCTGGCTATCTGGCCTGTGTGCGATGCCAGGGCCCCCAAACAATGAAATTGTGTGCATACACTTCGTACTTTATTATTTACCGCCCCCTATCTATCATGGACAGCGAAAAACAATAAAATAAAATAAATAAATAAAAACTATGATATATAAACACCTGCGGTTTGTGGCAACACGTAAAGCAATTCAAAAAGTTTTTGTTGATTTTTCTCTAAACGGTTCCTCTTGTTCTGTGCTGGATCAATATAAAAAATGAGAACTCCTCAAGAAAGCGCAATTTACGGCGTGGTATGCGTTAACGAAGTCACCCATTGCTGTCCAACGAAATTTTCGACGTGAATTTCTACGGAAAGCGCCATACTTTTTGAGTTGAATAAAATGATGCCACAAACTGCAGGTGTCACTGTATCATAGGTTTTCTTTTTGTTTCATTTCGAAATTAGGGAGATTTTATGTGGACACCCTCCCTGATTTCAATTTCGACCACCAATTTCGACCACCAAATCTTTAACGTGCCCCCAATGCACGGGACCCGGGCGTTTTTGCATTTTACCCGCCGTGGTTGCTCAGTGGCTATGGTGTTGGGCTGCTGAGCACAAGGTCGCGGGATCGAAACCCGGCCACGGCGGCCGCATTTCGATGGGGGCGAAATGCGAAAACACCCGTGTACTTAGATTTAGGTGCACGTTAAAGATCTCCAGGTGGTCGAAATTTCCGGAGTCCTCCACTACGGCGTGCCTCATAATTAGGAAGTGGTTTTGGCACGTTAAACCCTATAATTTTTTTTTTCATTTTGCCCCCGTCGAAATGCGGCCGACACGGCCGGCATTTGATCCCAGGACCTCGTGCTTAGCAGCGCAACACCGTCGCCGAAATGCCACCGCTGCAGGGAAAAGCGCACTTCAGACAGCGTGGCTCAGCTAGGGCAGCCATTTAAGATAAGCATGCCTAGTGGGCGCGTGCAATCGGTTATTACGTAGGGGTAATACTACGTTTATTTCGCACATCGTCACTGGCCCGAGCGGCACTCCGCCCGCGTTATCACCGGGGTCGGCCGGTCGTGAACAGTAAGGAACCGGATCGAGCAAAATGAATCCTTACGTTTACCGGCGTAAAATTTAGTATTATTAACAACAACAATAATAATAATAATAATAATAATAATAATAATAATAATAATAATAATAATAAAGGGGCGAGGAAGGGGGGCTTTTTTGTTTGCTAATGTATTAAGATCAGTTCTTTTCTGAATAAAAATGCACCCACGTGGCATCATTCTCTGTTGAATGATTTCATGACAAAAATGAAGCATGTAATTGCTAAGCCCGAGTTCGCGGGACCCATTCCCGCCGCGGCAGCCGCATTTCGATGGCGGTGAAAAGCAACTTCCCCGTACCGTGCATTGGGTGAAAGAGCCCCAGGTGGTGTAAATTATCCGGAGTACCACCCCCCCCCCCACCCCCCCCATCTATAAGGGGTGCCTCATGATCATATCTTGGTTTTGGCCCGTGAAATCCAAGAATTTTATATTTCCTTCTTTATTTAGTTCATCATGCTTATGTTTAGTGCGTGTGTGCGTGACGTCACGCGAGTTGAACACTGTGCTGTCATTGAATGTGAAACTCGCCATTGGTGAGCATGCTTGAATGTCTGAGTGTAGTACGCTTAACGTCTAATTAGCGATAAATAAATAAATAAATAGATCCACGGGCTCATGACTCACGAGTACAGCGAGTTTATGATGTGTCTGCAATAGGCTACCGATTATTTTCTATAGGCGAGCGAAGCGAAGCTCGAGGTCCTGTCTTTTCAACTATGTTGACAGCGTTTCTTTCATGAACAACCGAGGCCTGGTATGAAAATCTGCTCTTTTATTGTGTGTTACAAAGTGCTGCGTAGTGCAATGGAAAAGCCAAAATGATTGCTTGGGCGCACTTTATAATCGGCAGCTGTTGGCCAACGAAGCTTCTCCCAGCTACTCTCGAGTGGCTATGCCTCAAAGTTATATGTACACTTGCACGTAATCTGCACGTGCGTGGCTTGTCTTTTTAAATCAACACTTTTCAGAGCTCAAACATCTTTGAGAACTTCTCCCTTGACAAACCCAAGACTTGACACTTGTCTGGCTGACCTCATAGCCCTTTCCTCTCTTTGCTTTCCCTTCTCTCTAGGCAATGTGTTCAGCAATGTTGTTTGAATTGTGCCCCTAAGAAACTTACAATGTGGCCGCGGGATGCTGCTCTTACATTTAACAAAGCCACATTTAAAGAGGTTTTCTTTTTCTGTTTCTTCCTTAACGCATGTTTTAGCACACAGCGACATGCGACACATGAACAATCCACGCGTAGCTTTGAAAGCACCGTATCAAGAGCCTACTCTTGATACGGAGCCTTTAAGTCTATGTGGAAATTGTTCATATGTTACTCTGTATTTTGACTAAGGCTGGTCCACCAGTCGAAAACGTTAAGTAAACCCGCCTTACTTCCAAAAAGTTCGTCGTCTTCTCTCCCCCTCCTTCCCCCCATGTATGTATGTATATATATATATATATATATATATATATATATATATATATATATATATATATATATATATATATATATATATATATTGCCCCTAAGTATTGCACAGTGCTTGTTCTAATTGATTAAGGTCGGGTTGCCACCTGGTTTGGTTTGGCCGGTGTTCTACCGGTACGACCTATGTTTTTTTTTTTTTTTTTGACTGCTGGTTTAACCCCAACACCGGTACGCTGCTGGCCTTCAGATTCTCCCTAAATCGGCATCGCAAGCGCTCTGTCAGGCGTTCATACATAGCAGACAACTGAATTGTCACAAACGAATTCAGGGACCGAAGGGATACCACACGGCACGAGCTTGGCAAGTTGGGCGGGTCGGTAAAGTTGCATAACTACGGATAAACAGGTCACGGTGCTCCCTATTCAAAGCCGGCGTTGCGTTGCCGGCAGTGCGGCTGCAAGTCCGTGCTAGTAGCACACGTCATTTTTCTTTCGCCACAAGGACCAGTTATCGAGAGATAAATGAAGCTTCTTCTATACAGAGGCAGGGCGCCAGATGCGTGAGCCAACCTTCCATGCACCTATTAGGCAATGAGATAGCGTACCTAAACACTAGATAATAAATGCTTAGGGGGATGCTGGCTGTTTTTGCTATCCCCCCATCGTTGCTATTGCTCTGTTACTGGACCATAACATGTTCACTTGCGCTGTACAACGCCATGGTTTAGAGTATTCTTTTTTTCGGTTTGCATGCGCGAAATCACTGTGATGTGTATATAATTAATATGCTTCAGAATAAACGTTTGTTCGAGGTGAGCGCCTGTTATGTCCACCCCTCATGTAAAACAGCAGCCCACCCCTCATGTAAAACCCCTCTCCAGGGGCATTTGAGGAATAAATAAATAAATTTCTTGCGCTGTTTATCCGTCATTACAAGGCACGTGTTTATCGCGCTTTTATGCCTTTGTAACTCGTGTAACCCTCTGAAAGAACTTGTACGCAATACAAGTGCGCATGCAGCGTTTCTGTTTGCTTAAACCCTTCCTTCATGATAAACCTTCAGTAGGTAGTCGGCATTCGTGTCGCAAGGTCTCCCTTTCGTCCCTGTGAAACTTTTGCAACAAAAAATTCAACATGGACCCAAACCAACTCGCTCAGTTTACCCTACTTCCAAGCCTAATCATGTATTGTCTGTAGGCTATTAACGCCACAAAGACTGACCACCACTTCACATCGAAGAAAAAGCGTGTTCAAATTTTTTTCTGGCCATTGGTATGAAGAAAACAGCGAAACAACTCCCTCCAGCATATCAAAAACGCTAGTACGGGTTCTAAATCTGGTCGCTTAAATCGCTTAAATCACGAGTTTTTAGGCATCAAATTCAGCGTATCGAAAAGATCCGCTGTGCTTTGTGGAGTTAACATACCTCACAGAAAAGTTATTTGCAGCAGCATGAAGCTTTTAAAAGTATACCAAGTTTTATTCATGCAGTGTTTATACACGGCGCATCGACAATTTTTGTGTTCGTTTTGTCTGTATTTTTGCACACCGTACGTTAAACAACTGCCTCTCCTCTATACCACTTTTTTTCTCTCGGCAAAGGTGGCAACCATAGCCATGACCCGCTGCTTTCTTTGTGCCGTTCTGCTAAAAAATACACGAGCTCCTGCAAACCATGAAACGCATTACTGCGTCGCTTGCTGTGCTGCTTCCACAGACACCGCATTCTGTCTTACTATTGAAGTGCTATCAAATAAACTGCTACGAAATAGACACAAATTTGACAAGCACTGCCTTCAATTGTGTGATAAAAAGCACAGAACTATCGGTTGAACACTGAAGGCAAAACGCTGCTGACCGTTTCCCAACTTTCAAGCTTAAGGGTAAAACTTGAATCAGTCGCCGAAAACCAGCAAGAAATGCTCAACTGCGCAGTAGAACTTGCAAAGTCCATTCTCTAAAGGAAATTTCAACGGCATCCTCCAAAGGTAACAGAACTCCCTCCCCAATAGAAGACGCTTCTACTGCAAAATTTTTCAAAGCCCCTACATCACATGCACAGCCACAGGTACAACTATTAAACTTTTGATTGCCTGTATTCAGATAAGCTAGCTCCCATCTCTTGCCAGTTTTTCAGTGATGGTTTGCGCATGAAAAGCAGGAGCAAGCTACACGAGTACTCAAATTTTTATAAAGATGTTTTGAGGGCAAATATGCCAGTTGGTAATGCTGTACTTCGGACTTGTAACTTTGAAAAAGTTACAAGTGCAACTGATTACTTTCTTCAGTAATTGTTCTACTACTGGCTGAAAGAGCCCATATTTTTGAACTCCACTTACTTACTTACAAGATTTGCAAGGTACTTAGTAACTCATTTACTGTATACAGCAGAGGTTTCACATGTGCACTTTGGTTCTGTAGTATTACCCATATAGCCACAGAAAGTTGTCTGCAAGTATAGAAGGCAAGTGTATCAGTCTCAAGATTACTCTTGTACTGAATGTTTAGTGGCAGTAGTTAACATTGACTGCATTTTGGTTTTGCCATCATGTTTGGCTAGTTTTGACCAGAACTTTTATTGCTGGGCTACATTTGACATTCGGAAATGTGGCAACATAATGACGACAAGAATATGAACATCTGTGACCAAGACTTTATATGCAAAAATGTACAACGAACAGATTTAACAATGAAAAAAAAAAATGACTATGTGAGTGAAATGAATTCCTTATATCAAATCTGAAATGCTTTCAAGTGAAATGGTACAATGGCAATTAAAATTTTTTTTCTAAGGTTGTGTATCACACTGGGAAATCCCGTGACGAACACTATCAGTGGTAAACAGTGTGAAAAGACAGAGGTAGGCACACACACAGAGCACACATTAACTAAAACCTTATACGGCGAGATTTTTTATCATGTGCAATCCCATAACATTTGATTGACAAGATAGAGGCCCATTTATTACAAAAAGCAGGCACACAGGACATTTTTGTGCAGAATGAAACCTGTGATGCTACTGCCACTACCCATCATTAAACCCGATGCAATGCCCAAACAATAACAAGCAGGAGTAGTTGCATAATAAAATGCTGGGTATGGTCTCGTGAAATGAACAAGAGTATCACAGAAAAAAGTGAAGCCAGATAAACTGAGTGAAGTTAAAATAAATAACAAAGGGCACTAAATGGGAAAGATCAATGCAAGTATAGTCAACAAAGCCCTAGGCATGCCTATGGAGAAATGAAATTCAACTTAAAGTGTGACATCACAAACAAATTAGATTTGGCTAATGTTGTTGTCTTTTGACATTATTTAAATTTGAGTATGCTGCAAACCTGCCTAAACAAATATTAATTGGTCAGCATTGCTTGCCAACATGTTGATGGTGCTGTCAGATCAAAGCAACAATTTGATTGCTGTGGCAGAACAGACATGTTAACGAACTGTGTTGGCCAACCTGGAGCCCAGTGCACCACACTCGCATTATGAAATCGACATGATGCAACAACCTGCGATGTGCAAAATGGGCAGGCAGTGCAAAACCCTGGACTTGAAAGCTATGGCACTATCAAAATTGGCAGTTAACAGCACACCACTTCTGCAAATGCATCAAAAGGCAACCTGCTTCATCAGTCATGCTCTAACGAAGAGGTTACACAATTTTCAAGCTTAATGCAATGCAGATATCACACCGATATCAAAAACAGCACTGAACACGGCATGCATGACTATAAAAAAATACACTTCAAACTGCTGTCCCTGTATACTTGTTACACTGCATGGACAGGCGAGGCAGTTTTCAGTTCTGCAGAGCTATGGTAGTAGCTATAAAAATGGGCTTCAATGTATTGCCTCACACCACAGGTACGTATAGGGCTTAATCTGGACGTATACTCCCTCCATGCATTCACAAACCCAATTTGACTGCAGCAGCAGGAAAATATATTTATGTACAATTTGGATGCACAACTCCAAGCATTGACAATACAGTTCTGGCTGCAGCCTAAGGAAGCATCAGTGGCCCAAGCTTGCAAGCTTTGCCTCATACTCCTTGAGATAGGAAAGCTCTTCGTCAAGGGAAACATCAAGGAAATCCTCTTCGTTGACAGCGATATCATGCGCAAGCCTTTCCATGGCTTCCCGCTGCTTTCCATCATCTTGAAAAAGCAAAATAAGAATGCCACATAAGTTACTTCAATGCACACACACTTAAGAATGCTTATGCAAATCTTACCGAGTTGCTAGAAACAATATAACTGATATATTAGAAAAATAGTAACCTACACATGCATACAAGCAAACATGCACACAATACCCGCTAGGATACAAGATATTTAGTATGGCTGAATTTGTGCATATTTGCTGCACATGCATTGTAGTTTTACTGCTGTTGTACAAAAGCAACTGAAATCACCGTGGAACTATCCATGCTGCATGCGAGCCCACATTACACAATATGCAATGTTCAAATAAATAACTTCGGTTTACTAGCAGCCTTTGTGAACGAAGAATCTGTTCAGCAGAAAATGCTAACGGTTTATTTAATAGCACACATTGAAATTGTAAGGCTGAATTTGCCCAGACCATGTGATGGCCAAGCTGTCAGTCTTCTTCAAATTAAGGTCCCACTTTGCATCAAGTTCTTTGAGAAGTTGCCACACTAAATTTTGTTTTCAATGCAACTGCTTAGCAAGAGACCATTTGGATACACCGTTGCCAATTTACAGCTGCTGCCAAGCTTCATGCCCGGCACTACCTGTGCACATGCAAAACAGTACAGCTAGAATACATGCAGCTGGCACCTGGTAGGGGCAATAGTTGCATTACAGCAGTGATGCCACGCCACACTGATCTAAGAAACACCTCACCAACATTGGCTAGTTGCTTCCAAGAACTGCAATGAGCTGTGGAGCAGTTTTACAACTTGTAGGATGGTGTCATTACCCTGTTTCCCTTTTAGCTAACCATGCAACCACTTTTACTGTGGTCGGAGGTTACGATAGCTGATAGGTCAGAGTTTAGCATTATGTAACATTTTTCTTTGGTATACCTTTAATGAATTAAGCTGTTGCTGGCTGTGGCAAATGCAAATATTCTTTGAGGTGCAATTTTCCAGCAGTTACAATTCCAGAGCTCATGGACACAAATGACCTTTTGCACCTACACCAACCATTTCAGGAAAGGTTTCAGGATGTAAAAAAATTATCAAAGTTCTAACACACCGAAGACTAAAAGCATGCAACCTGCATGCAAAGAATTCTAATGATTGTGTGCACTTGCACAGTAAAATCGGCACAAATTGAAACGCGAATAGAAAAGAAGTGATCAGAACAATCCATTATGCACAACTGCCTAATGGGTTGTTCTGGGATAATCTGTAGGCAATTCCGAAGCATGGTGTAGTTCGAGACGTACATTTTAGAGCCGAAAATTAAACCACCATTACAAATGTAGGTGAACATGAAAATGCAGCAATACACTAGTTGTTTTCGACCTGTTCTGTTCGCATCTGAATTTATGCTGACACAGTCAATCCCGGATGTGCTGAACTCGTGGACCACCAGATTAATATATCTATATTGTGAAATATAAAATCTGCATATCTGAAGTTTATCTGAACACTCGGCAAGGCTCAGTTTCCAGTGATGGTGAAAAATGAAACTTTATGGATTTGTTTTTTCAAGGCAATGTCAAATGTACAAAAGTTGAGACTTGCAATCGTGCTGTGTGGACTTGCGATATACTGATAGCAACGTTAACCCTAAAAGCCAGCATCATCCAGTCACGAGAAAGCGGTGTGTACAAAGTGCTTATTGCAAATTTTTTATCAGGATAAGGAAGACGAGGCGCAGAAGCAAACCAGCCTGTATCGATATGCACCACGAGGGCACTTGTGCGAATTGCACATGTGCCTGGCTGCATGTCTGTTACAATATGCCATTTAAATGGCCAATCGTCATATGTCGGCAATAAGTCAACCAGGCAGATGCAGTTAGATTTGGAAGTGGCTTTCAGCTTGCAGAACATCAGAGTCCATTCTAACTCGCATGTAAACCTGTGAGCATGATAAACACGTTCAGCATGGACTGTGGGCCCAGGAATCGCAAAGAGACGGTTCTTTCACCCCGCTTTGCACTTTCCAAAAAGTGCAAATTTGATGTCCAGTGGTTTTTGAAATTGAAACGGCAATGTAAAAATCCATCCAAGCAGGGGTTGGGGTTGGATTTGCTTTGCCCACTCGCAGAACCCTAAAATGCTGTTCGCAGAAACCCCTGGTCTCTAAAGATGACAAACCTGATAGTGCAGACATCGCCAGTTGGGCATCCCATGCTCGGAGCCACTCAGTGAAACGATTGCGTCATCCCAACTTTTTGTGGAATGTGCATCGGACCAGGATGCCTTTTGTGTTCTTGAAAGCAGTGCGACAATCTATTCTTGCCAATAATGAATGGGCAGTTTGCGCGAATCATCCATATTTACAGCAAGCAATACTGAGAAATGCACCTTGATCATTTTACATCCATGGCATGCATTGCCCTACAGAGTCAATGTCTTCTTGGATAGCATCTGCCAAAACAGTGGCATGGAATATTTCAGACTGTGCAAAAAGCTATCATGGCCCTGTTAGGAGAACCGCACTTGCAGAGGACGTGGTGCAGCCTTCGATACTATATTGAATGTGGCGGTGAAGGAAATTCAATATAGCGTGGTACGTACAGCACTACACTTATGCACGGAATTTCCAAGGGGATGTTAAGAGTGTTCAATATAGGTAATAATTTAGCATGCCCGGGTTTGACTTATCTGGGATAAACTGTAGTACATGTCCAGACTGCATGCTTACGCCATGTATTTTAGGTTTTCTACATTTTTCTTTATTTCAAAAAATTTAGTAGCCAGGCATACTGTGACAGAAGTACAATAGCATATTCCAAGCAGTTCATGCTGTAAAATAGAGCAGAAAGCAGGAAAAGCCACAATAAAATGGCTGATTGCTTAAAGCCTTCCAAAAAAAAAAAAAGTGCTATAAATTTGTGTCCAATGGTTTTAAGTTTTACACATGTACTGGATTTACAAACCCCAAGGGCCACCAGCCTTTGCTTACTTTTATAAATGTTCAGCCTATTCGAAGTTGGTTAAGAGGGCTGCAATGCAGTCATGCTTCATTGGTTGCCTCAGCTAGTCTTGAAAACCTCAAATTTGGTGACTAACTGAAGCAGAATACCACAAACACCTCCTGTTGTCAGTTGTAAAAAGCTTTCAAGAGATCACAGCAAGCTTCTAGTAATGAACCATATGAAGCTAACAGACAAAGCCAAGCATAGGGAAAATTATTAGGAGTGTGCAAATATGGGACTGAATTGAACAGTGCAAGAAGCAAATAGAATATTGAATAGCTTTTGAATAATGAACAGTCGTTATCACAATGAATATAAAACAATGTTCACATCCTTGTATTCTTAAGGTTAGCATGTTTCTGTCATTACATACTACTTTAGAATAGTAAGCTGTTGGGCTAGCTGGTGTGACAATACATCTTGCAAAGGGGAAGCACAGAAGTGTTGCAGAAAAAGGAGACCAAGACAGGAAAGAGTCTTTCCTGTGTAGGTCTCCTTTTTCCATGACACCTCTGCGCTCCCCTTGACAAAATTTCATGGTACGTTATGAAGCGCCGTTTACTGAAAGCACAAGGGGAGCATTAGGAGCAAACAATTCCTTTGCACGTACAGCACTCCGAGAGTGCGAATGACCGCTGTATCTGCAGCCTGTAAAATATGGCTACCCAAGTTCTCATGTTTTTGTACACTATACTCGCAAGGGTGAAAATTTACCATACTTTTGCCCCATTTTGATGTTTTAATTGGGTGCAGTTCGAAAAGTATCCAAGAAATATTTGCATTCACAAATAGTGATTATTCGATTCATTATTATGCAGAAGTTTCTCATACTCGCACATCCCTAGAAATTATTTGTTGCTTTAATTGAAGTGCAGAAAAAATAAGCTAAAGGGGAATGAAAGTGAACGAAAAATAACTTGTAGGAGCCGAAACCGAAATCTCCACATCGATTACACGTGTGTTGCTCTACCAATTGAGTTACAGTGGCGGCTGTTCCCATGCCCAGATTTGTTGGTATTCATGTAAAGTAAAACCTCATATAAACAAAATTGAAGGTGGAGCCAGAATTTTTAACTGAAGTATAGAAATGTAAAAATAAACAGCCACCACCGTAGCTGTATGGGTAGAGCAACATATGCATAATGCGGAGGGTGAGAGTTTGGCTCCTGCTGGCAGCAAGTAGAATTCTTTGTCCATCGATTTCCGTATAGTTTAAGATTTCTAATTTTCAATACAAACCAGTAATTTCCCATGTGCTTTCCTTGGCTTCATATGGTTGTTACTGACAAAAATCTGGCCCCTTGGTTTCCCTTGTTTATATGTATTAACGAACCAGTCCCTCCAGTTTAGCAAAAGGCAAAAATTTATCTTATCCTCTATGTACATAAACTCTCATACAATTAAAAAAGAATTATAGCCGGAAACACCAAACTGGAAGCAATGTTTTCTATGCCTGACTGAGTACTCTACGAAGGATTGATGTCAGGGATTGACTCATCTGCACAAAGTGCTGAAGATGTTGATTCCATCCCATCGTACCATAATAAAATACACTTTTTACAGCAGACTAATAATCCAGCGAGAATGGCAAGTTACATCTAAGGTCAGTTCTATCCAGAACTAGGGCGGCTGTAGGTTGTAAAATGGAGGAACATTGCATATACCGCTGCCTAAACCAAAGGTGACCACAAGATTGAATGAAAACGCCAAAATTAAAATAAATAAATAGGTAACCGAGTCTATGTGGTAATATAAAACGAGGCACAGCGCCTTGCTGTCCACCGTTTTTTGGACGGTGGTCGCCAACAAATGCCAGCTTCCTTGCACTAGAGCAGTTTAATGACTAGCACAATGGCAGGGAGCTGCACGACCAGCTTCCTGCCATGCTGGCTGCATATCCCGAGTATCACTGCCACCGGTAACTAAACATTGGCGACAGTTTGTTTTTACACAAAACAGTGGTCGGTAGAATAAACCGATGTTGTAATTTTATCTCTCGCAACAAGCGATGACCACTGTCAAGCCTGTCGCATGAAAGAGCTGTGGTAGGAGGCAAATTCAACTCTGAGCCCGTGCCTGGCCACTACTACACTGCATGCTAGACTGCTTCACCGCATTATGCGCTTTGCAGTCTGGACGCCATCAATAGCAGCCTCAACTCTGTGCGAAATATGCGACGAGAAATAAAGTGTTCAAAAACTACCGCCGAAAATCGCAAAATGCATCGTTTTGAGAAGCACCATATAAATGCTAAAGCTCCGAGGTAAAGCTGGTTACGCCTAGCGGCACCTTGGCATTTGCCAAGCTTTGCGCTGACAACAGTAGGTGGCAATGAGCTGCTTGAGTGGTTGGCCCAAAAACTCGTCAGCAGGGTGTTCCACAGCACGCAGTTGCAGGAAGTATGTCGCTAGTGTGTTCGTTCCTCAAGAAAACGTGTATTTTCGCACATTTCATAAGTACCTGAAAATAGCTGTGCGCAGTGCTCTGCCGCACACAGTGTCTATACAAAATGCACACACCATTTAGACAAAATTTGCTGAAAATTTTGTTTGCTGTAGTAGATAGTCCATTATTGGGGGCGAGGACTTGTGGAGTTACCCATCTGTCGAAAGCGCCTCCCTTGTGTAATGAGGGATAACGCGGCGCGCTCCTCATGGGTTTGGCTTATGGCGCTCAGTAAAAACACCACGCGGCAGCCCTTTTGGAGATTTCTGTAAGTACTCTCAAAACGAGGGAAGTTTTTCTTTACTGTCAAAATAATAATCTTGGGAAAACTGAAAGCGCAGAATAGTTTACAGGCGCTATAGAGACTTCGACGCCTACGGCAACTGATGTGCGATCGCAAAGATTCAATCTTCTTCTAAATTCTTGGACATTTCAATATTATTTTCCAAGTTGCATCGCACTGTATGTTTATCGGTCTTCTCAGTGTGCGACTTCCCGCTGCTACTTTTTTTGTTTTGTAATCCAGTACATTAATTCGTAACACAAACATGAACATGCTTTCTTTTTTTAATGTGCTTCTTACCACTTCCTTTCCGTTCCAGTGAACTAGCCAGAATCTAGCACCAACAAGTTCATAGACCAAATAAAGTGTCATGACACTAGCCGGGCAGCGGGCATGGGTGAGCGTCTCGGTGCGCGTTTTCTGCTACTCGTTGAACATCGCAGTCCTGACACCATACTATCAGAAATCTTCCTGGCGGCTGTGCTTGCTGCATACCAAGCAGTATGCCTAACATGTTGCACGCCTCCAAATGCAGCCACTACCTATTATAGTGCTTTCAAATGCTGTCAGGTAGCCAAGGCAGGAAAACCTCACCGCTTAATCAGAACCACACCACAAGTAAAACTTTAAACTTTCGTTGTCAGTTCACTGCAGTGCTTCCGAAGCAGCCGACGCGGCCGCTGTGTCCACGTGATCCCTCATGCCACGTCACGCCGATGGTGGCGCCAGCTTTTCCAGCAGTGGAGCTCGTTAACAATAGCAGGGTGCATTAAAAGCAGAATTTGTTGCATGAATAATATAACAGGCATATCAAACTAAATAAGAAGGATGGTCTGTGGTATCCAAAAGCACGTATGCGGATCCACTGTAACAGGCATGGATTGTATATGTGGGGCAGACAGGCCACTATGTAAAAAAAGGCTGAGGGAGCATAAATTACAAATGTGAACAGAATTGCACCAGGCCATCTTGCTGCTCACTACAAAAGCTGCAGGTGAATGCCACTGTTAGAAGGAGGCAGAGAAGAAAAGCAGACAAGATACATAATGTGTAAAATCATTGACACAGAAGAGATTGCCAGGCTGCAAAGCACATGGGAACTTGCTTTCAGAGCATGAATACTATACAGTTAGTTGCTGTTCTCACACTTGCTGCAAGCTGCTTTACGTTTATTAACATCTTTTGCTCGCCCTCTATTCGTTTGCTTAAAGCAAAGGAATGAAGAATTAAACGAGAAGAGAATCTTCCCCTTACAAGGTGTTTCATGTAACTTGAACATAACTTTTTAGAAATAGTGCTACACCTTAGACAAACGAGACCAATGGTATAGTAGTCATCCTGAGTTACTATATTTTGAAGTGTGATCAGTTAGCGAATAAGTTACGTATAATTATGCATGATCTAAAGGATTTCTTTGAAGGTACAATTCATATTTGAGAAGTCGTAAACTGTGTTCAGAAACACCCAATGACGTTTTTATGGCGTTATCTTTTATGTGGTTCTTTTGTGCGAGCTCTGAAGAAAGCCAGTAAAATTTGAGAACATGATGTCACTGCACTGTTGTGCATCTGGATGGCAGTGCTCTCAATTGTGTTTCAGAAGAACGAAGCTACCTTCGAAGGTAATTTGGGCTATGATACACCAGCAACAAGTTGTACAGCCCTATCACATACTGTGGCAACAATTGTTCAGATGTTTCCATACCGGGCACATCCAAACAATTGCTACTTCCAGCGTGTCTGCAAATGTGTTTTCCACAGCTTTGTCAAACTTGAATACTTGACGCTGATGAGCAATGCTGTGAATGCAAGTAAATAGCAGTTACAAATTCCACTTCTTTTACGACTCAGAATTGTGCTTTCTTTAAATGACAAAAGAGAAAGTTGCAGGTCATACTGGAAACTTTTCCAATAAAACGGGTCCAAAAATTGCGTGCGCGTTAAAATAGAGTACGAGCCTAAATCTGCGTTACCATATCGCCATAGGTGTTTAAAAATGGCTGCCTCGTATGCGCTTCGAACCTAGCTGCCGTAGCTTCCTCCGTGTGCTGTAGTATGTGTGCTTAGGTTAGCCCACAGTCGTTCTTTCAGTTTTCTGCGTTTGCTCTGTCAGCATGGAAGTGCCGACAGCAAAGACACGCCGAGTTCATCACGATGCCACAATTAAAAGAAAGGTGATCGCATGTGTGGAGACTGACAGAAATCGGGCCACATCGAAGTTCCTGAAACTTGCATGCAGGACTGGCGTCAACAGGAGAGGTGGTCTACTCCGGCAGTGGAGTACTAGACCTTGAAAGCTATCTGTGATGGAGACAGTCTAGGCATCTAGGCACTCCGCACTGTGTTGTCGTTGCATAGGTTGTGTTGAAGCGAGGCTGCACAAAGGTCAAGTCGCTCACTCCTCCTACTGCACTTCCTCACTCCAGCGTTTTGATAAAGAGTTCCTGCGGTCATTGAGCGATGTGTGGTCATGGTTGCTTGTGCGCCCGCGACACCATGCTCATTAATTTAGTTAATAAGCGAACGTTTAAAAGTTTATGGCCTATAAAACTGCTATCCTTACTTTCCATATAGCCGTCTACTGATTGGCTATTGCAATCGACGCTTCGCCTTTGGGGTGAAACTGCAACATTTAGTCATCCCAACTTTAGTGCATTGGGAGTAAATCTGTTTTTCCAAATGAGAGAAAGGTGCATTTCTGTACGAAAGAATGAAGTGCACGATATTGTAAAGCACTTTTTTTAGGTCACGGCAAAATGGTGCGCGTTACAATCGCGGGCGTGTTAGAATCAAGTAAATACTGTACATAGATGATGGGGAAAAGGCTAGCTATTGTGGATAAACTTCTGACTATTAGCAGCGCTCAACTTGTCATGCCCACTGCAGTACATCCCCAGCATTAGTGCCTTACTAAAGTACGATTGAATTAGGAAGGAACAGCGCCAACTAAGAGAGGGAGACCAACAAAGGACGTGCGCCAACTTCATCTATCTTTATTCGGTTTGGTATATGAAATACCTTTGACCTGCAGGAAAACCTATGTGGGCCAAACGGGTAGATGCGTGAATGACCATGCAGCTGAACATGTGTGGTAGCCGAAAGAAGGAGGTGCGCATCTTTCGCAACATTGTGCAACTTGCACTGTGTGTGACCAGGTGGCAGAACATTCGCCACGGAAACAATGCCTCTACTGCAAGAAGTGTGAACCACAGTTCCGAGAGATAAAGATTCTTGGCAGAAGCAGAGATACAAAGGCATCCGAGGTTTTGAAGGCATTCCATATAAAGAAGCGAGAGAAAAACTGTTAGTGATACTTCCGTGACCTTCTCTAAAAGCGAACAGTCATATCTTGAACGGTTTGGCAGATGATGCATTATGGTCCTTGCGCGCATGCGTTATTTTCCTTATATTTGCAGATTTTTCGGTGAATAAAGATAGATGAAGTTGGCGCTTGTCCTGTGTCGTTCTCCCTCTCGTGATCGCCTTAGTTGGCGTTGTTCCTTCCTAATTCAAGTATGCACCATCTAGCCCAAATGAATGGTCTAAAGTATGATGCGTGATCCATTATAGCTATGTGGTACTTTGAGGGTCAAGTCTCCACAGCAACTGTGTTAGAGTCAGATTGCAGTATTAAGACGTTATATTACTTGAACCTATCCAGCCAATTAACTACATGCCAGACTTAAAATACTTACCAGCATTCTCGCTGTCCCCCAAGATTTCACTTAGTGTTGCATCCACATCGCCATTATTTCGGCACAATGCCTCGCAGACAACTTCAGAGTCAATGCCAAGACTTGCCAATGTAGCCCACATATCAGGTGAAATGCTCTGCTGAGCTAGCTGGGCCCAAGCACTTTGATTCATTCCCAACACAGACTGTGTTGCTGAAGACGTAGTTGCCACTGAAGTGCTGGATGCAGATGTGGGAAGCTGCTGCTGCAGCTGCTGTGGCTGCTGGAGTATCTGTCGTCAAAAAGCAGAAGTGAGATCACAGAAATGCTGTACACAAAGCGTGGGTTTATTCATAACACCTTGTTATATGTCAATGTTGAAGCACAAAACAAGATACCAACAAAGAATATAGGTGGCAAGTAGTGCTGATCTACAACTGCCGCTTTTACTAAAACATGGAAATACGTATGCAGCAACCAGAAGAAAAAGACGAGAGAAGCAAAAAATACAACGCAAACACAGGGGAAGCATGAGAAAATGTCAATTGTGCCCAACAAGCCAAGCGGTGACAGCAATAGCTGATGCATTATTGAATGCTGCAAGAGTTCCTGCATCTCGCACAGTACTACAGTAGAACCCTGTTAAGTATTCCCTAACTACCAAAAATCCCCGAGAATCTCCGGTTTTCCCTGTTTGGTAGACACCTTGACTGCTACAACCATGTAGCCAAGTTGCTCGGGACTGTCTTACGAAAGCTCAAAATGCCACGAGGCCAGAAGCTTATAGGTGCAGTCGTTCCGAAGCTACACAGCTACTTTCAAGTAGCCATCACTGCCAACTAAGGAAGTGTGTGTGGATGTATTGCAATCTGGACATCAATCATTCTTCCATTCATGCTGAATGGATACAGCCAAGAGCCAAAAGCTTTGTCCAGATGGAGAAGACTCCTGGTGCAAGTTCAAGTGGGCAGAAGCATTGGGTCCCCAAGCACACACCCCTATTGTCGCAAACAGCCAAGGCAAGACAATGCTGCCCACATACAAAAGGCTGGCGGAGGAACAGCTACTCGCTGTGTCAAGGGAAAAACTGAAAATGGAGCCGAATCATTGAACAGCAAGATTTGGCTGTTGTACCCCCAAGACAAGGGTCGTGGAGATGGCAACAGCACTCACTGTCTTGTGGTATAACCATGGACACAAGGGCTACAAACAAGTTCTGCAGGAACTAGGAGTGCTTCCTTCAAGAGAAATAGTCATACTGAGCAAAGATTGCGAGAAGAGAAGGATTTCCAGCATGTGAATGAAGCCGACAGCAGAGGCTCGTTTGACCATGCTGAGGGAACAACATATGGTGCACTGGATCTGAATACCATGGTATGCATTGTGTGCAATTTTGATATAGGTATCATGGGTATAACACAAATAAACAACTTTCATAACTTTTCAATTTTTAAGGATTAAAATTTTCAATATACTCGGGCACCAGCCACTGAAAACGAAGCACCAAATATTCTCTCGAAACGTTGAATGTCAAGGGAATGACATTACCTTGTTTATTAGCACTCATTGGGGTGTTAAGTGCAAGAAAAACCATTTTGCACTGCTCTGTGATGCTAACTGCTATGTCCAGCAGCTGCACAAACATGCAGTTTCTCACTTATGCATGGTACTTAGGACGTGGAAGCATCGAGCTATCCTAAAACTGAAAACAGATTTGGAATGAGAAGATCAAGCTGTATAAGTTGTACAAATTTCACTTGTCTAGCGTTAACATTTAAAAAAAAAAAATTTCCAAGCAGCATCTCCCCTTAGTTAGTGCGTCAAGAAGCACAGCTTATGAGTAGCTGATGAACAGATGTCAATATGCATAGACCTTAATAGCTTGCTGCTGAACGAGGACGTAGAAAGAAACAGATACACAGAGACAGCACCACTGATAATGTACGAAGTAATTGAAGGGCTGCTTTTGCAATGAAAATTGGGCCCCTCAGTTCCTCCTTGTCGTTCCTCAAAGAGACAAAGAGACTCTTCCAAACTGTAAGAGTGATCAACAGTGGTTTAACGTGGGATGTCACTGGAGCCAACATTTCGGCATGGGGAGTCACCTTCGCCAGCAACAAACAAGCCCCCTTGTCAGAATGTTGGCCCCAGAGACATCCTTTGGTTGACCACTGTTGACAACCAAAATTGTTACATTTAGAAACAACAAACAAAAATGACTGCAAATTCACAACTCACCTGAATTGCAAGATTTATGTCATTGTTGGCCTGCTGCAGAGCGTGGCGTGCATTGCTTGACGAGAAGCCCATGGCCTTCAAGGCGTCGTAAGTCTCTACATTAACCCACTCTCCATTGCATGTTTTGCCCAAGCTGCGTTTTCGGAGCTTCAGTTTCCTTTCTTCTAACTCTTTTTCGTGTCGAGCTTTCCTCTCATCTTGTTGTGCAATGATGTGCTGCACAGCTAGGTCCACGTCTCCTCCAACAGCACGCAGTGCCAAGCGGGCGACAGATTCCGAGAAGCCCATTGCAATGACCTGCAAAGTGACTCAACTTATCCCACAGTTCAAAAAAAGCTGAAGGCAGTGTTTAGAATAAAATATTGCTAAATACACGTCTTCACACTCCGTAAATCAAGTAAGGAATCAAGGGGTGGCCAGCTCGGTCGCTATAGTGGCTATGGCATTCTGCTGCCGAGCAACAGTTCCGATTCCTGGCTGCAAAAGCTGCATTCGGATGGGGGCAGAATGCAACGCTTGTGCATCTAGATTTAAGTGAGTGTTCCCCAGCTGTTCAAAATTAATCTGGAGCTTCCCACAATGCTGTTCCTCATAACCCAGAGTGCAGTTTCAAGACGTTAAACCCCATAATTTGACTTATAATGTCAAGGAGCGCACTTTGTCCTTGTGTGTTGTAATCAAATCAGTTTAACATTAAACTCTAGGCTGCGTTCCAACTTTTTCGACAAATTCCCATGCTGCAGTGATTGAAATATGTAGTGTTACTTACGGTGCCATTAATATTTTGATAATTTCAGTGTAACATACCAACGTTAAATTATCGCAAGTTACAAGTATACCCCATGCCAAGCTGCAGAAACTGTTCATTAAAGTAAAACTGATGCATTCTTGCAAGCAGACTTCAGATGGTATCGACGACAACGTAGTTGTAAGAGGTTGCTACACTACAGATTGATTCAAGGGGTTTAACTGGCTTTTTGCGAATAATTTTCTTCGTTACCAGTGAACTCGAAGCAAAAAGTACTTATTAACCCTGTACGACCCTATGCACAGAATTGTGCACATTCTACAAATGCATTCATTTGTTCAAAACAAGGCATTCTTTTGTTCGGTGTACCCGAATCTTGTGCTTCCGCTCTGGCAATCTGCATGTTTGCAGTGCCATCTCACTAAAGAAACATTACTTATGCACCAAAACAAACAGCATGGTCACACCTGTGGCAACATTAGAAAGCAAGCTTAAATAAACGTTTTTTTTTTCTGCTTTCCTTGAATTCCCTGCACGTTTATAAATTAATAAAATGTGCGAAATTCAGACTACACCTACAACAAAGTATGTAACCTTGCTCCCAGAAGTGCTCTGGAACCAGCGAAATTAGTGCATGGTCAAAAGCGTGTACAAAGCGTGATAATGTACGTGAAGTGACCCCTGCCAGTCTTCGTATGATAACCGACCACGGCGTTAGTGCTTTTCCTTTCTTTTTTGTCGGATATCTTCGTACCCTGTGCAACATTCTAGATGTTGATGAAGACTTGCGACCTTTAGACAATGTCCAGAGGAGCTACCAACAGAGAAGGAAATTATATTTTCCTCCAAATTAGACTAAATTGTGCAGCCTCACTGACAGCATGACGAGTCATGTACTTAATAAAACTACTTTGAAAGGTATGTGCTCAAATCTGCTTTTGAGTGCATTGCAGAGCGAACCTAGACAACATCCAGACATCCCTAAATGTCAGTACATGTGAAGAAATAGCAAAGCTCTTTATTGTATAGTAGTCTATGAAGGATTATCCAGAAGAACGAAGGACAAAGCTCTTAAACGTGACGATTTGTAATGATTACGCCTCCCTATATCACACCACATGGGTGATATAGGGAGGCGTAACACCACACACACATTTCATCGTTTACTGAAAGAACCAGAGCACTTGCACATTGGGCAAAGGTGATTGATACTAGGCTGGTTTGTTCTAAACATTTCCGACGACTGAACACAATAGGTCATGGAGCCATATCTTTCACCACGTCTTCCTTTTTTTCGTCTAACAGTTTGCCTAATGTCAGCTGGAACACACGGAATAGTGCACTGCAGCTGGGGACAATTACGTAGTCAGTGATGCTACTGACGCACGCCATTTTGGAGCAGCTTTTCGACCATTGGAGCAGGTTTGTGAAAGCTATTGCAAACAATATTATAGAGGGCTTTTATAGTGGGCAAGCCAAGTGAAAAGCAAGAAGTGGTCACTTGGTTCATAAACTCAATCCAAACAATAAAAACGACCAAAAAAACCCTTTCGGCACAGAGGTTGCAGATGTTTCACGTTTTTCTGAAATGTAGCACAATGCAGTAGGGTTCGCCTTTCTACACAGTTTGGCGCAATTGGTGAAGCCTTAGCACCAATGCGTAATAAAACAAACTATTGTAGAAACACAGGGAAAAATAAAACACGGACACATTCTATGATTGGGCACAGAGCAGTGCCTCATCCCGCTGATAAAGGCAGCATAAAAAAATAACTTATTGCACAGCGTACCTTTATTTATCCGATCCAAGTACTGCCACCCTCACAGATTGTTGTGAAATGATGTACTTTGTCAGAACATCAAAAATATTTTTACGTGTTAGTGAAACTACTTAGAAAGGTGAAAGGCAGAAGATGAACTTGCTACACAACTATTTTAAACTTGCAGTGACCCCTACACTGGAGTTGTAATGAGAAAGTAACAAACGTATCAAAGTATTCCAAGCTACAAATCGCAAGTATCATATCGGATGCATTTTATCCTCTAGTATCGCGTTTCTGTATTATGATACAATTTTGATGTATCTTTGCCCAGCCCTAGCCCGGCTGGGCATCCAGCAGGTTCTGCAGCATCCCCTGCCAATGCTATAGAGGCACTGCTGTTAAGATGACGAGAGTATAAAAGAAGAGTATAATTAGCTGCTTAGTGCAGTAAGAATAGTTTCACATATCAAGTGACTAAATACATTCAAACCTACCTATTTACAACAAACCTTTATAACATGTTCATTATACACTGACCCATTACCCGTCATTGGGCATGACAATTAGAGGTACAATGTACAACCATGCTGTGAAACCGACCATGAGGGAACATACCATCAACCTCAATCTAAAAAAGAATGCGTGCACAATCGCATAAAAGTATGCTTAGAAAAAAGTTTCTATCATGCTGCAAGCAGCTTTATAATGCAGGTCGCAGGTACTACAAGTTCAATATATCCAGCTTCAAGTTCGCTATAAAAAGAAATATTGCTGAAGTAGTTTTGCGTTTGATGTATGTAGAGCAAGTCATTACACGGCGATTTGTTACAATTACGTTCTACTGTATCAACTTGACAAACAGCGATTTGGCAGAGATTTGGCATCTGCTTGAATGTACAGTAAAACCTTATTAGCGTATGTACTTGCATAATTAATAAAGGGAAAATCAGACATTCACCTGTTCGTAGCAATTGCTACAAAGGAAACTGCCCCGGAAAGGCGGTGGTCCCGGGTTCGAGTCACGGACCAGGACGAATTTTCCTTCAACTCAGGCTTTTCTTTCGAGGAACCCGTATGGGTTTCCTTTGTAGCAATTGCTACGAACGGGTGGATGTCCGATTTTCCCTTTATTAATTACTTCTCTCCACCTTGCGGGTTTCCGCAAAACTACTACGTCAAGTACTTGCATAATGATCGCACCCCTGAATTTGCGTCAACGTTTAGACAAAAAACTGCTATCATTATGCGAGTAAATACGATAATTCGATGGCAGACGCATGCTCTAATCCCAGCTGGCCTATGCATAATTTATTGTAAACCATCGTTAATTCGGACGTATTTGGCTGCACATCAGTTGATTCGGTCAACTCTCCAAGCTAGGTGAGCGCGGAGCACCGCAAATGTGCAGTGCAGAAGAGCAAAAATGGCGCTAGCGTCCAACCGAAACGGAGAAGTGGACTCCGTATCTCCCCATCACCATAGTCATCAGTGGAAATCATACGTAAAGGACAGGCCGTAAAGGCCTTTATTCTTGCATTTACTGCCACGTTGGTGGACGTGCCTTCGTAACTGCGTAGTTGCCGTATAGTCGCTGACCATCATTGCGTCAAAGCCACAACGGTTTCGTCCACAGCGGTTTGCTGCAAACAAAGTTTTGGTTTGACTCTGCAACCATCTGCTACACACCTTCATAGCTACGTAATCACAGTCCATGATCACATCCATAGCCGCCGCGGTTTCTTCCGTAGCAGTTGGGGCAAACAGTTTCAACCTGACTCAGTACACGCACCTGCAATGTGCCTTTATAACTGCGTAGTCGTCAGCCATGATAGAGCTGATAGCGTCCGCAGGTTCGTCCGCAGTGGTTGCCGCAAACAATACTTTTGTTTCGACTTGGTGCACGCGCGAGTCACTTGCCCTCAGAACCACGTCACCGTCCATGATCACCTCGACAGCGGCTGCAGATTCGTCCGCAGCAGTTGTGGCAAATAGTTTCATTTTGGCTTAATGCAAAGCTGCCGAGGATGAAGAGCAACAGCTACATCGCGATGCACGATTTGTTTGCGACCAGCTCACTGGCCAAAAAATAATCAGGATGTGCGTAAGGTAGTAAAAACGTGTGTCAGATGACCGCGCGCACAGCGGCGGCGCTGCGAAGGAAGTTGCGAGGCCTTCACTGCTGTGAGCACCAATCACTCAGCCATTACGAGAATTGCAGATTTCTATTTTGCATGAAAGCAGTGCAGAACAGGATTTGATCATTCCGTAAATGAAAGTGCATTGATGTATAAGCATTTGTTTGTTTATTTGATGCCCTCAATAATTCGAGATGCATTAATTTGGACATTTTTCTCAGTCTCGTGAAATCTGAATTAACAAGGTTTTACTTAAGACAATAAAAAAAAAAACAGTGGGTGGTCACATATTAGATTGTAATGAGCCTATCCCATTGGAATCAGACATTGCTAATTTGCAGAGAATGGTGTGTGCAATAATACAATGAGCCACTCACAAAGTAAGCGGCAAAAGCTATGCCCCTAATTTAAGGTTCGACATAGGTGATGCCAAACAATTACTTTGCTGCTTGCACACCACATGCATAAGGTCGGCCCACAAGAACATACCTGTGCTAGTTTCGAGTCGTCAAGCTTGAGCCGTGAAATGAGATCAGCTGCCTTTTGTAGATACTGCCGTGCCTGAGGATAATGCTCCTGGTGAAAGGCCACGATGCCTTGTAGCATATGTAAACGGCAGAAGAGGGCTGCTTCCTTGTTGGTGCCACCCTATGGGTGAAGTAATCACACCAAATTAATAACGAACAACATTAATGAAAGACACATTTAGTGATGACATCCAGAAACTATGGTGTATTAAAAATAACTTTCTTACCTGCATAGACATAAATACAAGTTAATTACTACCACTATTGCCACCCAATGCAACTTTCATAAACAAATACGGAAGTATTGTACAAGGCCTCTCAGATGGCGATCAAACAAAAAATGATGCACAATAAATGGAAGAAAACAAACTAAGTTGCAAAATGAATCCCAAATATTTAGCATTTCAATGATGTTACAAGACAGTTCAAACTGACGAAACAATCCTCAACCCACCTCCAATAAAATTTTTGCGTCCAGGACTTGGTAAACACAAATGTTTTCAGTGACAAAACTAGACAGCATACAACTGCCAGTTGCGCCGCACAAGTGCACGCAGGCATTCAGCACATAATTCTTATTGCAGTGCAGCTCACAGTCGCCGGCCAATTATGCGGACAAGCTCAATTAGTCGAACAGCTTCGTGGCCCTGCCACTGGCCCCATAGACACTGTATTTGTTCACACATTACAGTAAAACCATGTTAATACATGTACCTGGCAGCAACATGGCACAACTACGCACTTAATGATAGTACGTAACTGCTAAGTACAATTTTGCATCTCTTGATGTGCGCTGCACCACTTCTTACAAAGAAATATATGCAATGCTACAGCAAGTGTTACCTAAAGTATACACTACCAGTTTGCATATTTTCCACAGCGGTGAAAAATGTCACAGCTGTCGCATGAATGCAGTAGAAAAAAGGCGAGCAGCATTCCAAAACTTGGGCAGGGAGCACAGCGGATGACTTGTTCGGCTTTCCCCGATGCAAGTTTGTACAACAATGTGCTACTGAACAAAACCAACGCCACTTCAATAGTTTTAGCTTGTCCAGTGTTCCAGTAAATCCAGTCAGACTGTTTCACCCGAATGGCAGAAACGTGAGCGGCTGGAGCAGTGCAGCCACCTGGTGGCGCAGAAGTTACACCAGCAGCCAAGTAGAATACACTTGGTTGATGCATATTAGGCGTTTGCTTGGTTCAACTCTTCATGACAACGTGAGACCACCTGTCAAGTAACTCACATTTATGCCTCCCACCTATCTATTAAAATTCTCAGTACACCTGTGCATGCCGCCAATAATGGACAAGCTGAAACTATTGAAACAAGGTACCTGCTACCGCATAGTGCTGATCATCTTGTGTAATTTGTGTGCAGCGCATCGTCTACTAAGTGCACGGCATCAGTATGCAGTTATGCTTGCTCTATCGTATGAGCATTTGTCAGCAGGTTGCAGAATCTGTGTAGTCGGCTTTCTTTGTGGCCACAGCGCTTCTGGCCGTGCATGTATGCAGCTCAGATTTTATTACGCCAACAATGCGACAGTGCACTGCTTTCATTTCCGTAAGCAATGTGCCCTTGAAGAGCTCCCGCTCAGAGGCGGCAGGGAATGGTGGTGCTTCTGGGATATCGCCTATTAAAAGCATGCAGCAAGCTTACAACGGCACTACGTCCTACGTACTGCCGAGCAGATAGTAGAAGATGCTTATCGCGACAGGGTTCGTGGAGATGCTGTACTCACACACACGTTGGTGGTTATACAGTGTGTCTGGAAAGTATTGCAATTATTTTTTTTTCCGGCGCTGCTATTGGACGTACCATGATCGGATTGGTTGGTTAGGTTGGGGGGACTCGTAGCTTTTCATCATTGTGTGCAGTGTGCTCCAAGCTCCGGGAGCGTAAGGATCGCTGTTTCCGTGACCCTCCCGATAGTGCTCTGTCAAGACGTGCGATAGTATCCGCACGTGAACGGCATGCGATCAAGTTCGGTGCTAAACTTTACAATATTCTTGCCGATACCTACCAAATGATTCAGCAAGCCTATGGGAATTCTGCTTTGTCATTCTCAAGTTTCAAGGTGGTTGAAGGCGTTTAAAGGGGGCCGAGAAAATGTGGAAGATGAATCCCGCTCTGGACGGCCACCAACGAGTAAACTTGATGAAAATGTGTCTCACTTTCATTATCTTTCGAACACCGACCGTCAAATGAGTGTGCGGATGATAGCAGAGACTCAATATTCTGAAAATCACCATGCACGACATTGTAAGCGACAATTTGAACATGCAGAAAGTGTGCGCCAAGCCGGTCCCCAAACCGTTCACTGATGACCATAAGAACCACTTTTTAACGCGTGCAAATTGAACCTTGGACAGTGTCATTACTGGCAATGAAACATGGGTATCGGAGTACAATCCCAAGATGAAGCGCCAAAGTTACAAATAGCACAACTCGGGTCCCCTCACCCCAAAAAGGCAAGAATGAGCAAGTTGAAAGTGAAAACAATGCTAATTGTCTTTTTTTCAAAGCCAAGGGTGTGGTTCACAAAGAATTCATACCCCAATGGCAGACAGTCAACGTTGCCTACTACGAGGATGTGCTCGAGATTGAGAAAAAGGGTCCTCCAAGCGTGAAAGGATATCGCCGATACCTGGCAGTTGCACCATGACAACACTCCCAGCCACACTTCTCTGTGTGTATGGGAGTTCATGGCCAAGTACAACTTGGCGACGCTGCCACAGCCCCCCTATAGACCTGACCTGGCTCTGGCGGACTTTTTTCTCTTCCAGAGAACCAAGAGCGCCCTGAAAGGAGTCCGCTTTGGGACTATCGAAGCCATCCAAACCGCCATGACAAAGACTCTAAAAGAGGTTCCCGTCGACGCCTTCCAGGATGTATACAGTGCATGGCAGAGTCACTGGCAAAAATGTGCAGATGCAAGAAGAGCCTACTACAAAGAATTCTAAACATTTGTAATGATATCTTGAATAAACTTTTTTTTTTTTTTTTTACAGATAAAATTTCATTACTTTCCGGACACACCCTGTATTCTTTGCCGAGGCTGCCATCACGCATTTCAGATGCTTAACCATATAGGCATCACCGCAACTAGGCCGAAGCCAGAATTATTGGTATACTGGTCTCTGCACTTTTCGAGAAGGCAGAATATCTTGTGCAGTACAGCACGGCACATTTTTTGTTGCCACTTGTGGAATAATGTCACTTGTTTCCCGGTGAATCCAATATGTCGGACTATTATTCAGACATTAAGAGGTCCCCGTTATTATCGGTCGGCAACTGTATGTGACCAGCATGAGAAAGAAATACTAACATGGAGGAATTCTCTGGTTAACTGCCGAGACGCACACGCAAGGCAAAACTATGCATATACTGTGCACATTGACCATGCTATAGTATCTAGAATATACTGACTTGTGCCGAGCGCGGGCCCCCAAGTGATACCCGCCGTTGGACGTCGCAATGCGCTGCAGTACGGCACCATGCAGGTCTCCTAGCTACAGGCGTTGGTACAACATGCCCGTGCACAGAACTGATTTTTGTCTGTCCGCATAATTACGCCGATTATTCAATAATAAATGACGCTTTCACGGTATCATGGGCAGCCCTCTGGACGGCAATGCCCGTAGGGACTGCCGACCGTGCGGCCTACAGGCATCATCAGTGGTCAGCACTCGGCACACCACTCAGTATATTGTAGGCACTGCGACAGTTGGCAAATGCGTTTGCAGCATAGTCTGGACACACTAACCATACAAAGTTCAAATGCGATACAAAAAATGTTCAAATATAAATTTAGAGTGCAATGAATGCACTCAATGTTCACCAGTTTGTTGGCATCATGGCTGTTTTAAAGGTGCATTGAGATTTATTTTGATTGCAGAAACACTACAAGGGTCACGCTTAGAGGGTACGTTTATTCGTTTGAGTATACGTTTTGAGTAAAGTTTACTCAAAATACCAGAACTTATGTCACTGACATTACAGAGCAAAATTTGCTGGTGTATTAATAAAGCTAGGCATGATGACACTGCTCATTAGTCTGAAAGTTCACTTAACACACACGGAAAAAACAAAGAAGACATGAAGTCAAAAATGTGATGCTTTTAGTTTTTGAAAACGATACCCAAAAATATTTACGAGCTTTCCTACGGGCAGCATTTCTTTTCTGCTGTCTTCGTAGGGTGCAGCATCAAGAGCACTCGTGATGATACAGCCATACGGGTATGTGTACATATGAAGAAACCCCTCAGCGAGAACTGAGGAGGAAGTAACCTTGATTTTACAATTTGCAAAATCATAGGCTAATGAACCTAGCACTTTGATCATCAAGCTCTTGTTGCCCTAGAACAATCAGAATATAAGTTGCTTCACATCTGCCAGTGAATCACTGCTAAATTATGGTGTGAAGTTATGGCACCATACAGGAGCACTATGACACAAAACGTGTACTTAGTGGAATTTTGTTACCTTATTTCACCTAATAACCGATGTACATGAAAAACAAATTTCGTTTTGTAGATAAAGTGAACTTTTATCCAACATGCAGTAGTGGTCAAGCCAATTTGGGATTTGGAGCAGAAAAAAATTGGCCTTTCTGGAACACTAGGGACACCACAGCAGTAATGTGCAGCCATTTGGTGCAGGCTGCTATTACTGTGCAATCAGTAATTGCTGCTGAACAGTGAAGAAAGACAGGTCAACCGTCAGGAGCAACCAATTAAGCTTGTCTTAGCACGGACGGTGTATACCACGCAGGGTATGTTGCAAACCGACTAATTTGGGTAAGTAGGCAACTTTTGTAAACAGCTGCATAAAAATTGGTAGGTTAGAAAGAACAAAGCCAAGTGCCCAAGCATAAGACAGGCAGAAAATTACAACTGCGCTAGAACCATTTGTGTCGTCAGGCATAAGACAAAAAGACGGCAAGAGTCTTGGGTGCATTCGAAATGACATGTGCTTCGAGATACTTTACCGCAAGACAAAATGTGTATTGCACTCGCCAACAATGCTCGTAGCTATGGCAAAAGATTGATGATAATCTACAAAAAGCGTTTGGAACAAGAGGCCACCATACGGTGTGGGTGCACATGTTGTCTTGCTTGTCTCGGTCATTTAGTGCTGTTAGAAATTTGCCTGTAGAAAAAGCTTGTGGCTATATCTTCATACGAATGGCTAATGAACGATCAGCTTTGAAATAATCACACGTACAGTATTTGACGGCTGTAAAAGCGCCATTTGGGTCTACAAGCAACCAGCCAGCTACTACCGCAAGCGTGTGTAGAAGTTCATTTATGTGCTTAACCCTTTGAGGGTCAATGACGTAAATATACGGTGCCGCGAACAAGTCCAAAAAATGTCGATGCCGTATCTTTACGGCGCCGTCTATGTTTAAAAAGTGCGCCAATTTCCCAAATTTTTCTTTTCTATCATGTGCTGCCACTATGTGGGAATACAGGAAATTTTCGCGCACCTCCCTCTCTTGCTTTTCGTTGCATGGTTATACTACCACTCATGCACTGGCGGGCGGGCGGGCGGCGGTTATGCTTTTGTTCCGCGGGCGGTTTCAGCTTCTTTCGCTTGCAAAACTGATGGCTATCTCATTACTAATCACTCGTACCGCTTGTTTCTAGCGCGTTTAGTGCTCGCATAGGAAGGATGCCGCCTTGCATGCGTTTCTGTTGCTTTTATTTCTTTTTTTTGACACTCGTGAAAACTAATTGCCTCTGGTTGGCGATAAGATGAAGATTAACGGAAGTTTTTCACACGCTTTGCTTTTTTAACGGGCACACAATCGCACAGTATTCTTGAGTGCACACACCTACGCACTTCGATCATGCTATGGATGTACATATTAGTCTAAGAGCAGGAACATTTGAGTCTTGCAAAATATTCTCGTGTGCGCATTTTCAAAGCTTTGAACTAATGCGTATAACAATGCATCAAATTTTTAATTCTTATAAGTTTATTTCCTTTTTTATTGTTATTCATGAATGAAGAGTACATATATACCAACGCAAATTATTTTTTTCTCACTCTCACTTTATGGTCACCCTAGAAAAATTACGGTAAATGTTTTTAGAAATAAGTCCCCAAGAAGAATCGGAATCAAATAAAAAAAAATCGACCCTGGGCGGTCACATTTGGCAAAAAAAAAAAAAAAAAAAAAAACTACACTCGAAGGGTTAAGGTTGCATACCGACAGAAAGTTTGCAACTGCGTATGTAAATGCATGAACACACTTATCCGACATGAACTGCGTACCTTCCTTCGGGTAACTGCTCCGATCTTCACACATGTCCTATTGCACTTTCATTACGCGCTGCTTTTAGCGCCGTTCCCTCTGTCACCAAATGGTTTTGATCGGTATTGTTGACCCGGACAAGACCAACCACAGTTGTTCCAAACACAGACCGATTGCTGTGGAAACACTGGGCAAGGCACAAATATTCATAAAATGGAACAGGAGATAACCGATTCAAGAATTCTCCAGGCTCGGAGTGAATCATGTTCTAGATGTTCTAACAACTCATGGTGCTGCTTTATGACTTGTGCACTCATTGCATGCTTCCCTAAGGAACTTCGAGCGAACACTTTAATTACTAGATTTACTATTTCAAACTATTGAAGCACAGAGTTTTTTCTGTCACAGGATTCTGTAGACTACTATGCAAATCTTTCATGCTCAAAAGTTACTGCTCACTGATGGCACATAAGAACTTGAAATTGCAGCAATTAACTCCACAAAATCTGTTATATTTGGCTGTAATGCAAATGTGTACAATAAATAGATAGATAAAAAGGTGACAGTTTCACCCAAAGGGCGAAGCACTGACAGAGACTCAGTTCTTTTTACGGTTAAATTACAAAGTTTTCCCCCCAATTTATTGACCATGATAATATCGGGACCGGCGATTAGAATATTTTAACCTCTTGTAAATAGTTGCAGATTAAGAACCACAATACCTAGTCTCGTTTCTGTACCGAAACCACAAGCAGCATGAATAAGTGCTGGGAATACTGACACTTCTAAACAACTGCTTGCTAAGAGAATTGCCTAATTACAATATAGTTTAAACTCTTCAGGTCTTAACACTTCACCTTAATCCTATGTCTTAATCACCTTAGGTCACCTTAATCCTACGCTAAAAGTCGTACCAAAGACATTTAGTTGCGAGCATTGTCCTACAATTATCCTACCTGAATTGCATTCAGAAATGGCATTGCCTTGCCGAGAGATCTGAAGTGCATGGAGCAGCTCAGTTTTCTTTCTTTGTCATTAAACAAAGTCATTCTATGGAAGCAGCCCTTGCAGTATAAGTTGCATTGTTTTGATCTCCTGATAAGATACTGCTCACGGTTTAACAGAAGATGAACAGCTGTGCTCGGCGAACAACCTGGTGCTATGTGCAACTGAAAATTGGCACATACTTAGGGGTGAGTGAGGATTCAGCAGCCCAGCTGTTTGCGAACGACAGTACTGGCACTTTGTTGTGAATGCGCGGTGTTTAAATTAAGGCAAATATTAAAAATCTGAACCTATCAAAGCGGCGAATGGCGTAACAAATCTGGACACATCGCCTGGCCACGGCGGCCGCCAATTCCATGGTGGCGAAATGCAAAAAACGCTCGTTTATTTAGATTTAGGTGCATATAAAAGGACCCCAGGTAGTTAAAATTAATCTGGAGTCCCCTACTATGGAGTGTCTCAAGCATATCGGGGTTTTGGCTTGTAAAATCCCAGAAATTTTCTTGTTGACCGCCGCAAGCTGCATGTTATAAGCCGCTACTTTATTTCACGGGGGCTCATTTCATGGCAGAAGACACACTCGGGCTGTTATTGATGCATGTGGAATGTTACAAGCAGGTACGTGAAAGTAAAGCAATGGTTGAGGAAGTTTAGAAAGCTATAAAGCCAAGGCTGCCCCACACACACCCACTGCGGTAGCAGCATTCGCATGCCCACTCATGCACAGTTGCGCCTCTAGCGGCATGTGTTGGCTCTATATGAAACTGAGGCAGCAGTTTCGGGACCAGAGAAAAAAAAAAAAAAAGGTATCTGGCATTATTCAGCACCCAGTGAAATATTAAATCTATTAGATTATGTCCGAGCAGCTGGCTAAAACTCCCAGGGTTCTACTAGGAAACATGAATACCCAAGAAAGTGTATGGGGTAATGGCGTCGCAGTAGCTCAATTGGGAGAGCATCGCACGCGAAATGCGAAGGTTGTGGGATCGTTCCCCACCTGCAGCAACTTGGTTTTTCATCCACTTTAATTTCAAAAGTAATTTCCCCTATGCTATCCTCGGTGTCAGTGTTTGTTGGCTTCTTACGATACGACTAATAAAAATCGGGCCCCTCAGTTAACCCCCTTTTTTATCGTTTACCAAGCATACTAAGAATTCACACGGACCCCAACTACAATGCCGATGACAAAAACTTTGCCAGGAGTGCTCACATAATTGCTATTGCAATAAAGCCAAAATACAGCAATCCAACGTCACTTTGAATAAACCTTCAGATGTCTTAACTTGAGAAATATTCTTGCAGCCAACTGAAATACAGCAAGTGCAAGTTTCAGTTTTGAAACCTTCTGGATCAGACACCTCCATAGCAGATATTTATTTTGTCTCCTCTGAAGCACACACACCATAATAGTGGCAGTAAAGTGGAACTTTTATTATGGCCTTCATGATGACTGTGTTGTGGTTTCCAAAGTGAGATGGGCCCTTGATTTGCCTTTTATTCACAACTACAGCTGAATTGAACAGAAAGTAAGCCTCAGCCAGATGTGGCCATCTGCTGTGGAGGTGGCCTTTCAGAAATGCTGAAGAATGTGCCCGAGTATTTTGACCCCCTTCACTCACTTAACATGGAACAAATGCATAATCAAAGCAAAATCTAACGAAGCATGCATCTCCAAGCCGCAATTTCAAATAAATACTATGTGAAACTTGCTGTTATTGATCATAAGCTCAGGTAGGCACACTTGACAAGAACAATTGAGCAGGAATTTTCTTGAAGTCTTATGCAATTTGATTTACTGCACACTTGCATCTTGTCACACCCACATGTAACTATATACAGCTTGCACAACCACCTAATAGTTCCTTCAATGACCTGCCCAGCTGCTGGCATCAGGCCTAAAGATCTTCAATGTGGAATCCCCTCAAAAGCAGTAGCAATATAAACAAGCTCCATTACAGTATAAATAAGTTTTTAATGTCTGCATTGTTAAATTTTAAGTGTGGATGAATATTCAAAGTTTCGCATACAAATCACATATTACACACTAACTATGTGTATTCGAAATGGAACTATTCAGTATGTTCAAATATTCGAAACTGCCCAAATATTTCACAAAAACCGACTTAAAACCTGGTTGCAGTTCTTCATCTGCTAAACAAAGTATCACAAATTATCAAGAAGAAAAACAAAACAAACATTTCTTTTCTGGGTCACAGCAATGTCGGAACCAGCTCTGAATGGCTGCCAGTACAGTTATTACACACCTCGGTACTCGTACTGTGACTAGAGACGATGCACGCACAGGTGCAAAATTAAGGAACGTATACCCTCCAGTGATACTGTGAGAGCAACTCCTTTCCAGTCTTAATATGCTTCACCACGTAACACTACTGTACTGCGGCAAAGCTGACAAAGACAACGGTCAATGAGCAACACAGATTACAGCTTTGCCTCGCGAGCACTCCCTAACAAGTCTCAATCTGAAGTGAACTGAGTTAAGCCTACACTGATGATGCAGCTTAGCTGCATTATGCAATATATTTTATGTATTTTTTTTGCAGTGGGGTTGGGCAGTTTTTGGGAAATTTATGGCCATGTCCGTATAAGCGCATGGACTGGTCAAAATTTGGGAGAGTTGGCAGGTATGAAATATGCAAAATTCTGTAAGCAGGCTTTTCTATGCATCCTACGTACCCTAGCTAATACGGCTGAGCTCGCACTAGCAGCACTGGTGAAGCTGAGAGAGACATTTCCGAAGGTATGATGGTGCAAGACAGAAGGCAACAATAATGGCGGCACTGGTTTACATGCAGACATTTTATTTATGGTACTAGCCTGAAACCTGCCATGTTGGTTAGGTCAGTCTGACTTGCGGAGAAGTGCACTTGTGAATTTTGCATATCCTCTTTTACAGTAACACTACACTTAATGACAAAATTTCCTTCAGTCTTTACTTACACTTCCATATGCACTTAAATTTTTACGACAGAGTAGACAGTAATTTCAATGTTTTTAGCGTACAGTAGTCATTTGTCATCAGATTTAAATTCACAATGTTCAGGTTAGTCACAAAAGGTGCCCATGCTTTATAAACACTTTCCTGAATATTAACTTTAGAACCATTCAAACCAATCTTATGGTTTTGCAAAGTTTGAAATAATGAGAACTGACTCAACATGAATTCTTGAATCAAAGTGGAAATAGACTGAATAAATCTAAACAGAAGCAAAAGAAAAGTTTCTGCAACAAGGTAGTGCCACTGTGAAGTGTTGATAGTGTACTATGTTTCCCCTTACATTACTCTTAATTTTCTGGCTCATGTCTCATTTCTCAAGTAGAACTTTTGCATGCACCAATACTGTCACGAGAAACTCAACTAACACGACATCAGCTTTCCTGTCACTATAGCAGGTGTGCTAACAGGAGTGCATGCACAAGAACAGTGTTGCTAGAGCTCTGCTCCTTAGTAACGTGCCTTGATTGCAGTGAGGCGTTCCAGATTCTCGCCATAGGAGCGACGAAAGCCATTTTCGCATTCCTTGAGTCGTGCCTCTGCGTCGAACAATTGGTCAACACTTCTCAATGAGAGGTAGCACCAGGCAATGTCAAGGCATAGCAGTGCATAGTTGTCCACTTTTGTCAGGAGCTCTGAATTGCAGGTCCTACAAGAAGGCACTTCCACATTCAAAGGGTGTTCGTACTGGGGCTCAAATGCAGAAACAAACAACGCACCTACATGCAATTATATTTATCCTTTATATTATTGCTTTATGGATTTACCCTGTGATGTAATAATGACTATTCATTGTCACAACCACATCTATGTCCAGAAAAATATGCACCAAGTAAAAACAAGGAGAATACAAGGTATAACAAAATGAACAGTGTGCTGTTAGCTATAAGAAGGAGCCACCAGCATTTTCTGATCTATATATTTAGCTAATTAACACTAGTAGTACTTTCAATATTTGAAGGTGTCAAGCCAGAAGGTCTAGGATGTCTTTCTAAATGCAAGGGTATCTGCAGCAAGCTACCTCTGGAACGGCTCTTCAGTGTGCATTTAGAAGCCTACAAATATGTTTAGAAAGTCCAAATGGCAGCCCACTAGTGCACTTCAGCACTGCTTTCAAAGCTGTTTAAATTTCGGAAATACCAAATCTATACTGCAGGATTCAATATCGAGACCTTCTACTCGGGCAACGAGTCGTGAAGACTAGTAGAATTCTTGTTCTTAGGAGTGGCCCTTGGTACAAATTTCTGAAAGAAGCCTTGCACACTGTGCTTATACGCTGTAGGAATATAAATTCGTAATATGTCAATAATAAAGTAACTAAGCAAAAACATCGGCTGGGCTTTGGATGTAGATTCATTGACACCTCTTCAACTAGCAATGGTAAAAAGCTTATGTACTAGGCCTACAAACTCTCAGATTTGACAAGTGGTCTGAAAACAGCAGTATCGTTCATTGCTCACAAAAATTACAGGTCGATTCAGTCAGATATGGAATAAGGTGATAGCCATCACATTGACGAGTGCTGCCATGTATGTAGAAGAAAAATGTTCAAGGAAAGTTTGAGGCAGCCCATTATAGTCTGAAGGTAGCTTGCCCGATTCAAACCCCAAACTCCATTTGGTGCTCCTATAAGCGAAGTCGTAATGATAGTTTTCTGTGGTGCCCCATTGTACAACTGTCCAATTACACAATGTCATAATTTTTTGCTTCCAACATGTGACAATTGTATTAGTTCAAGCAGTGCAAGCATGAGAAAGTACAAATGTGAGTTTCGTTGTGGGCTGGTCTAGTTCTGTAACAGCTCAGCCATATATCACAATCTTAATGTATGGAGTCAGTGTTACGTCAAATCACTTTCCTTTTTTGATTCCAACGTGCACTAGGCCATCTTTGAAAGTGCAAGCCCTAAAGAAAGTAGCTGCTTCATCAGTAGATTTAACTATGAAGCACAAAACAAAGTACAGGTCATTTATGGCATGTCTGAAAGCTGCAATGCTGAGGTTTGCCATATGGGCATTTTTTTTTAACAGTGCAAGCCTTTTTTTTTTTTTAATGTGGAAGGAAGAGTTCCATAAAGAATCACCGTCATAAACAACTGCACGATATGAAATACTTATGGGGCACTTGCTGGGACAGCTAACTGAACTTATAAAAAGATAACCATTGTTAATTTGCAACTAGGCTTGACTGAGAAATCAGAGTTCCTGGATTTGATTTTCAAATAAACGCAGCTCACCCTGTCTGCTGCCTACAAACTCACTGGTATAAGTCCCCACCTTAGTGAAACAATGCTGCACTTAAAATTGAGCAAGACCTATTTCTGAAGATACTCTGCAACATATGGTGCAAATTTTTAAAATCAAACTTTCGCTGACCTGAACTCTTTGTCTGCTTCAAGCAGCAGCAACAAAGCCTCGCTGTACTTCTTCCGCTTCAAAGCTGCACGGCCTTTCTCATGGAGGACCATAGCAACACCAAGTGCCTTCCTTTCAGCCATGGGGAGAGCAATAGGCTTTCCAGTTTGGTCAGCTATCTGCATATAATATCTGCTGCTACCAGGGTCATCTGAAAACAGAAACCAAGTAGCATAACATAAAGTAACACTGGAACATTTAGCCATGGCTTGAATTTCATGGCCTCGTCAATTACATGGTGTCAGCCATCAGAATCACGTAGGCACAAGGTCGAATTACAAATGTACATAGAACTCAAAAGTACTTGCCTGAATCAACAGAGGACAGAAGGCCAGCGTCATCACGAATATTCTTCAGTTCGACTTCCTGCCTTTCCCTCTCTCTTGACTCAACAGCAGTTTCCACAAGAACCAGTGCCATTAATTGCCCGTTATGCTATCAAGGTAAGATACATTTATTAAATGCAATGAGGAAAGCAGGCCAGACCTTAAGTAATTCACAACATTACTTACCCTCACACCTTGATCTTGCAAGGAATCGCCATCTTGGATGACCCTGCCACCAGAGATTAATTTAACCATGGATGGGTCCATGCCACACATGGAAGCAACTACTTCTCGTAGCTTCTGACCACTTTCTTGCAGCATAATTTCAATCAGTTCAAAATCCTTGCGTGGTTGCTGAAACAAACAATTAAAACAAATTCTTATGGCGGATACAGCAGTAATTGTTAATGTAACACTAGCAACAAGCTGCACAGCAGAGGGTCATTAACTACCTGTGTTGCTCAAGGTGAAGAAGCACTAGTGTTGAGCAAAAGTTGGCCGACATTGTTTAGGGTTTCTTTGTTCATAAGATTAGGGTATGTGCCTCGTAATCAAATTGCGGTTTTGGCAGGTAAAACCCCAGAATTCAATTCAAGATTAGGCTATATCGCAGTAGTACCTTGTGTAAACATAGATAGTTGTTACTAACGGGAGGGGGGGGAGGCCAGTGCTGGGACAGCCTGGCCTCCACGGCATTCCTATTTCGTGTTAGATTTTTTTTATTATAAATGTAAACCACCCAACACGCAAAATAAAACCAACATAAGTGCTGTGGTAAACTAAACATTTGTATGACTGTACAATGAAAATGTAAGAGCACATACAGCAGAGCAGAAGTATCCATTTATCAGAACTCAATGATCATAAATGGGCAAATTCTTGCTTGCGTTATATGGTAGGAAAGATTCCAACGAGCATGATTCTTAACGAATTTACTAAGCGCCAAATTTTGTTTTGCAACTTCCCCTCCTGTTACATTTGTATTGGCATGCAGAAAGCAGCAGCCATCAGCTGGCGAGGGCAATGTTGGACTTAGTGACAAAGTCAGGCAGAAAGGCAACATGAAACATCTTTCTGCTCGGCTTTTTGGCACACAATTACCTGCAGTTGCTATGTTGTTTTCTGTACTGCTTGATGTGCTAGGGTCTTAGTAGTCTTTCTCTGCCACCTTGCCTCCTGATCGCTCCAGCTGTTTGCGAGTGGACACTCATGGGTTATAGCTACTAAAAGAACCCGATGTGACAGCCAATAAGATATTGTGCTGGACATATCAGAGCCAAAACCAAAGGTAGTTGGGATTGGCAAAAAGCAACCTTGTGAGCAAAAATGGTAGGCTTCCGACAGTGGGTAGAGAAGTTACGTTACTCGAGTTACATAAGTCAAACAAAAAGAACATTGGTCTAAATGGGATGGCTCCTTCACAAGGTCTGGCCATTTTGGGCTGACAAGCGCGGAGCATACAATGCGGGCTAACGATTGTGTCTGCTAAATATTACTTCGCTACACGCCGAATAAAAATCTGAAACTTCAAACCCAACGCCGTTTGCCTTTCCCCTCGCGATCGCCATGTTCCAAGCCAGAGGGCGATGTACACGTGCTAGTGCGCCTACGTACACATGTTCACACTGTGACGTCACTTGTGGCGACACGAGACTTCGAGAATTATTCAAGCAAACATCTGTTTGTTTAATATGTTGCTAGAACAGGCGAATTAAAGCTTAGTTAATAAAACACACGAACCGAATTGCTGCATGTTTTTGTTTTACTTTGCACCACAGCAAGAGATGTACTTCCGCTTCATTTGCTTGTTCCCATGTCATGCAGTCACACGCACATACACCGAAACAATGTCATTTTCTACCATGTTCCAGTGCGGGATCATGCTCTGATCCGCTTGTGTCTGCCTCAGTATTCGTGTAGCACAGACTTATACTGCTAGTCAGGTGTCCTCATGCACAGCTCGCAAAATCGTGTGTTGCGCGAAACAAGACAATCGCAACAGCTCGCACACGCCGCCGTCAGCGGAAGTGTGCCGCGCCACAAAAGAGAGAGGAGAGAAAAAAAAAATGAAGGCGGGGCCCGTGACATATGAGCACGCAATTCTCGATGTTTGATATGGGAGAACGCAGGGAAGGAATTTCACTTGCGGAGGTTAGATGGGGCAAGTGGAGACAGCGTCTATGTTTGCGGTGAAGCTCGCCTCCTGAAATATTTCTATGTCGGCTATCAATGAGCCACTTGAAAAATTTTTGCAGCAGAATTAAAGGTCACAACTTCCAGCGCATAACCAAAATTTGCTATGGGGCCTAGTGAGGGACCCTTTAAACAGTAGAAGTTGTAAAGTGTGTTCAGCGAGTACCGATTATTTTCCAAAAACATTTAGCAATAGAGATGGTAGAATAGGTAATGGTGCGTAGTTGATGTACCCTCCAAATGCCAGAGGCGCTCTTCCAATGCCTATACCACATTCCACAAGTGACAATCCTCCAGTGCCTTCTTTCATATGAAGCCGAGAGCTTCGTCAAATTTACATCACAGTTCGTTTGTTTTCTTCTCACTTCGTCTAATATCTGGTGGCAGTGTTGCACACTATTTCATGGGAACCTCGCATGTTGCTCCTGGTGCATGCACTGCAGGTGGGGCTTACAACATGGTAGCAACATGCACAATGCCTCTGCTAGCAAGAACAGTGGTTACCATGAATAAGGATGCAAGGACTTTAATTTATTCTGAAACCTTATTAATATCTTATACACATAATCATCGTGTAATCTTGGCACTGGGCCAGTTTGTTTGCAAATCCCAAACCTGTGCATTGAGGGGCCCATTAAAGACTGCTTGGATGTAAATGGTCACACTGGATGGAATCTAGTCACACAGCAAGAGTTTATGATGGCATGAAGTGCAGAAGGAAAAGAGCAATCTAGGGGCAACAATGCTGTAGGAACAGTTTTTATAAAATAAGATTAGGTATACATGTTGCGCATTTCGTAACAGCCACTCATTCTGACATTCCCTCAATCGAATCCATGGAACGAAAGATTTAAGAGTAGCTTAGTGCAGCACTACATCACACCCATTGCTATTATATATATGAAAGCCGCTACAGAAGTGATTGTCTATATTAAACATGTCCAGAGGAAATTCTTAAGCATTTTAGGGCAAGAGAATTAGATGCTTATTTGAATCGAACAAAGCCTTTGTTAAGAGGTCGACTGAACCCAATTGCAAGCAAGACCTGTAAATACAACTTTTTGAAAGAGTGCCGAGTATTAAGCAAGCAGTGAACAATAACACACGGATTTTAACGCTTTAAGACAACAACGAATTTCTGAAAAAAAGAAATTAACAAATTGGTGACGCTTGCTGCACTGATACGTGTTTGTCATTAACTTAGCCACAGAAGACAAAGCAAAAAATTGTATAGTTGTTTTGACAAAATGACAATCCTACTAAAGACAAAGGCGTCCTAATCTTTGGCAACAGGAGTTCACTCAAGCAAGCGCTGAAACCACTCGATACAAATCACGACAAACATGTTTACCAACCTGACGAGGGTTGACTAGTCTTACTCTCAATGTAGCCACGCCAGTGCTTTGGTACTTTCTGTTCGCCGCCAGTTTTTCAACGGCATGACATCTCAAGTGCCTGAAGACAGCAAGCACAACACCTGGATCCAGCTGCAATTCAGTCGCATACCGCGCCACTAAGTTCTGAAAAGTCAACAGTAGTGGTTAGGTAAACGAGACGATGTAGGAGAAACATACAACTAAATGGAGCGAAAATTAACTTGTGGCAAAGCATCTAGTGTTCACTTACATCGGGAAAGGTTCCTTCCTGATCGTTCACAGTAAAAGGAGGTAGCCACAGCTTGACGCTCTCGTCGTTGAGCTTTTTACGAACCCGTGACACAAGCTGGTCGTCCATCGTTTTCGTAGCCTAGATGCAGCAGTCAGACTACCCGATTTACAGCTCACACTGCTAAAGATGGCTTTCGTGAACTACGCAACTAAAAAGCTTTGGCAAAGCCACTACAAAGAAAATGTTGACTTTACGACGTTCGACAAGCCCAGACACAACGATGCCAATTCGAACACTCGAAGCTCACGCTCATGTCTGACTCGTCTTGACGCTGACTCGGCCCGAATCAGCTTCGTACGCCGCCCGTAGAGGCGCCACTGTAGACTTCCTTTCGACCCCTGTTGCGAGCGCTTCTGAGAAACACTAACAATGACATGGGGTACAATGAATTACTGGAATGCCAAAGCGAGACCAGTGACCTTCAGCCACCTTCAGCGCCTGCAGCTGCAGCACGTGCGTCTCGTTGTATGGTCGCTGCAGAGAGAACGTAGAATAGCTATGAACCGTGCTACAGTACCGCGGAGTGGGTGCCCTGACGGCGCGTTCATTCCGTTGCAACACACCGCTGAGGGGCGCCACCCATTAGAATGAATAGCGGGAATTTTAATCTTAAGGCGGCTATCGCATGCGGTCGCAGATTACTGTTATTAAAAAAAAGCTAAGCCATCTATGCCGTTTGCTTTGATTGACAATAATTAGCGGTGATGTTGACGGCGAATGTTTAATTTATTCAGTTGATGTCAAACGTTACCTTGCGAGCACCACTGCTGTTTGTCTACACAGAACACACGGAGACCTGTTTCCTTGAGGCGTTGTTGTGCGCCATTGTTCATAACCTATGAGAGGGTTGAGCACTGTCATTGCCTCACATGGCACATCGCATAGCGGCAGAAGTGCTGGTTGTACGTGCCAAAACCATACTCGGACATGAGGCACGCCGCAGTGGCGGACTCCGGATTAATTTTGACACCCTCGTTTTCTTTAACGTGCGCCTCCCCCCCCCCCCTCACTCTGTATTTACCTCTCCTCATCTTGTACGTTAGTTGAAGGGTAAGCGCTTAAGGCACGCAAGATGGCGATGTTTGGAGACAACATAAGAACCGAAGGGTGCAATCTTAGCACTGACGCAATCTTCAGAATCTGCCGGCCTAGCAATTACTCGCTTTTTTTGACAAAACCCCAATCTCGCGAAAGCATGACTCGCACTGCGCAAAACCATGCCTTCGACTCCAGGTCATCTTCGCATCGCCCCGGTCACATTCCACAAGACAGGGGAATTTCGCCGATTTTGGCGCAGTCAACGAAAGGTGTGGCGCAGTCAACGAAAGGTGTGGCACGTTATTTGTCGCAGCCCACCTAATTGTTTTTGTAAGAAATAAAATCATTCGATCAGTCCTTTCTCTCCTTCGCGAGCAGAGGCGGGCTAACTTGTCGGAGACCGAAGAGACCGGTACACCACACCAGTGGCGTAGCCAGGAATTTCGTTCGGGGGGGGGGGGGGGGGGGGGGGGGGGGGGGAGAGGCTCACGTTGTAGTTCGGCCTCCTCCTCAAGGGGAAGCTTTAGTTCAGGTGCTCCTATCAAAATACATGTAGAATGAGAATTCGTTTTTCTCGGCAACCACTACACCAAATTTGACGAGGTTTGTTGCATTGAAAAGAAAAGCTTCAATTCTAATGACTGTTGGTTTCGAATTTTTCATTTACATCGTCAATTCTTTATTAAAAATGGGCAAAAATAGCAAATTTTCAGAAAATGAAACTCAAGTTTAAAATTCTGTAACTCAACAATAAAAATGATATCACAATTCTGTGATTTGCACCTAATGGTACATCTACAACGGACAAAACTGATATGTTACACATGAATCTAAAAAAATTCAGTATTATGGAAATAAGACTTTTGCAGAACCATTGTAAGAACCAATTCCCGTAAGATACAAACTGGCATACCAAATTCGTCAGCTTTGACTGTTATAGTAGATGCCGTTTACAGAACCGCGATATCTGTTATTGATGCAGAGCTATTAGTTATGTAAACATCGTACTTCTATATTTTTCGAAATTTCGAATTTTTCTAAATATTTTAAACAAACTTCAGGCCCTAAATCCGAATTCCGCTTCCAGCAGACACTAGAATTCGACTTTATATCTCACATGCAACAAATTTCATTAAAAGGGATCCAGGGGTTATCTCACAAAAGCGTTCCTGCGTTTTACATGCATCTGAATAGATCGCGTCGGAGTTGTGCCCGAACTAATTCCTCTTAAACAATTTGTGGAGGGATCAAATACATGAACAATAACTGCATTGCCATTGCCAAAGATGCTGCAAACGAATTCGTGAACGCTACGCACTGTCAAATCAAGTAAAATTATTTGTTTTTTAAAATAAAAGAATATACTCTTGTGTGCCAAAAATTGTACCCAAAGTAACTGATATCAATGCTTCCATGTTTTTGTCTATTTAATAAGTAAAGAAAATATCGCACAAACTTGTGAACTATATCAGGTCGAAACCAGCAAACCATTGCATGCCGCTGATATGAAAAATGTAAAGCCCATGAAATGAACAAGTTGAAGACAAATATGTTGATGAAACTATCATTGAAGAACCTTGTTTACATTCTTGCACACATGCAACGGCCAGTGAAAAATCTCAATGACGCTGTCATATGCTCCAATGTATTACGCAGGAGCAGCTGTCACAGGTCCTGTATCATGAGTAATTGCACTGAAATTATAGTCACAACAAAGAGCGCGTATAAAAAGCAGGAGTTCAGCAAAATATACGAGGGCGAGTCAAATGAAAGTGATCCAATGCGAATATAGGACAAACGGAGTACTTTATTTAAAAGTTGTCTATATGAGCAATTAGACATTTGTCCCATTGACTAACGAGTCGCGTAATTCCAGTCTTATAAAACTCCTTGGGTTGCTGCTCCAAAAAGTCTGCAACTGACTTTTTCACGTCATCGTCTGACAAGAATCTGGTTCCCTTGAGCTGTTTTTTTCACTTGCCCCAAAATGTGGAAGTCGCAAGGCCACAGGTGTGAGCTGCATGGCGGATATTGCAGTGTTTCCCACATGAACTTCGCCAGTTTTATATTAACCACATCAGCGACGGGGAGACGGGCATTGTCGTGGAACAAGATGACCCCATTAGTCAATTTTCAACGTCGTTTGTACTTGAGTGCGACACGTAGCCCATTCCGCATTTCACAATATCGGAAAGAATTGATACTCTCAAGATTTAGCAAATTCTATCAGTAATGGCCTCTGATGATCGAAAAAGAAGTCAACACCTTTCCGGCGGAAATGACTGCCTTTGCTTTCTTGAGGGTGGTGAATTCGAATGTTTCCATTGTAAGCTTTGCCGTCGTGTTTCAGGCTCGTATAGTAGTGGCACCATGGTTCGTCGCCAATCACAATTGCAGACAAGAAGTCGTCACCCTCATTGTGATACCGGATCAGATGAGTTAAGGCAGCGCCGAATTCTCAATCTTCTGGCGGTGGTTCAAAATCTTGGGCATCCATTGCGCACACAAGAGCCGATAACCGAAATGTTCATGAATTATGGCGTGAACGGAACCGTGACTGATCTTCACACGCTCGGCCGGTTCATCGATGCCTATCGTCCATTCTTGTCTCAGCTCATCAACCTTTGCAACTTTGTTGGGGGTGATTGCACGTTGGCTTGGGGCCGGTCTTCGATCGTCTTTGCAACTTTCACGTCCTTCTTTGAACCGTTTGCTCCAACTCTTCACAGTGGCCAATGACATGCCATGTTCTAGGTACACGGCAGCTATACGACGACTAATTTCTTTTTAGGAAGTTCCTTCAGCTGTCAAAGACCTCACGGCACCACGCTGCTAAACTTCTAGAGCGTCCATTACGTCACGCAACCATGTTCAACCCAGTGTATGAGAGCATTACAGAACATTTATCCTCATACCTGCGTGTCACTTTTGTAAATGAGAGATGCCTGTGTGCTACGCGCATGTTTCGCAGATAATGAACTGAACCATTATTGCGCGGGGTGGGTAGACTCGCTTTTATTTGACTCGCCCTCGTACATTAGAAATGCTAAGATACAATGGAATATATAAATGCGAAGATACAGATTGACAAAGGGCAAAAAAGTCTCACTGGAAACAAAGTTCGCTGCACGTATACACAAATCCTCACAACAAGATATTTAAATATACGTATAAGTCTCCAATAAATCTACGTATCTAAGAAAAAGTCACTGTATAATAATGGATCAAATAAGGCAAATAAACACGTTGCGCAATCACAGATTCACGGAATCCTAGATCCCGCCCCCCTTCCATCCACTCCCCCCCGATATATACCGCCCGCGACGGAAGGCGGCGCGCTTCCTCCCCGCTTTTCTCCTTTGCGCACAAAAGACTGAGCCACCATCGTCGGCCCACCCATGCCACCCCCCCCCCTACGCTTTCCCTCGCACGTACAGCATGCGGCGCGCGGCCCCGATGTTATCGCCATTGGACTATATGCGGAAGGTGAGGGCGACGGCAGGAATGCGCCGGTAGGGTCCGCATAATTGCTATCGGAATAATATAAGGAGTATTCGGCAAGTGAAGCGTCCTGTGGCCCATTGCTTTCCTTTCCAGAAAAGAAGCAGTAACAAAATCGAACTTTCACCATGCGACAATTCCCCGCGCCACAACAATGCCTTTTCCCCCCCTTCTGTGGGGCGGGGGGCACCGAAATGAAAAAAAAAAAAAAAAAAGAACCGCAAAGGAAAGTATCTTGGCCACAATCGAATGCCTACTTTGGGCCCCTAATGTGGCTACCGAAGGAATATCGAAGAAAACGTGAGACATTCGGTCCACCGAGAACCATACGCATACTGCTCGGTATCCTACACCGGCTAGACAAGACTTTCCGGAGATATTGCTCTCAAGCGAACGCGGTGCAATCCGTCCAGTCCCCACAGTGAGGGCGGCGAGCGACCATTGTTTCTTTTTCTCTTCTGCTAGCCAGAAAGCGTCCAAAACTCTGCTAGGCGAAAATACACTAGGCCAGAAAAAACCGAACGCGCACCGATGTGCGCCGCGTGGTGGTCGGGGCTACACGAGAAAAACGCATGCGCTCTGGCTGGCTCTGGCAGCCCGCGGGCCGAGTAGCGAGAACAAAAAAGAGAAATGGAGGCTCAATGTGTCCTCGTGAATAAAAGTCAAAGTAGAAAAAATAAATAAGAACGTAGCTACCTTTGCTGGCTTTAGTTCTTGACATGGATGCCTTGGAGTAGGTGAAAAAAAAATTATATTTTTATGTGTGAGATGGCGGAACAAATGAACCACCACACGCTTCGTCTCATCGGACCTCGCTGCGTGCTTTGTCAACTTGTCTAATAGTGCGTTGATTTGGCTTGCCTAGTAATATGTTCCTATGTACCACTTTAGAGAAGTCAATACACCTTTGGCGTCAAATGTTTATAACAGCATTAAACCAACAAAGTTCCGCAAATGAAAATAGTAAGTACAACTTTGGAAATGCCAATGCACCTTTCACATCGAAAGTTTGAGAACTTTATACCCATAAAGTTTCGGAATTGACATCCATGCGCTCCGTAGATTCCGCGGCCTCCGCGAGATGCTGCGGCGAGCCCGTTCGCAATGAATACGCCCTCGAATACGCCCTCGAGCCCGTTCGCAATGAATACGCCTTGCGTTATGTGACTTCCGGTGCATGGATGTTGTCGAGAAATCACGCCCGAGTTCGCAATGTTCGCGGTGAAATGTTTTTTCGGGCGTAAAAATGACATTCTAGACAAAATGGAGAATGATTTCCGGCGCCGGGGGTTGCTTTGGTCGGCGGTGCATGGACAGCACGAAAAAATTTCGGGGGGGGGGGGGCTGAAGTCCCATAAGCCCCCCCCCCCCTGGCTACGCCCCTGCACCACACCTACTTGCAACTTTCTTCAGGTTGTGCGAGACCCTGTAGATACAGGTGAACGCCACCCATTCCGTTGTTTGTGGTCTTCCTACTTTCCTGCCATCAAACTTCCAATTGCTTCTGACTAATCTATTGCGAACATGTTTACTTTCCCCCGGATATCCCTGAACCCAAGGGCTTCAAGGAGGCCAGGGGAGCTTAAACCGACAGCTGGGTAGACATCTCCATATTCTAATAAAACATAGCCCAGAGTTCGACGAAAGCTCGTCTGGTCAGGTAGTATGTTGTATTAATTCAAAATTAAGGTCACTGACCAAGTCACAAATGCAACGTTTGACGTTTCGGAACCTGTACAGAGGCTTGTTCACAATGCATCAGACGTGCATAAACTTGAGGAGGCATGTTTCCGTCTGTCCTGTTAAAGGTATCTGGCGTCGTCTGAATCAGCAGAGATTCGAGCAGCAGTCTGGTTGTGTTACTTTAGCAATTATTGCAGCATTTTCCCAAGCGATGACGTTTGCGTACACGCTCCGTAAGTGCGTTGTACACGTGGCGATAATTGGCGTGGCATCGAGTGCCTGTGTTTCCTCCTTTCCCTGTTCTTGCACATTAGGCAGCTTTTTAGCAGAACGTTTTCTGCTCCCCGCTCCGCTCGCGTACAACCTAGCGAGCCTCGATAGGGCGCGCACACATCGAGGCACCTTACGTAAACCCGCTCCTCCCCAGCGGTTGAACAGAAAAATAATCTGTAGCTTAGCGTTGTTCACGCGTTCGGCGGGCGGTCGCAAGCTGTACCACGTGGTGGAAGATGAGACAACAGCCAAACGTATATAGCATATTCAAGTTGATCAGTGTCAAGCAGCGACACTTCTTTAATGTTGCAATTTTACAGAGAAGCCGTATATGGCTAGCGGATCCGTCTGTCCGTCGCCGGTACGCCAAAAACTCCTCCAGCGCAACCCCATGCGCATGAGCGAAAAAAAAAAGGAGGCGCACGATTAACCAACACCACTTATATAGCACAAGACCAGCGGACACATGACGTCACGCTACCTGGCCCGAAATTTCCATTGACAAGGCTGGCATGGTGAAAGCGGTGATGTCAAAATCACTTGCCTATTCGGGAGCATCCCCATTAGATTCTATGACAGTCGGGCCAGATAACATGACGTCATGGATCGGAGTGAAAAGGCCTGTGTTATCGGCGCGTTCCTTCCCCGCGCAAGCTCTCGCCTGCGTTCTAACTGCGCTTCGATAAGGCCAAATCAAAACGCGCCAAGCATCTCAACGCGCTCACTTGCCCGCGAGGAGTGCATACCTCGAAGGACCGCTCAGCAACGTTCATATGGACATTTAATGCGTTCACAAAAGATGTGCTTAGGTGTCCTCGGTTCATTGTCACACGAAGGCTGCACCAAGTCGAAGGTCTTGATGTGCCGCTTATGTACTTGTCTACTTATGTACAAACCGTCGTATTCACAACCGAGCTTTTGGCGCCGAGTTTTTATCCTCATTTGGTTTCGTTAGGCACTCTCAAAGGTGACGCGTCTCCCGAGCAGATAAGCCGACCCGCGGCTAGGCTAGCTACCCCTAGGAGGTCTTGAGCCACCCTACCGCAGCAGTGGCCGCTGCCATTTTGTATTTTCGTTCGTCTCGCTCGCCGCGTTTGCGCGCTCCGCTCGGCAAGCGCTCTAGCTACAGTGCTCTAGCGGAACGGAGGTGCCTTCCTCTTTCGCCGCGGGAGAAGTTCAAGCTGCATACCACCGGACTCCACGGCTAGGGGTCAGCAGCTTTGTGTAATTCTTAAAGCTTTCAGTGGATTCGTCGTGGTGTTCTGTGCCTCCGGACGTACTCCTCAGTTCGACCCAAAGAAAGGGTGCAGCAGTTTCCTGGAACTGTGCAAGTTGTCACAAGGGCAGCCACTTCAGAACGAGAGGGGGAGGGGGGAGCACCCGTTGCCTCGATGATAGGCGCGCAGTGTGGCACAATACCGTCTGCTCGCGTCCCGCTCAGCTGAGCGGGACGAAGTATAACGAGCGTGTCTCCTTGTCTGACCCGTTCTGCTAAAACGGGCGCGTGTTTTGGACGAAGTTCCTCGGAGGAAAAAAGGCTGCAAACCTACGGCTTGACGGGAGGGGGGAGGGGGTATCATCATCATCATCCTATTTCACGTCCACTGCTGGACGAAAGCCTCTCCCTGCGATCTACCGCGCCAACCAATTCCAACTAGCGCCTGCGAATTTCTTAATTGCATCACCCCACCTAGTTTTCTGCCGTCCTCGACTGCGCTTCCCTTCTCTTGGTACCCATTCTGTAAACCTACTGGTCCACTGGTTATCTAACCTACGCATTACATGGCCTGCCCACCTCCATTTCTTTCTCTTAATGTCAATTAGAATATCGGCTATCCCTGTTTGCGCTCCGATGCACACCGCTCTGTCTCTTAACGTTATGCCTAGCATTCTTCGTTCCATCGCTCTTTCATCATCAGCATGGCTACGCCCACTGCAGGGCATACTTCCCACTTCCCCATACTTCAACTACCCCGGTCATGTGCTAATTGTGGCCATGTTGTCCCTGCAAACTTCTTAATCTAATCCGCCCACCTAACTTTCTGCCGCCCCTGCTACGCTTCCTTCTCTTGGAATCCAGTCCGTAACCCTGAATGACCATCGGTTATTTTCCTTCCTCATTACATGCCCTACCCATGCCCATTTCTTTTTCTTGATTTCAACTAAGATGCCATTAACTCGCGTTTGTTCCCTCACCCAATCTGCTCTTTTGTTACCCCTTAACGTTACACCCATCATTCTTCTTTCCATAGCTCGTTGCGTCGTCCTCAATTTAAGTAGAACCCTTTTTGTAAGCCACCAGGTTTCTGCCCCGTAGGTGAGTACTGGTAAGACACAGCTGTTATACACTTTTCTTTTGAGGGATAATGGCAACCTGCTGTTCATGTTCTGAGAATGTCTGCCAAACGCACCCCAGCCCATTCTTATTCTTCCGATTATTTCAGTCTCATGATCCGGATCTGCGGTCACTACCTGCCCTACGTAGATGTATTCCCTTACCACTTCCAATGACTCGCTACCTATCGTAAACTGCAGTTCTCTTCCGAGACTGTTAAACATTACTTTAGTTTTCTGCAGATTAATTTTTAGACCCACCCTTCTGCTTTGCCTCTCCAGGTAAGTGAGCATGCATTGCAATTGGTCCCCTGAGGTACTAAGCAAGGCGATATCAGCGAATCACAAGTTAAAGGTATTCTTCATTAACTCTTATCCCCAATTCTTCCCAATCCAGGTCTCTGAAGATCTCCTGTAAACACGCTGTGAATAGCATTGGAGAGATCGTATCTCCCTGTCTGACGTCCTTCTTTATTGGGATTTTGTTTCTTTATGGAGGACTACGGTGGCTGTGGAGCCGCTATAGATATCTTTCAGTATTTTTACATGCGGCTCGTCTACACCCCGATTCCTAAATGCCTACATGACTGTTGAGGTTTCGACTGAATCAAACGCTTTCTCGTAATCAATGAAAGCTATGTATAAGGGTTGGTTATATGCCGCACCTTTCTCTATCACTTGATTGATAGTGTGAATATGGTCTATTCTTCAATAGCCTTTACGAAATCCTGCCTGGTCCTTTGGTTGACAGAAGTCTAAGGTGTTCCTGATTCTGTTTGCAATTACCTTAGTAGGCATTGTAGGCAACGGACAGTAAGCATTTTAACATTGTAGGCAACGGACAGTAAGCTGATCGTTCTATAATTTTTCAAGTCTTTGGCGTCCCCTTTCTTATGGATTATGTTGGCGTTCTTCCAAGATTCCGGTACGCTCGAGGTCATGAGGCAGTGCGTATACAGGGTGGCCAGTTACATGATCAGTTACATGATCCTCCCCAGCTGCCTTCCCCCTTTGCATAGCTCCCAAGGCTTTCTTTACTTCTTCCGGCGTTACTCGTGGGATGTCAAATTCCTCTAACCTATTCCCTCTTCAATTATCGTCGTGGTACTGGTACTGTATAGAATCTGTAGAACTCCTCAGCCACTTGAACTATCTTATCCACAGTAGTAATGATATTGCCGGCTTTGTCTCTTGCAGCATACATCTCATTCTTGTCTATTCATAGTTCCTTCACTGCTTTTAGGCTTCCTCCGATCCCGAGAGCATGCTCAATTTTATACATATTATACTTCCTTATGTAAGCTACCTTACGCTCGTTGATTAACTTGGAAAGATCTGCCAGTTCTATTCTAGCTGTAGGGTTACAGGCTTTCATACTTTGGCGTTTCTTAATAAGATCTTTCGTCTCCTGCGATAGCTTACCGCTATCCTGTCTAACGAAGTTACCACCGACTTCCATAGCATACTCTTTAATGATGCCCATAACATTGTCGTTCATTGCTGCAACACTAAGGTCCTCTTCATGAGTTCAAGCCGAATATCTGTTTTGTAGCTTCACCCGGAATTCCTCTAGTTTCCCTCTTACCGCTAACTCATCGATCGGCTTCTTATGTACCAGTTTCTTCCATCCCCTCCTCAAGTCTAGGCTAATTCGAGATCTTACCATCCTATAGTCACTGCAGCGCACTTCGCCGAGCACGTCCACATCTTGTATGATGCCAGGGTTAGCGCAGAGTATGAAGTCTATTTCATTTCTAGTCTCGCCATTCGGGCTCCTCCACGTCCACTTTCGGTTATCCCGCTTGCGGAAGAAGGTATTCATTATCCGAAAATTATTCCGTTCTGCAAACTACTCATAACTCTCCCCTGCTATTCCTGTGGCCTATGCCATATTCCCCCACTGACTTCTCCAGCCTGCTTCTTGCCTACCCTGGAATTGAAGTCGCCCATCAGTAGTGTATATTGTTTTGACTTTACCCATCGCCGATTCCACGTCTTCATAGAAGCTTTCGACTTCCTGGTCATCATGACTGGATGTAGGGACGTAGACCTGTACGACCTTCAATTTGTACTTCTTATTAAGTTTCACAAGACCTGCCACCCTCTCGTTAATGCCATAGAATTCCTGTATGTTACCAGCCATATCTTTATTAATCAGGAATCTGACTCCTATAGTTCTCGTCTCTCCGCTAAGCCCCGGTAGCACAGGACGTGCCCGCATTTTAGCACTGCATATGTTTCATTTGTCCTAGCCTCACTGAGCCTATCCCATTTATTGCCCACGAATTCCTTCAATAGCACTGCTAGACTCGCCTCAATAGATAACGTTCTAGCGAAAAACGTTGCCAGGTTCAAATTTCAACGGCGGCCTGAACCTGGCGACAAGCGATGCAGCGATGGCGTATAGGTAGAGCATCCGCCTCGCGTGCAAGAGGACCATGCGCAATTTTCCACCGAATTAAAAAAAAAATCCGCGTGTTGATAAAATTGCATGAACAGCCCCGGAGTGCGGCCTTATCCCAGTGACCAGAACCGGTAACGCACTACCGCAGAAGAGCAGGATTGGCCTGGCCACAACCTCCTATATGACTACCTACTATTTGCGGGTCCCTTAACCTACCAACCTCCTATTTGCGGGGCCCTTAACCATTTATAGCGCAATTTTTTGTTTCCTCAAAATATTATTCATGGAGTTGTAGGGAAGCACAAAGGTAGCTGTACTCCCATGGAAGCTAACTTTAGCGAATTTCTGTGGTTTCAATTTGCAGAAAAAGGGTACGTTGCGCATTTGCAACAACGTGCAAATGAAGAAGGTGAAAGATAAACTCAGTGCAGTTCACACTCAGATGTTTATTTGCACGTGGCAAGCATTGGCGCACCTATGATTTAGTGTGGAACAAATAGAAGAAATTGTACTTGCTTGTGCAGGACAGGTGGTTCCCACACTTCGTGCGTACGTAATGCAAATTCCCGTGCAGTCACGAAACAATGCAGTGTTTTCGCGTCATTGTCCAAACTTAGAACATAGAAGCACATACGTAAGGCTGTGCCCGCGACGACGGGCCACGGCAGGGTGCAGATGCACCGCATCCTTTTGAAAAAAGGGAAGTAAATTCGACCAGAAAACATCTTGCGCACATATTGAATCAAAACGAACTTACACTAGTGGTTGTCGTCATTCCTGGTGAGGTCGTTGCCTTCACTATCAGGAGGAATTGCTCGGCCATAAAAGTGTTTGGGAGCCATTTCACTTTTCCGAAGAAAGTAAACCATGTACACGTTGTTGCATTGCATTGACGATCACGAATTCTTGTTCCCTATAGCCAGGCTATTGAACATTACCTTTGTCTTCTGCATATTAACCTTCAACGACACTATTATACTCTCTGTTAAGGTCCTCAACCATTTGTTGTAACTCGTCCCCAGTGTTGCTAAGCAGGCCAATGTCATCTGCGAATCGAAGGTTGCCGAGAATTCCCCGTTGATCCTTACTCCTAAGCCTTCCCAGTTTAATAGCTTGAATACTGTTTCCAAGCACGCATTGTAGCTGTGGAGTGTAGATACGTTCCAAGATATTTACGTAAGCGTCCTGTACTCCTTGATTACGTAATCTAGGGAAAAGACGGGGAAGGCAGGAGATGGAAATTCAAGACGATGAGCAAAACGAGAACAAGGTGAAAGCAGGATCCAACGTTTCGACAAGTGGACCTGTCTTCTTCAAGGCCTTGAAGAAGATAAGTCCACTTGTCGAAACGTTGGCTCCTGCTTTCACCTTGTTCTCATTTTGCTCATCGTCTTGATTACGTAATGTCTGACTGCTGGTATCTTTACTGAATCAGGTGTCTTCGTAATCTATGAAAGCAGAGGGTGATTGTACTCTGCGGGTTTCTCGCTTACTTGATTGATGACATGGATGTGATCCATTGTAGAGTATCTTCCTGAATCCTACCTGTTCCCCTTGCTTGACTGAAGTCCGGTGTTGCTCTTACTATATTGGGGATTATCTTGGTGAATATTTTATATAATACTGGGAGTAAGCTAATGGACCTACAATTTTTCAATTCTTTAACGTATCTCTTTTTGTGGATTAGTATAATGTTTGCATTCTTCTAGTTTTCTGGGACCCTTGCAGTCAATAGATACTTCGTATAGGCAGCCGCCAGTTTTCCAAGCATTATGTCTCCTCCATCTTTGAATAAATCTACTGGTATTCCATCTTCTCCTGTCGCTTTTCCCCGTTTCATGTCATGCAAGGCCCTTCTAACTTCATCGCTAGTTATAGAAGGAGTTTCTGGAACTTGTTCATTACTACTTCGAATCCTCCATCGTGGCTGCTGTCGGTATTGTACAGGTCGGTATAGAATTCTTCCGCTGCTCTTACTATATCGTCGAGATTTCTGATTGTATTACCCTGCTTATCCTACAGTGTATACATCTTGGTTTGTCCGACGCCAAGTTTCCTTGTCGCTGATTTCATGCTGCATCCATTTTTGTGCTAATGGACTTATGTATACAAACCGTCGTATTTACAACCGTGCTTCTGGCGCCGAGTTTTTACCCTCATTTCGTTAGGCACTGTCAAATATGAAAAGCGCCTCCCGAATAGATAAGCCGTCCCGCGGTTAGGCTAGCCACTCCTAGGAGGTCTTATATGACGTCCTTGAGCCCCCCTATACCGCGGCAGTGGCCGCTGCCATTTTGTATTTTCGTTCGTCTTCCTCTATAAGGAGCACTGACTCCCCTCCTCTCTACGGTCACAGGGACGCTCCCGCTACTCACAATGAGATTATTAAATATTTCTACATGTCCAGAAGGGTCTTTCCACCCCCTCACCCCAAGTTGAATAGGGCGCAAGCCGTTTCACTTAGGCTCCTACAGACCAGCACATATCCGTGTCTGTCCGCTCTCCACGAGGCTTACCCCGACGTGTATCGCGACGACGCCTGCCCGTCCTGCGGCCAGACCTCCACTCTACCTCACATGCTCTGGGAGTGCGGGTCGACATACCCCAAGTTCATCAAGGAGGAGTGGGACTCGCTTTTGCGTAGCCCCGCTCTAGAAAAGCAAATCCTGGCCGTCCGGCGTGCCCGCGACCGGGCCGGTGGGCTAGACCTGCCGGTCCCGACGTGGGACTAGCCGGGTGCGCGACGAGTTCGCGTCCTCGCCGGACCTACAATAAAGTTTATTCACTCACTCACTCACTTTCTCACGTTATAATTTCGAATGTCCCCTATTTTCCCTTTATTGATGAGTTTTGACAGTTCCGCGTATTCTAACTTATCTCTTGAGTTGGACAGTTTCATTCCTTGTTTCTTTATTAGGTAATTTGTTACTTGGCAGAGCTTACATACTGGTTGCCTTACCTCCCACTTCAATTGCTGCTTCTGAAGCCAGCCTAGCGACGGTTTCATACATTGCCTCTATGTCATCATCTCTCTGTTCTAAGGCTGCATATTTGTTTGCAAGTGTCAACCTGAATTGGTCTGCTTTTACCCTTATTGCGTCTAGGTTGGCCTGTTTCTTCTTGACCAATTTTAACCTTTCTTCAAATTGAGACGAATCCTTGCCCCCGCTAGCCTATGATCACTGGACTATGCTGGGATCGGCAGAAAGTATGAAATCAATTTCATTTCTTGTTTCACCATTACGGCTCTTCCAGGTCCACTTTCTGTTGCTACGCTTCCCGAAAAGGGTGTTCATTATTCGAACCTTATTCCTTTCTGCGAAATCTACCGGCATCTCTCCTCTATAGTTCCTAGAGTCAACGCCGTAGTTGCCATTTGCTTGTTCACCAGCCTGCTTTTTCCCCCACTTTTGCATTGAAGTCGCCCATGACTACAGTATACCGAGTTTGCACTTTTCACATTGCTAATTCAACATCTTCATAAGACTGTTCAATTTCTTCATCGTGACTGGAGGTTGGAGCGTAGGTTTGTACTACGTTTATTCTATACCTCTTATTAAGTTTGATTACTACTACTGCTACCCTCTCATTAATGCTGTAGAATTCATCAATGTTGCCCGCTATGTGCGTATGGATTAGGAATCCTACTCCGAACTGCTTATCTGGTAGTCCTCTACAGCAGAGAACGTGGCCATTTGTCATCAATGTATAGGCATCACCAGTTCTAACCTCACTGAGGCCAATAATATCCCAAACAATGCCTGATAGTTCCTCAAAGAGTCCTGCTAGGCTAGCTTCACTCAATAGGATTCGGCTGTTAAACGTTGCAAGGGTCATTTTCCATTGGCGGCCTGTCGGGGCCCAGTGATTCTTAGCACCCGCTGCTGCGTTACAGGCCTGACCGCCTCCCAGGTCACGTGTTCCACAGCTGCTGGGGACTGAGGGCCATTGGTTAATCGAATGAGTCATTTGGGAGGGAGTGTACTGGGAAGTACCGGGCTCGCAGCGTTAAATAAAGGAAACGCATCAAGGCAGATGACGATTATTGTTGTGCGGTAGATATACACTCCAAAGGGTGCAAACGTTTTTAGAGTATAATTCACACCCTTAGGGTGTGATTCATATAACTGACACCCTAAGGGTGTGATTTATAGACAAATTTACACCCTTTTTCGCGTTTAAGGGTGTAAATTATTTTACAGTGATGGTCAACTACTGCACTATATAGGGAGGCCAATTCCTGTTCTGGTGACTTCTTGGTTCTGGACCATCTCGGTTTACTGAGTATGTAGCAATGCGTACATATGTGCAGCTTTTCAACGAACATCTTTCACGCCGACATGGGTCACTGTAGATGCGGGACTGGGTAGGTACCGCTGTTCGAAAAAAACTTTCGCGTCGATTTCGAGCACTGAGTATGTGCCACTGTGTGCGTGCCAGTACGTGTGTGCCGCTCTTCATTGAACGCCTTTGACGCCAACTTGGGTAACTATAGGTAAAAGGATAGAAAGTTGGGCGAGTTGGTACGGTAACATGATCTTGGATTGTAGCGCGAAGTGACACGGACACAGACTAGAAGCAGACAGGACGAGCGCTAACTCTCAACTAAATTGTTATTAAAACGAACATTCCACTCAAGTGCGGGAAAACTTACATTGGACAGATCGGCAGGTGCATTAATATGAGACTAAAAGAACACAAACATTCACTAAACAACCCTAATTGCTTCACATCTAGCGTCACATTGTTTCAATTGTGGTTGTAAACCTTTCTTTGAAGACAAAAATTCTTTCCAGACACAAATGCCAAACCACACGGGAAATAATCGAGGCATTCCACATCAAAAGATGAGGAGACGCTTGCGCTAGCCATGCATCTTTGTCTGTTAGAATGCGAATTGCAGTATCTTCACAACACGTGTGTTCATCTGAAGTAGTGTCTTTTTGACTTCCCTACCTCCTGATATGTTTTCTTTATACCTTGTCATGTTCTTATGCTGCCGTTTTTTTGCAATCACACGCACGCACGCACATACGCACACATTATTCTTCGTTTTAATAAAAATTTAGTTGAGAGTTAGCGCTCGTCCTGTCTGCTTCTAGTCTGTGTCCGTGTCACTTCGCGCTACAATCCAAAATCATGTTAATTATAGGTATACGGTTACGGTGCAGTGGGGGCATGGTGCGACTATGAACAAAGAAGACGATTTGGCGAGGAGAGCGTACGTGCGGCTGGTTCGGGCAGCTATCTTGAGTATGCAGCTTTGATGCAGTTTGTAACTGCACTTACGCTTCACCAATTCTGCCCCGTGGAATTTTGGTGGAGGTGCGGGGTAGCCCCAAGAGATCACAGAGCTCCGCAGCGGTCGTCGCCTCGGTATTAACATCATGACGGAGGAGGCGCGCGTGCTGCGCCAGCAACAACCCTACCCGTAGTCCTGGCGTATCCCAAAGATCCAGGAACGTTTTGTGGCACCGATAACGTAGACGATTGAATTAACATGCAAGAGCGTGTGAGTACAGACGGGATGCAAGCATAATGTTTGCCAACCTGATCTACTTCCAAGGCACGGCGAGGGGTGTGGTTTGACAACCACGAAGATGAGCTTACGGACTGGGAAACGTGTAAGCAGAAGTTGAAGGACTTGTTTGGCCATCCATTCGGGCGGCAGAAAGCCGCCCTTTAGGAAAGAGCTGGCGACTCTTGCGCAAACGTCCACGGAATCGTTCGTCGCTTACATCCACGATGTGCTTGCTCTGTGTCGCAAGACTGACAGTGACATGCGCGAGTCTGACAATGTCGGGCATGCTTTGAGGGCATCGCTGACGATGCTTGCAGCTTGTTAATGCGTAATAATTGTGCGATAGTCGGCGATATTATCACGGAGCACCAACGCTTTCAGCATGCAAAGAGCCGCCACATTGCAACGTCGTTCACCCGCTTGCCGAACACAGCTGCGACTTCCTCATGCGAGGACAGCGCTTAATGCAGCGACCATCGAATGCAGAAGACGTGACACGAATTGTTCGGCACGAAGTTGAAGCAACGTCACCTAACCTTTTTCGACGAGTCAGCGATTCCAACAGCGTGCCCGCGGTGTCGCTTGTTCAAGCAATAGTCCGTGAAAAACTCCAAAATCTCGGAGTTAATTCTGTCTGTTCTATTGCCACTGCACGACTCTGATGGACCTTATCCTTCGCCTAGACAGCGGTACCCCCCAGGCTATCGAAACCCGGCCGTGTGGCCAACTGGACATCGACCAATCTGCTTTGCCTGCCGTCGAATCAGTGGCATTGCCCGCCATTGTCACTTAACTTGTGTCAAAGATTAAAAAAAAAAAAAGTGGTTAGCCGCAGCTGAATGGAACGAACGGCATATGGTTCGCCGTCATGTGGCGCTTCTTAGAGTATATTTTTAATATGCCGTTAAATTGGGTAATTAACCAATATGAATTAGGCAAAATTTTTAATATTCACTTTAGGGCCAAGCGCGTTTCGTTGCGTTGTAGAGGAGGTGAGAAGCGACCAATCCAATTTTTTGTGGCAACGTACATGCTGCGTGTCCACTTTTTTTTTTTTTCGGCGTTTAAAGAAAGCCCGCGAACTACGAAATAAAACGATCTATTTGCGCTCGCGTGCATTGCAGCGCTCTCGACCATGTGTCGAGCCTATCGCTTATCAGGGACGACGGCGCTTCCTTTCTGTGTGCTACCATAGTGCTACCGCCAAAGATGCTGACGCACTGTGAAGCCGTTGTCCATAGGGCACCTTGCAATGTAGTTTGCCTGTACATGTCGCGCCACCTAGCAGCGGCGGTGAGCACCCGCGGGCAGGCCCTCACTGTCATCTCACCATTGTCCGTGGTGCGCTCAGGCACGCCTGAAAGCCTGCTTTTCCAATTTTCCAATGGTTTCACCGCGGCCTCTTGGCAGCTCCTCCGTGAGAAGTGTGAACAAAAAGAACAAGCGCAGATACTGTTGCGTTAAGGATTGTCACAACCGCGGAGGGGATTGTCGGCATCAAATTGTACCGCTTCCCTTCAAAACCCGGGGAAGCCACCCGGCGGCTGAAGTGGATCGTCGCGGTTCGTTTCGTGTCGGTGTTGAGAATTTCTGTTAAACGAACTAAGACGTGAATGCAAAAACAAGAAAAAAATACAAATAAGAACCAGTAGCGGCATCTGTCAAAACACAAAATAAAATGTCAACTGCATAAAAACGCGTGAACTTATTCGCGCTGTTGTAAATCAGTTTAGGTAGTTCTTTAGTTAGTCTTGCTCCAAAACAAACGCGCAGTGGTTGTTACGTGTCAAATCTAGCTTCGTAAGCGCTTCGTGCTGGAGCTTTACACGCACTGTGCTTCTTCCTGCGCCAAGATCAAGACGCGTATACTGGAACCGAGCTCATTCGTGCCGATGTTTTCTTGCGCTTAGAACAACAGAACTAAGGTTGGAGTACAAAGCAGCACACGTCGAGTATTCGAAAATTAGCATTTCTCTCGCGCATGCTATAGCACATATTTGTCCAGTTTTCACATTCTTTTGTTTCAGCTGATTGCTCTGTATGATGCTTCAGCGGTAATGCTCTCTCACATTCGAGCCCGAACGACAATACGAGAATATGCCCGAGGCACTTGTTACCGGAGAAAAAAGCACTTACCTACCAATTCGCCAATACCTCTACAATTGTGAGGTGCAAGGCACACTCCAAATAATGACGCGACAAATGACAGCTGAAAGACGTACATGGCCGTATTTTCTCACTTAGGTGCCATAAAATAGTGATTTGTTAACTCACTTTGAGTTCGACATCGTAAGCAAGCTTGCTTTGTTGTGACAAATACTTCGCGACCTGCGGTCGTTGCTTAGTGGCTATGGTGTTGGGCTGCTATGCACGACGTCGCGGGATCAAATCCCGGCCACGGCGGCTGTATTCAAATGGGGTCGAAATACCAAAACACCCGTGTAATTAGATTTAGGTCCACGTTAATGAAGCCCAGGCGGTCCAAATTATTCCGGAGTCCCCCACCACGGCGTGCCTCCTAATCAGATCGTGGCTTTGGCACCTAAAACACCATAATTTTATTTAAGCACCTCGCTATGATGTCCGTGCTGTTTACTTCTTTGACACGATATACACGGTTGTAGTCGCAACTTTAACGTCCTTTCTCAAGCGTCGGTAGTCCAAAATGGGCCTCGGTGTTTTCGATTGCCTTAAAACCGCAATTTAGAACGTCCGACAGGTTTCAAACGAGCGCTGCAAAAGCATGCCTCCGTAGCAGTGGCCGCCTCGATGTTTCGCGCAACTGCGCGCAACTGACACGGTGGCGCTGACGGCTGAGCCGATCGCTGCGCCGCCTGACCATTGCAGGGAGCCCGCACATCGGCACGGTCGGCGCGCACGGTTCTTTAGCACGAACCGCGATTGACAGCGCTGTAATACGTAGCGCATGAGCATCTTTTTACTGGATCTAGAAAGATGAAAAAAATGGCACATATTACTCCCAAATCAGCTGCTATGCGGGAGAGCAGTTTCCTACATCGCTTAAAGAAACCCACGCGCAGTTACGAGAGACATTAACATGTGCACGGCAGAGCCGCGGGGCAGCCGATGTCACCGCTTAGCTACTGTCGAAGTACTCTTTTTTGCCTTCCTTAAAGGGACACTAAAGACAAATATTAAGTCAAGCTAAAGTGATAGATTAGTGATCGAGAATCTCTATGGCGTGAATATTATCCCGAACAGAGCCTTCATAATCGAGACATTGAGGTAAATGCCGGACATGATTAGAGACTCCCCCGGAACATTAAGTACTTGCCCGATGGCGAAAGCACTCAGTTAAATTGCGTTACTAGTACTCAACCACTCGTTGCAAAAAATGACCTTGTATTATAAGGCGAAATAAAATTCTACTAGTCTAGTTCTATTTCATTTTCGCTCGACTCTGCGCCGCCCACGCTTTCGCGTTTAAGTAGTTCCGTTATCGCGCAGTCCTGCGCTGGTTTTGCTGGCTCGCGGAACTCGCACACACTGCAAGTAGCAGAGAATTCAACTTCCATCTGATGTCGCGCCATGCCCGAACGGTCTACGCCACTTGACCAAAAAGCAGCTGCAGCGGCGAATCCGCCGCTCTGCATAGATGCGTTCTGTCTCGGCACGGTACCGCAGTCTGACGGGCGCCGTTTTACTTACCGATAGCAGCAAAGGCTGGTGATGGCTTATGCAACGTCACCACTCCCCCGGTTGCGTGGCGGGAGATTTGAATTTCGAAAAGAGGTATTCAGACCCTTCAGATGGGACTTTCTCGTAAATTAACTCTTTTCATGGCACGAAACAAGCCTTGCGAGGTTTCTCAAATGGTATGTAAACAGTCCACGTCGACTTGTTATTTGTCTTTAGCGTCCCTTTAATGGTAGAATCGATGACAAACATGATCAAGTATATATGCACGATTGAACAATCCCTCTCCAATTTTTCGTGAAACGTATGACGGCTGTCGGTCGTTTAAGTCAACCAATTTCATTATAGCATCAAGAGATGCGCGAAACGGCGCGCTAGACTCATCAAGTCACGATTCCAATCATGAAAAGCGTGCCCGATGACTTTTTCCGAATGCACTGCACCAACAGCTGAATGCACTGCACCAACAGCTGTGGCAGCAAAATAAAATCGCCCCAGCCTAATAAAGAGCGCGCAAAAAATAAATTTGTTCTTTTACCTACATCACTTAGAAGGAAAAAAAAAAAATGCGAAGTCGTTCATGCGCGGAGAAGCTTGTTTCTGTTCACGCACATTGCATAAGCAGGCTATTCGCAAGCTGTAGACAAAACCAGGCGGAAGATGCTCCAGTGAGTGAAGCGCGCTTTCCCGCGAAGCCACCCCGGTCGCCTGCGTTTGGTGAAGTGTACTCACAACAAAGCTAGAGCGAAGTGTTCCAGCGCTGTAGCAGACGACGGGAAGCACCTCCCCTATAGGACGCACTGGCGCTCCCTGAAGCGACATGCTGAGCAGTGTTCACCCTGTATACGTTGCCACAAAAAAAATTGGGATCGGTCGTTTTCGAATGACAACGTATACGAAACGTACTTAACCCTGAAGTCAATATTTAAAAATAATGGCATAACTGACGAATCAAGCGCAATATAAAAAAGAATACTTAAGGAGCGCCACATGACGGCAAACGATATGCCGTTGGTTTCATTCTACTGCGGGTAACCACTTTATATATACTTGGCACAAGTTACGCGAAACAACCTGTATATCGCCTCCTCGCTTCGACGACCTCTCTATGGTTACTACCGTTCCGGACTGAGCCCACGCTGTTTTCAGCCTCAATTTGACCAGAAACCGCCTAACGCCGACGCTATTAATTCATGGAACAGTTCCTCACCGTCATTCCGCCGTCACCAGCCCTGTTCGCCACCAGCTCGTCGGCCGTCGTCCCTATCGCCTCATGCAGGCTCTTCGCCCGCCCGGCCCGCCGTCCACAATGAACCTGTGACGCTCTTGCCCGGAAAACTAACTCCTGCAGCTTCCGGAGGTGTTGCTGCACTGACGACTCGACCTAAATGTCCTCTGCTCACTTTACCGACCAGACAAAACTTCGTTGACGTTATTGACACGTGTGCTTTAGCTTTCTCCGGTGACTGCTGTTCACCGTCTAACAAATGTTAAACGTCATCGGTCAGCGCAGGACGCGCCTGCATGTATCGGAAGTTTCTCGAATGTTATCGATGGTTCTATTCGTTGTCTGTTGCCGCTGCACCTTCTGTAATCTGATTGTATGCGCGACGCGAATTCTGTAGTACTTTCTGGAAGACCCGCGGACACCAGCGATTACTCTGGAACCTTCGATGGTTGACGTATAAAAGCCGACGCGCTTGACCCATACTGAACAATATTCAACAACAGGGGACACTCGGTGAAAACTCGCAACAGGAAATACGTCACACTAGATTTAATGTCGACCGTTTGCTGCCGCGAGCATCGAAAAAAAAAAAAGAATGTGAAATGAAGTTAGCAGACATTGTTTTATTTTATTATTTCCCGGCAAAACTAGAAATATCTGCGTATAAATTAAGTTATACTTCGCGGCTTTTCTCGCGTTACCTACATTTTTAAAAACATTACACCCTTAGGGGCTTATCTTCTCCCACAACGATAAAGGCCACCTGTCAATTGCTCGCGTTTTCTTTCTTTAACGCTGCGAGCCCGATACTTCCAAGTCACGAACGGCATGCGCGTTATCAGCATGACAGAGCATTCTTGACAGGAAAGTAGCGAGCGCAGCGTTTTCAAAAAAGGAAACGCAAGCAAGGCAGATGACGATTATCGTTGTGTGGCAAATATACACCCCAAAGGATGGACATTTGCCTACACTCTTAAGCAAAATTACACCCTTTTGCCACACAACGATAATCGTCATCTGTCTTGTCCGCATTTCCTTTCTTTAACGCGGCGAGCCCGGTACTTCCTAGTAAAAGCCGATCTACACGACGGACCAAATTGCTCTTTTGGATCGCGGTCCGCGCATCACGTGATAGGACGTCACCAGTTCGTGCGTACTGCCGTTGGCCCGCGCAAGACCGCGGCCCTCGCGGTCCAACAAATCGCCGAGGCTTTTCCCGCTTCCGTTTTGGCGGCGGACCGCATGCAAACCGCAGCGATTTTGGCTTAGCCAACGAATGTTGTCCGGCAACAGAGTGTCTTCAGCCAAATCCAATCTAGTTTTCGGCTCAGCAAAAGCCAGTCAAGCCAGTCGTTTCATGTCTGCCGTTCCGCCTACGCATGCGTGCAGCAGATATATTTTTTAAACACCGTGTCCTCTTGGAGTGACGAGGAGGTTTTTTTATTTTGTATACCTCGTTGAGCAGTTCCCGGCTTTGTGGGACTCGAGCTGGAATGATAACAATGATAACGCTCTGGCCGAGAGTATAGCTGGTTGGTCTGCTCTGCCGTCTGCTATGGCGGTCCACCGTGTGGATGTGCTCTGCGCCGGACCGGCCCGCGGACTTGGTCCGTCGTGTGGATCGGCCTTAACGAACGGCATGCGCGTAATCAGCATGACATAGCATTCCCGACAGGAAAGTGGCGGGCGCGGCGTTTTCAAGAAAGGAAACGCAAGCAAGGCAGATGATTATTGTTGTGTGGCAGAGATATACCCTAAAGGGTGTAACTTTGCCTACACTCTAAAAATAGTTGCACCCTTTCCCTTATGAAAATGACTGTTGAAAAGTTGTTGGCATATTGTTGACGAATTGTTGACTCAATAGCCTTTCAACAATACCTCAACAATTATTGAAACCACAGGCAATAATTCAACAGTAAAGTTGTTGGGCAGTTCACAACAAAAAAGTCGTTGACTAAATTCTGTTGGTATATTGTTGAATAGTATTGAGTATTATTGAGCCATTGTTGAGCAGTTTTCAACAATAAAGTCATTGACTAAATTCTCTTGATATATTGTTGAATAGTATTGAGTATTATTGAGCCATTGTTGAGTAATTTTCAACAATAAAGACGTTGACTAAATTCTGTTGATATATTGCGGGATAGTATTGAGTATTATTGAGCCAATATTGAGTAGTTTTCAACAATAAAGTCGTTGACTAAATTCTCTTGACATATTGTTGAATAGTATTGACTATTGAACCATTGTTGAGTAGTTTCCAACAATAAAGTCGTTGACTAAATGCTGTTAACTTATTGTTGAATAAAATTGAGTGACGAGCAATATTGTGTTTCGAAGTACATTTGAAAAGCACACGCACATATGTATGTGTGCGTCTTTTGCACATATATGTTGCTTTACTGATCACTTGATCACCATTGCATATATACAGGGTGTTGTTTCACGTTACTTGAACCATAGACGTATATACACGTGTTTCAGCTAACTTTACTCAGAGTTTAAAAATATGCCGATGCACCATAAGACGATGCGACCAAATGCATGTTGCTCACTCTTGTACGTGTCACGCTATTCTTGTATTTTTCCTAAGTAGTTAATTAGTCAAGAAAATTAGCCATTCTGAAGGAACAAAGCTAGGCGAAAAATTCTAATTAGAAAGCTCTAGAGCACTTTGCAAAACGTCCTATTAGGTAATTTCTCACTTTCTATCTATTAAGTGTTAGTGTTTTTCAGCTTACTGCGGATGCCCGTGAAATAGAAAAAATATCACCTGACATATCCGCTTGCGCGCCGTGCTTGCAGCGCTCCCAAACGAGCATACCATCGAGCAGGGTGTGTTGCCGCTTAAAAGGCGACAGGGCAGTGACGAAGGCGTTGGCTGTGGTATTGACGCCAGCGACGTGCTTCCCTCGCTGCGGTTCATGATGGCGATAAGCAGACGGGTGTTCACACCGGTTAAATGGTATGTTTTCATTTGTGCGCAGAAGGCTTAGGAGCAGTGCAATCACGACTCGCAGGCGGGCATATGTCACGTGGTGCTTTTTCTATTTCGCGAGCATCCGCAGTAAGCTGAAAAACAATAATACTTAACAGATAGAAAGACAGAAACTGTTTATTCGGACGTGTTGCCAACAGCTCTGCAACTTTCTAATTGGAATTTCTTTCCTTGCTTCAGAAGTTGGTTAATTATGCTTGACTAATTAGCTAATTAAGCAAAAATACACAAATAGCGCGACACGCTACATACCAAAGGGAACAACATGCATTTAGTCGCGTCGTCATAGAGTTTACACTCGGCCTAAAGTTAGCAGAAACACCCTGCATATATATATATATATATATATATATATATATATATATATATATATATATATATATATATATATATATATATATATATATATATATATATATATATATATATATATATATATATGCAGTTTGAGAAGACAAACGTCCCTACAAGCAGTGACAAACAACCGATGATGGGACGCATCCTGCATTTCCATCGGCCTCCATTATAAGGGGCCAGTGCCCTGGCTGTGTGTTAGGAAACGGCATTGCATGCCTCCATGTTAAATATGGTCAAGGTGGCGGAGAAGGTTAACAAAATTCAAGTCTGGGGTTTGACGTGCCAAAACCACGCTTTGATTATGAGCCGCACCGTAGTAAGAAACTCTATATCTATTTTGACCATCTGGGGTCCTTTAACCTGCACCGAACGCACAGTACACGGTCGTTTTTGCATTTCACCCCAATCGAAATGCAGCCGCCGCGGCCGGCATTAGATCCCAAGCACTCGGGTTAGTAGAGCAACACCTCAGCCACTATGCCACCACGGTGGGTGCGGCGGAGAAAGGAGTGAACATCGTTTTTACAGAGTGCGTTTCGCTTACCCGTTAGCGCGCTATACAGAACGAAACGAAAAGCTTGGCCGATATGTACGACATGGTGCTCATATTTCACATGGAGGCCAAATTCTTTTCTGTGACCTAGACGGGGTGCTGGGGAATGTGTTCGGAATCTGCTCGGCCACCAAGCACAATCTGCGCTGCTATACGTTCTCGGTGACAAATCGCACAGCGCAGGAGCACACGCACAAATGTTTAAAGAATGGGACGACAGACCGCCCGCAGTTTGCCATGACGTCGAAATGAGAAGCACAAACAGCGACGTTTCTGTACTTTTCTGGTCAATAGTTCAGTTCGCATGGTTGCGGCACGCATTACTTTTCTTTTTTAAATCCAAACGACGAAAACTGTGCGCGCACAAATTAGCGCGGCGTTTGTGACGTTTGAATTTGGCGCCTTTTCCCGCGCATGCCATTAGCTCCGGCCGGTTCACTGCGTTACTGCGCTAAAGAAAGTAGTTCACCAAAGAAGCGAAGCAAAATACTTTTATACACTTGCAAATCGCAACAATTGTTCAGTAATAACATGAAATTACATAATTTGTTATCCAATGGTACAATTTATGATAATATAAGCGTGTATTTGTATGAGTGCACATGTATGATTGCGCGTTTGCGCTGTTGATGCTTTGCGCGTTCCGGCGAGTTCGTGCACGCCGCTGGCTTGAGAGTTTCCTGCGTTTTCTGTGTTCTTTGTGTGCTTCGCTGTGACATCTTTGGAATATTCCTGCGTGTTGCTCGCTTTTTATGGACTTGTTGCCTCGAAGGTCGCCATGATCGCCTGCGACTCAGCGACATCAAGGGTGAGTGAGTGTTTCGAATTCCCCTTGTTCGTCCATTGCGACGCGGTGAACGGAAGCGGGGAAATTTCAGCGCTTGTGCGTGTCTTCCGCGCGCCTCTTTTCTAGTGTTCATTCCTAGTACTATCCTTCCGTTGCGAGAATGGGTTGTACAGCACTAGATTTGTGGTAGATAACGTGGAATTTTGTCCTGGTTTAACTTTACACTCCGCTTGTGGTGACGTAAGGCAGCTATGTGGTGCCACCTAAAACAGGGCATGTTGTACGCCATGATTTCTGATACGGTGTTCGAGCACCGATTCAGTTAGCCTTACTAATGAGCGCAAAACAATGCGACGTGAAACCATCCGATCTGTACTGTAATCGAAGATATTTCGTTTGCGCCACGCTAGTAAAAGGCATGTGAGCGAGCTTTCAGCAAAAGGGGGGGGGGGGGTGCATTGGGATTGGCGAAAGTGTATTCTGTTGCGCTGTTCCCTTCAGGATCGAGTGACTCCGCGGTGCTTCAAGGCCACTATCTGACACGCCGTGCGGCCGATGTTCGCGCGATCGGAAAACACAGAGGAGGCTGTCGCGCAATAATAAAGAATTTCAAGGGTGTACATGCGATACGTGAGATACAATAGGGGTGATGCCACAGAGTGCTGCGAAATCATCGAGTTATACGCCTTGCCAACCGCGTGCGTTTTGTTTTCCCCCAGGTCGCGCGCATTCAACTTTATTTTTGTCATCTTCTCCGTTCGTCGCCATCGAGTGGTTCGCCCAAACGGCTTCGCGTAGGCGCTCTTTGCATTCACGGAAAGGCAGATTTCATGGCACTCCAGGTCCTACAACATTCAAAATAATGTAATTTCGTGAAATTGCAGCTTTTCGCACTTCAGTAACTGATTTAACAATAGTTTTAAAATCAGTAAAGGAACGAGATGCCTGGCATATCTGCGTTGTCGTCCCACTGTGTTTCGAGGCGGCATGTATACGTTATCGGCAACATAAACATCAATAATTAGCATTGTTTCTTGTGACCATAGAAGTAGCTAGTTATGTCGAAAAGCTATTTTTGCTTCGAATCAGAGCACTATAGAGTGAACAGATTCAAAGGGGAGCACATCGTTGTGAACTAAATCACGACGCTTTGCCACAAGCTTGGAATAATGCTTTGTCGAAAGAGCAGTTCTGTGAAATTCTTTCTTTGAGAGTAGGCAAAACTTCAGTAGCATCAGGTAGACGGGGAGTAAAAGAATGTAACAATGGTTTTATATGAAGGAGCTGCCTTTAATATGTGGCCATAACAGTTAAGTAGATGCGTGGAAATAATGTTTAAAGTAACTAGAGGAATGTGAAATAAATTTTTTGACAAGCTCACACTGCCATTGGCAAGAGCGGCCACACTTTAGTGTATTCAATGACTAGTCATTTGTATCCGTCCACTTATGTAAGCCTAAAGGTCCATGTAGCTCTTTTGATTGTCACTTTTGCTGCATCGTGGCTTCACGTTTTAATAGTGACATCTTTTTTCAGATTCAAAATGAGCTGGGAGAGGCCCCAGCTGGAACGGTAAAAGTGAATTCTTTGGCCATCCATTCTGTAGCGTCACGATGATCAAATACAGTGATACCGTGAAAATGTATTGCAGGAAGCAGAAAAAACAACATTGCTGATGCAACTGCAACGCATTTGCTCCAGTGATCAATTGGTGCAGAGTGCCTTCATTAGGAGACATGGTGCCTTTAAGCACTCAGCTTAAAGACTTTGCAACTGCACCAGGACTGGGAGTGAATTTCATCGTCACTTGTGAACATATTAAACGTGGAATGTGCCTTTTTCAGTGTATATGCCTGATATGAGAGGGGCGTTCAGAAACTTAGTGTGGACATTAGTGGTCTGCATGAGTGCACATCTTTCTAGTTTTACCAGAACGAAGGTATTATGACCTATGTCATACAGCAGTGCACAGCTAGAGGTATCAAACCAGAACAGCAGCACCCTTTGAGAAAGTTGGCTGAAGAACGAGCAGTGATCGGGGCTTTCTGCATTTCAAGGGCCAAATTCCAAAAAGATTGATGCCGAGCTGGACGGTGTGAAGTGCCGCTCACCACATGCTGTAGCCAGCATGGCATTTTTAATCTCCTTGGCATTATGTCTCGTTAAGATACAGAAATTGCATCACTGCTCATAAAGAAATTGGAAATTGGGAGGTTGAGGGGAAGTGGAAGGGCTCCCCTCTGGAGCAGCCAGTGCATGCCCTTTGCTATACTGATAATCATACCTTAATGAGAACCAGTGATGCATGTTAACCTATTACGCAGCCAAGTGCATTCCTTGTTTTGTATTAAGGGGACACTAATGACACCTTAAATGAATTTAAAATAAAGCATCATCTTAAATAACTACTTCTGTAACTTTCTTGGTAGTTGTTTGATTATTAGAGAAAATAAAGCTCAAAGTTCAATTTTCTGAATATCGCCCCAAAATCTTCGTGCTGACACCTCATTGTCACATCATGGATTCCAAGTATTTTTTCAAACTTGGGCTGTATTGGTTCTGTAAAAGTTCCTGACGCTTTTTATTTCGGGTTTTTGGAATACGATGAAGAATATCTTTATTTGTAAAAAAAATTGCTACACCTCAACAGACATCATCAAAATCCATGACATCACAGCAAGCGGGTGTGGTAACTTCAAGGCAGCACTGCCACCAATCTTTCCTCTTGCTGCTTTTACAGTTTACTCAGCCTCTTGTCAAGGTATGAGTGAATCTCTTGAATTGTAGGAAGGTCATGTACAGATACATCTAAAATAATTTTTCTCTTTAGTACTTTCATGCCGTAGTTGCTTAGGGGTGTTGGCACAGCTCCGCTAAGCACGAGGTCACAGGATCAAACAGCCGCATATTGATGGAGGTGAAATACAAAACTGCCCAGGTACCTTGCAGCCTGATTTGGTAAAAATTAGTCCAGAGTTCCCCACTAAGGCGTGCCTAAACATCAGATTGTCGTTTTGGCACATAAAACGCCAGAATTTAAATAATTTAATTTTGCTTTAGTGCTCCTTTAAGCTGTAGAATTCATGATCTTTGCAAAAACTCATGCTCAAAGTATTCTCCATAAAAATTAAATACACAGTAGATATAAGTGTCTATTTATATTTTGAATTGTGGTGATACGTGATGACTATTAGAACGGTGGTACAACGAGACAGACAGAATTGTAATACAATGTATGACGGCACGATGATGCACATCGAGGAAATGACTGAGTTTCCCCAGAGGTCCCTGACATGGACATCAACTGACTGTCCACAAACTTCTGAGTTCACTCCGTGATCTTGTGCAGCCTGTGCTTTGCGAGTCGATTAATTTAATTGAAGTGGTGGTTGGCACATACTGTCCTTGCAGCTTATGTACATTTCATACAGTGGAGTGGAATCTCACATATTACTTCTGCAGCACAGCAAGCTAACGTGACGTGTAGTGGTAATCTTAGGAATGATCGACAATCATATCCCTCTTTGAGCTCCTAATGCTGCTTGCCAACACAAGCAGCAGCAGTTGCCCAAGATAGCGGGAAGGAGATTCATTGAAAAGTGGCATATGCCCAGGGTCGCATACCCAGTCACGCAAGCTGTTCCAACGGTTGATTTTGAACTCTTCCCTCAACATAGCAGCCCAATCTCCCCATTAGACCATGGACTACCTATTGACACAAATGGATGGGAAAATAGAGACAAACACCTGAAAATATGAAGTATCCTAAGAATGGTAATCACAATAAATAGTACTAGATGTGCATTAGCGCAAGCTCTTGGGCCAGTTGGTGCATGATGAACTTGAAAAAGGGGGGTACCAGCAAAACAAAGGACGCGCACACACGTAAAAGGCGTTAGACAGGGACGGACGCTGGTCCGTCCCAACGTCCGTCCGTGTCTAATGCCGTTTCCTTGTGTGCGTGTCATTTGTGTTTCGCTGGTACTCCCCTTTTTCAAGTACTAGATGTTTGGATACTTTGGTTTATTATTCTTGTTTGTGCTGGATTGTTTTTCTGAAACATGTGGCATCCAGACAGCATAAGAAGCTTGTAAGAAGTAAAGTTTAGCAATCTAGATTTGCAACAGGTACTTCTGTAATTTATTTGCAGTAGGGCTGTTGCGTGAATGTGCTTGAAAGGCTTAAAACTGTTTTGCTAACATTTACTTAAACATGCAGGTTCACATAGGTTGAAGGAGTGCACATTGAGAAGGTTATCCTGGCACAGTTTACCATGGTCTGCCATGGTGGACCAGGAAAGTTTGCAAGGGCCTTGCTTCACCATGTGTTCACAGAGGAGGAGCTCATGGGCCATTTGGGCTTTGGAAATAACACCAAGGGGCAAAAAAGGCTCTTGACCCCACCAGGGTCAGTGCTGTTATAGGCAAGTACCATATATCCTTTCTGGTTGCATTTTTACATTCACATTTTTTTCTAAAATTATGAACTTGCCATTGGCATAACAAACGACTTTCAAGTAGCCCGTGTGTGCAGTTGTGTGCGACAATAGCCTACTATTTGGAATGACTGTTCGTACGATCTTAAGTGTGTAATGCCGCCATACTCAAATGCTTCTAAAATTTAAAAGCTGCCTTCACTGCTGAAAGTTTTTAGTGGCTCCACCACATAAAATGAGCTGCATTTGCGCATTAGCAGTGTTGCTTGGCTGTCATTGCAAGGAATAGTTGTCTGTGAAGCACGCTCCAAATCTATTGGCATGGAGGACATGTTTAGTTAGCCTGAAAATGTTATTCTAATACGCGAATTGCGGAGAAGGTATGCTCAAGTGTGGTTACTGGTCAGCTCGAGCAGGAGCATGTTCACCAAATTGCAGAAGTCAAAACAGCTCTCCAGGTTCTGAGATGTGAAACAGTAGTTTCACCAATTTTAACAGACCACATCGAATTAAGGTTGCTCCTATATTGAAGGAGTTCCATGTGATGCCAGACAGCAGCCTTTTAGCAGAGGGAACCTGAGTGGTGTGGCAATTTTCTTTTGGTTGTTTCAATCAAAGAAACAACAGGGACAGAGTTGCAAGCATTTCTGTCAACAGTACTACGTTTAGTGGGCGCTTACTCATTCTAAGCACTTAACCTATGGCTCGTATTTATTAACGCACACTTTATCACTTTGTATTCTAAGATATGAAACAAATATTTATGTGTATTCTAAGATATGAAAAAAATATTTATGTGGCTTTTCCCCATATACTTCAATAAATTGAGAATAGGCTCTTGGGGCCTAATGTATAAAGCTTCTTACAGACCATCGGACATGTCCACTACTCCCATTCTGAAATTGTTAGAATTGATTCCTGCTTCCTTACTTCACCTACCTGTTAACAGGGTTATTATGAACCATTGCCAAGTAGATTAGGGGCTTAAAGTAATCAAAAAGATGAATGGGCTTTTCTGTCACTCTTGTTTAGCCCATTGAGGATCACATTTTGGGGAAAAATATGCCTCTCTAATTTAGGAGTTATATATTTTTTGTGGTGTGCAAATGCTCAAAACTTTCGAATTGAATAGTGTCCTATTCAATTTAGTCTTTGAATGGTCACTATTTGTAAATGCGAGTATTCTAATATTTCGAAACACCAATAAAACATGAAATTTGAGCCAAAGTACGGTAAATTTTCAGCTCCAATAACATAGTGTAGACATAAACGTAACAACTTGTAATAGCAGACCAGGCTACATTACTTCAGTAGCTGCACTTTAGAGGCTGTACAGCAATCATTTATGCTTACTGAAGAGTCCTGTGCATGTGAAGAAACTTTCTGCTGCTCCATTTGTGCTTTTAGTAAACAGCTTTTCATAACATAACAATGACAGAAACTTGCTAACTTTAATAATACTAGGATGTGAGCCTCATCTTACATTAATTGTGATATCAGCTGTTCATTATTCAGAAACTATCCATTATTTGATTTGCTTCTAGCATTATTCGGTTCAGCCTCAAAAATCACTTTTCACGCACCCTTAATATTTTGATTGCAGATTTAAGTTCTTCAGAGTGACATTCCGAGAAAATAAACTGGTAAATAATATTTTTAAATAACAATAAAGTGGCAATACCATTTCAGTATTTGCAGTTTTACATGTTTTATTTTTTTATGCAGGATAAAGCAGCATAATTTTTTTGTGTAATGAAACTTACAAAAAACTTGTGGCAACACTCCCAAATTACTGCAGTGACAGACACCAAGGAGCTAAGTGAAAATCAGTTTTGGAGAAACCCATGGAGCGAAAGCACTATAAGAATATTTTCTAGAAGTCTCAGAAGGTTGCAGCACCTCCAGTGGGATGCTAGGCAACACTTTGTTCTGAAAAGGCACATTTTTTCAGTAACGTTCCGTCACAGCCACAGATGTACGGCAGTAAACCCTAAAAGGGTTAAAGAAGTCAGTCCTATGGCATATGGCTCTTAAAAGACAGCATTTCTTCGTATCTGTCACATTCTGCATGTGTCATGCTAAGCAGCTTGGTGCACAACTACATGGAAACCTCATTATAACAGTAATTCAGTCGTTGAGGCAGAAAACATACTTTGCTGTAAGAAGTGTCTTCTTTAATGTAGAAAGTCCTAAGTCATTGTAAGGCGAGAAGTACATTCCTATTGCATGTGAACTCAGGAAACCTAACTTCAAATGAAGCGACACTCAATTGTAGTGACATGACAGTATTGTATTTGGAGCATAGAAAAACACAGTCAAGTGCTGCACATTTTAATTATGAAAGTTACAAGAAATAATTTTAGTTGTCAGCTCACGTTTATTTATGAATAACATGAATTTTTTTCACCATTTTATTTCTTAGCAAGTAAAGTTCACATCTTCGACATTGAGGATATTCATCAAGTTATTTTGCTACAGTGTTTTGTTCCTCTTTGCCCTTTCCTGCTTTTGACACTTAGTCGAGTCCTGTGCCACACTGAACAAATTTAAATGGTCATGCTCATGCTGTAAAGCTGTACCCGTGGAAAGTTGGAATAAAGCAACACAAATACATAAATCAATTTCATTATAACGAGGGCAGATTGCATGCCATTCTTTTGCATGTGGAAGTTGCTTTTTAAAACTTGTTCTGGCTTCTTGTTTTTGCAGGCTTCACGTGTCGCAAATTGCCTGGTACCAACATGCCCTAGGTAAAGAACTCTGGCCTCGCTTCTTGCATGAAACCAATAGCCTCTGAAGAGCCCAAGTTGGACAGCTCAAACCAAAACACAAGTGTTGTGCTTTTGTAACTCTCGACATTTTTATGTTTTATGTTAGTCTCCTGTAGGGCCCAATTTAGATTTCTCAAATGAGCTTACAAATGTTGTGCCTTTCTATGCATTCACATTTTTATGTTAATTTTATTTATGTTAATTATGCTAGTCTCCTGAGAAGTCCACATTGGATTGCTCAATCCAGAATACAAGTGCTGTGCTTTGTTATAGTTCACTGCATTTTTATGTTAGTTTTTGATATGGTTCTAGTAAGGAAAGTGTTTTCTTATTAATATATTTTTAAGTATCTTAAGCCATTCATGCCAAACCACCCAAATTTGTCAAGAACTGTTCCATTACGGCAAACCATTTCAAGTTTGCTTGATTTTGAGTAGGTACAATGAGAAAATTTGCTTTCGTACATACACTTGAGTCATTCCAGGGCAACCAACCAACGTTTTTTTGACCATCACAGATATAGTTGAAGCTCCAAACTCTTGCTCCCCATTTATTTTCCTTCGCAAAAATTTTTTTGAACTTTGGCAAAAATTTATTGTTCTTGCCCAGCTAAGCTAGAAGGCAATGATACACGTTTCTTCTGAAAGGGAAATTGTATGATCCAAATATTCAGATGGTGTTCATGTCAAGAGACTGAAGTGGTGTGAGTGCCAAAATTTGCAAAGTTTGAATTGTCTTTTAACGTAGGGAAATACAGAAGGCACAAAATAAATATAAAATCAGACTGGTTGACTTGGGATAGCTGCAAAATATTTCAAGCCTTGGAGGTTCAGTTGATCAGCTAAAAAACTGTGAAGTTCAAACTTTGTGCAGAAAGCTTCGTGTTGAAGGTAAAAAAATTAGCTTTGGTGGTTGGCACAAAAGTATATGTCGCCCATCGTTACACAGCCCTACATGTCTGCTATACATGTGACAAGTAACAAAAAGGTATTATTCTTTAAGTGCGATAAATAATTGTTTATAATGTTCATTTGTGGATCACACATACAGCATAAATATAGCATAAATATATGAAGCCATGTCATCTAGTAAGGAAATATTGTTAATATAATTAGCCACAAGAACTATTCAACAAACTGACTGCCTTTTTTATCATTGCGAAGGCAGGTGATGTCTAGCGCTGCAGCTGCAGTCTCAATTCGTATTTTTTTAACATGAACGCAAGAAGTGGTTGCCAATGGTGTCTGACCACATCAGACTAAACATGGCACATATGACTTTTATAGATGAGCATGTTCCGGCTCTGAAACAGTGGTAGCAAACACCACCACAAGAATTTGTTCGTACTCATGTAGGTTTTCAGTCCTAATTATGAAGGTGTTTTCTACTTGCATCGTCATTGGGCTTCAGGGAGCAGGGCACAAAGTGTCCTGCTCCCTCTATGTTGCATTGCACTGCGACATGCCCTTTAAAATGCTTTGTATAAACAATATCAGCGCTCTTTCTGGATTTACTGTCTACATAATAGCTGATATTTCTTTTTGTAAACTGCACGAACCATATCTTTTAGCACTGCAGGATTCCCTCACGTATTTAATACGTACGAGGTCTGTTAGAAAAGTATTTGACCTTTTTTTGCGAACACCTGATGAATATGTAACAAGTGCGTTTTCATCAGCCGCCCTTGAACCTTTGTGTGCATGCACGAATTTTTTCCTGCCTGCCAATAGCGTGACTTGCTGGGATGCAGCATTTGAATGAGGTAGTACACAGTGCTCTCGTCGGTTTTTTATTGCAAGGAAAATGACGGAGTGACTGGAGCAGTGCTACTGCATCAAATTTTGCCAGAAACTGGGCGACAGCCAAGTGGAAACCATTCCGAAGATTCAGACTGCTTTTGGTGACTATGCTATGAGTAGCACACAGATTAAGGAGTGGTACAACCAGTTTAAAGACGGCCACGCATCGGTGGAGAGCGAGCCACGCTCCAGTCGGCCATCAACATGCCAAAATGACCACGTCATTGCCGAAGTGAACCCTGTGGTGATGCGGGACTGTCATGTGACTATCCAAGAAATTGTGGAAGAGGTGGGCATCAGCACATTTTATCCACATTCCATTATCACTGAAGATTTGGCCATGAAGAGAGTTGCACCGAAATTCGTTCCCAAGCTGCTCATGGTGGAGCTAAAGCAACTTCGTGTTGAAGTCTCACAGACATGCTGGATTCCACAAACAGTGACCCCAACTTCATGAACACCATAATCACTGGTGACAAGTCTTGGGGGTATGTTTACGACCTGGAAACCAAATCCCAGTCATTACAGTGGAAGCATTCCATGTCGCCAACCAAAGACCGCTAAGTGCGCATCAACGTTAAAGTGTTGCTGACTGCTTTCTTTGACTCCCGCAGTGTGGTACACCACGGGTATGCACCACAGGGTCAAACAATCACTAAAGACTACTACAGGGATGTCCTCCATGGCCTATGTGATGCTGTGTGGCGCAAGATACAGAAGTTGTCAACAGGCAATTGGCACATCCATGACGACAATGCTTTTCTCGCACTTGATTCAGACTTTTTGGCGAATAACCAGACTCCTGTAGTTCGACAGGCTCCTTACTCTCCTGATGTGGCCGCCTGCGACTTCTGGCTGTTTCCCAAAATCAAGAGGCCATTGAAAGAAGCGATTTCAGACAAGAGAAGACATTATGGCTGCAACGACAGCTGAGCTAAACTCCGTTTGGAAAGAGGCCTTCTCGGAATGCTTCTAACAATGGCAGCACTGCTGGGAGAAGTGACTGGAGTACCAAGGAGACTACTTTGAGGGTGATTAGGTTTCCAACGCTCCAGTTATGCCAGTTTTTTTTTTTCTTCAGCCAAAGGTCAGATACTTTTCTAACAGACCTCGTATTGATAGTTTATGTGCAATGGCTGTATGGTTTACCTGGCCCACAGCAAACACAAGCCTCGCTGCGTTAGAGCATGTGGCCCTTGGCAATAAAATGCAGACCCTAACACCGCTTCTCTGTCATCTGTGTGGAGACAAAGCCAGCTTTGTCGTGTGCATTCCCAGCCGGCAAGCTGTGCGCACATCCGAGAAAAGTCTGTGCTGACAAAATGTCAAAAAAAAATTTCTCGTATTTAAAAATAATTCCTTCTTTAACTTCACACATGCATAGCAGACATGTAGAGCTATCCAATAATGTATCACATTTTTTGGCCAACTATGAAAGCTGTTTTTTCATTCAACATGAAGCTTCTTGCAAAAGATTAGAATTTGTTTTATTTTTACAGGCGATCAGCTGAACCTTCAAAGCTGCACATATATTTTGCTATACTATGTCACCTGGGCTACCATTCTGTATTTAAGTTCTGTCCTGTGAATTTTTCGTTACGAAAAAAAATCTAACGGATTGCAATTTGACTCATTTTTGCCGGTGCCAAAAGCAATTGAAGTATTCAAATATATGAAAAATTGGCTATTTTGGCAGTTGCATCACTTCACGTATTTCCACGCACACCATTTGAAGGCCTCGATCAATACAATGTGCATTTGAAAAAGAATGTTGATTGATGTCCTCTAGCTCAGCTGAGCAGGAAAACTAAACTGTCACCAAAATGCTACAAAATATCTGGCAAAAATTAATAAAAGTGGGTAACGAGTTTTGAAATCTAGTAAACACATGGCAATGTTTCAGCTATATGTGTGGTGTCAAAAAAACACTGGTCGATTGGGCATGGAATCGCACACCTGCAAGTGCATCTGTGCCATTGTCAGAGTTCAGTAAAAACTGCATTTTACATAGCTTTGTAAACATGGTTTATTGCTATCTAAAATACATGAGTAAAAATTAATAGGTATAAGTCGGCTTAAATTTAAAATGCAACAAAAAATCTCCGGTAATGGCAATGATGTGCCTTTCATGTTTGCATGAAACCATATCTTTTTCTGAATTCTTTCGTTATTTTTTTGTGACAGTGAATAAAATTGAACTCACAAAAGGAGTAACTGTTTTGTTCCAGCACATCAATAATAGTTTTTTTTTTCATATAAAAATCTGAAGTAGTTAATATGAATAAGTCGCTTGATATGGAATGACTTGCGCAGGAACGTTATCATGGCAGAAAACGCAACTGTATCATGCAACAGCAATGCAGCATAATAAACTGCTCCCGTAAGCATCACTTATTGTGATTGCCATATTTCAGAAGTATGTAAGGTTTACTGAAATTGGCACACACCATTCAACCAACAAATAAGGATTGTACAGTGGTCCTTTTTCAGTTTTACAGATTTTTTTAAAGTTGTCTGTGCCAGGTAGCATAATTTTTGTTCTTGCGCTGGATTATTCAGAGGTGGACATTACTAGCACAAGAAATGGAAACATTAAACTGATTCTCATAAATTTATTAATTCACTTAAACATCACGGCACATATTTCAATTTGCAAATTGTAGCCAGTGAGGTTGAAAGACATATTCACTTGAAATTAATTTCCAGGATGACACCAGTTGCGAGATTTTTTCATAAATGTGAGAAATACATGGGCATTCCGGTTACTTTTGTGCTTCAATGCATAACAGTGCGTTGTGTTAACAAAAAAGTGCTACAGCAGTGCATTTCTACAGCCAGTTTGATGGCATGTGTCTTGTTACTGGTGTCATTCTGGAAGTTCGTTCTTAGTGCATACACCTTGTAAAATTACCGTCTACAATTCGTAAAAACTTTATTAGGAACTGAGTTTTTCTTAATCAGCTGACTATGGTGTCTTGATTTCTCATGCAAGTAATGTTTGGCACTCTGTATCTAGAATTATGTTAGCTGCAACAGTCCGTGTTTAATAAATTCCATGAAACTTAAAGATAACCACCCTGCATATCAGGTCTCATTTGAGTGCTGTGGGCTCAAGCAAATCGTGCCATGGTAATAGTACCACTGGCTCCCTAATAGAGAAAGCAAGTACCTTTTTTGAGTGTTCTTATTGACAGTCATGTCAGTCTGCTTCTACATTTATTTATTTAGGTATTTATTTTTTTAAATTTATTTCTTTTGGGAAATGTATTTTACTTGAGGGCCACACAGACTACACCTTCAGTATTCAATTTTGTTATGGTGTCAAGCTGCAGGAAGTTTGTACTGTGCAATAGTTTTTAAGAAGTTTCTGATGTTCTCAAACTACAAATGTTTGTACATTTACACAGATGTTTGGTTACAAATAAACAGTTCACCTAGAAAAATGGTTTTTGTCTGCATCAGTTCAGCACTCTTGATATTGTGGAGGACCATTCACTCTGACAATTGAAAAAAGTGGCATAACAGTACTGCTAGCAGTTTTGCAATATGTTTTATTACAGGCAATCTAGGAGCATGTTTTGAGCCCAGGGTGACAGAGGCCTGCGATACAAAACGGCTGTATTTAAATTTTATCCCTATCCTCTCACAGCAAACATACCAACGTGACATCAAAGGTACTTATATGCAACATAGCTCAGCAGTATTTTAAGGTAAGTGCAGGTTTAAACTGCTAAATACCCAGTAGGGCATAAAGGGATTTCAACATAATTTGTGTTGATGTTCAACAGATCTGCAACAATTCTTCCATGGGCTTTCAATATTGACGAACAACACATTTCAACAATACGTCAATGGGCTTTCAATTTTGAGACTGAACACATCTTCAACAACGCTTCAATGGGCTTTCAACATTGACAAACAACACATTTCAACAATACCTCAATGGGCTTTCAATTTTGAGCTTCAACAATGCTTCAATGGGCTTTCAACATTGACAAACAACACATTTCAACAATACGTCAATTGGGTTTCAACATTGACAAACAACACACCTTCAACAATGCTTCAATGGACTTTCAGCATTGAAGTACACCATAGTTTCAACGATATGCCAATGATCTTTCAAATTGAGAGGCCACAATGATGTTTCCAGTGAATGTCGCGGGCCAATTATCAACACTTGTCAACAATTTCCTCAATGATGTTTCAACAATTCCCCAATGATCTTTCAAGGTCATTTGTTGACGTTGAACAATGATACGTCAATAACCTTTCAACAATTTTTTTTGTAAGGGTTGGGTTGTATATTTGCCACGGAACAATAATCGTCATCTGTCTCGTCCGCATTTCCTTTCTTTAACGCTGCGAGCCCAGTACTTCCAAGTCACGAACGGCATGCGCGTTATCAGCGGCAGCGTGACAGGATGTTCTCGACTGGAAAGTAGCGAGCGCAGTGTTTTCAAGAAAGGAAACGCAAGCAAGACAGATGACGATTATCGTTATGTGGCAAATATACAGCTCAAAGGGTATGTAGTACATTGGATTAAGAGTGTAAGAAAAGTTTACACCCTTTGAGTCGTACACTCTTAGACAGAGGTACACCCTTTGGGGTGTACAGAATTTCTTCGTAATTAACACCCACAAATGGAAACCGACGAGCGCACTAGAAAAATTCGTAATGCAAAGCTTGAACTACAGTCTTTGATTTCAAGTTGCATTCACAGACAGAGGAGAAAGTGAGTTTTATCGCGCAAGAAAACAGAAACAAGAAAACGCAGACATTCGATTTGTGTGTTTTATTATTTCTCTAAACTTTAATTCGTCTACTCAAGCAACAGGTGTTGCGCCTTGAATAATTTTCGAAGTCACACGTCACTACGAGCGACGTCACAGCAGTGCGATCTTCGTAGGGACGCAATGCGCGTACCGACGCAGTTTTCGCCCTGAAGGCCCGAAAACGTTGCTCGTTCTACCTCAACACCGTCGGGCAGAAGTTCTTGAGCAGCTACATGACGCACCCACCGCTTCACTAATTCTGCCCCGTAGCAGTTAGTGCCACTGGGAATGTGTAGCTCTACAGTGACCAAAAAGAGCTTTTAAATTGCTCCGATGCTGAGCGGAATCGAAACCATGTCACAAGGTTCCTCAAGGTGAGTAATTCGACGCATTAGCAGGCTGTGCCACAAATTCACTGGGTATGTGTCGCCGTTCAATAAACGCCTTTCATGGCAACACTTTAGCGAGCTACATGCCATGAATGCACTGCGTGCCGCTCTTTGTGACGTGGGTTCGATTCCGCTCAGCATCAGAGAAATTAAAGGCATATTTTTCGTCATTGTAGAGCGGCACAATATTCCCAGTGGCGCATGCCTAGCCACCCGAGTTAGCGTCAACGAACCTCTCGCCGACTTGGGTCACTGGGCGTTCGCAGGCACCGGCGCGCCACGCTTCTCGTCTCGGAGGCCACGAGCGGACTTCTCGGCATTGCAACTAGATGGCGCAGCGTGTCTTTAACGTGCACCTAAATCTAACGTGCACGGGTGTTTTCGCATTCCACCCCCGTCGACATGCGGCCGCCGTGTCCGGGATTCGATCCCGCAACCTCGTGCTCAGCAGCGCAACACCATAGCCACTAAGCAACCACGGCGGGTTTCAATAAGCATTAGAAAGCAAGCCCTCATTTGATAGATTACATTGCCAGGTGCGTTGACATTAGCAACAGCACCTACCAATGCTTCGGTATTAAAAAAAAGGAAATGAGCTCCCTGATAAAACATTTCAGGAGCTAAGGGCAAAAATAAGCAAATATAGGCACACAGGTCTGATATGTAGGCATTTATAGATGCGGGAGGCGGTGCGAAGAGGTAGCCGCCGTAGCCACGCTTTATTTAGGACCCGCCAGCCATGATGCAGCGAGATGTCGGGAGCGGCCGACACATGGCCGACATCGCGGCCGCTCAGGTTGAGCGCGCTAGCGTGTTCTCGCGGTATACCTGCACGCGAGCCCATCTTCTTCGCCTGCTTTGGAGGCGATAGTCGCGCCGCTACATAGACACAAGAGACCGAAATAGGCATTTATAGCCATTTTTTTATTGAAATGAAAATTAAAAAAGAGACGTAGTCACCTTATAATGGTGACGGTTACTCCTTTTCTCATAGCGGAAACAACAATATAAGAAATACGTAGGAAAATAAAAAGAAACCACTTCATACGGTCAGAAATCCACAGCACAGTCCTATACGCCCATGAACGTAACAGTATAAAAGTCAAATGCAAGTTGCACCACAATGAGTTCGTAAACGAAGTAACAAACACACACAAACGGCCGTGATGTAGACTTCGATGAGCATATAAACAGATGAGGAATTACAGTGTTAATTCACACAGAAAAAAAAATTTTTAGCACGCAATATACAAGCACTAATAATTACAACAGAAGAACGTTATAGTGACATCGTGTGATTATTCAGTGCAATACCTAGTATTTGTTAAGGATGCCTGTGTCTTCATAAAAATGTTCAAGTGCGTTCAATGCTTTTCGCTGTGCTATTTTTGATGGTCATGGGCCCAGCAATTTTGCGAGTGAGAAAGGCCGGTGAGGATCAACGGAGCGTAGCTCTTGTTCTAGCTGCCGTCTTTGCATCTCGTATATAGGGCATTCGAGGAGTATAGATGGCGAACATCCTCATCGTCGTGGCCATAGGGGCAAGCCGGGAAAGGAGCCCGTTTGATTCGATGTAGGAAATGTTTGGTGTATGCTGTCCCAAGGCGCAGTCGATGAATTAGTGTCTCGGTACTTTTACAAAGTTGTACATCCAGCTGGTATTTGAGGGTCTACTTCGTAACGGATTGATTCCTTAGTGTTTTCATTAAACCATGTTGACATTCACAAGTCTTTCTTTAATACCCTCAATATCCGTTTTCTGTCCATTGGTGATAAAGGAATGAGTTGAATTTCTGCATCTTTATGGGCCGATTTTGCCAATGAGCCCGCTAGTTCGTTGCCTGCTATACCAGCATGGCTCGGGAGATCCACTGTAATATCACTTCATGTTTCCTTTCATTAGCCTGAGTTAAACTGTTCAGTACTGCGTATGTTATTCGTGCGTGTGGTTGGCTGTCATCAATATTTTCAAGACATGCTAAAGCCGATAAGGAGTCCGTGCAAATTACCCACTTTGTTGGTGTCTCATATCTTTTAATAAAATGAGGGCTTGGAGAATTGCCACTAATTCCGCTATTGTTGGTGACGACGTGCATCCTAGTCGACAAGCGTACTCTACCTCTAAGGACGGTATAACTTAAGGTGCAGTCGCACTTTCTTTGATTACAGACCCGTCCGTGTATACGTGAATAGATTCCTGGTACTTGTCAAATAGGTGATGTAACGCTAATTGTTTTGCTGTTAATGTGGAAATGTCGCTTTTATTTTTAAGCCCTTCGATTGACGTTTCTATTTTCGGCGCTTGCAGAAGCCATGGTGGGTAGCAGAGGTCTGAGTGCCAAGAAAGTGATCGTGGGAGTCGTGATTTATGCTCTTGAAACAAAGCGTGTATCTGTGCACCCGGACGGTTCTCTATCATAGAGAGAAGGGGGTGTGCATAATGCTGAGTAGAAATTCTGAAGAGATGTCGGCATGTTTCCAAGCTGCGAATCACCGTGAAATGCGGTTTCCGCGCTTCTGCAATAGTGAGGTGACTGGACGTAGCTTGCGGGACTCCTAGGCACACTCGTAAACTCCGAGCCTGCAACAGCTGTAGCCGATGGAGGGACGTCACAGATAATTTGTGTAATATAGGGGCGGAGTAAGCAATTCTCTGACGCACAAGTGCTCAGTGGACTTGAAGCAGGGATGCAGTTGTTCCACCCCACTTCGTGCCTGCGATTCTGCCGGGAACAATTATAACACAGCTAATTTGGTCCTCCAGGGCGGTGAAATGATGAGTCCATCGAAGCTGGTGGTCTAAAATCACGCCGAGAAAACGATGTTTCCGAACCAGCTTGATCTCATAGCCATCTGTTGAAAGACCAAAATTTCTAACCTTTTTTCTTGTGAAAGGCAGAACCGCTGATTTGGCATAAGATATCGTCATGCCCCGTTCTCTTAAATAATCACCTATTGCATTCAAAGCTTCCTGCAGCCGATGCTTGACAACTTCTAGAGACTTGTTCGATGTCCATATGCAAATGTCATCAGCATACATAATATTGTCACGTGCTAACACAGGAGTAAGTGACAGTACGAGCAGCCAGAGACGAAAAATTCCAAGCACTAAGCGACGGTTCTCCAGCTGGCGCGGGATCCTTGACCTCGTCGTCTTCTTCGCCGTTTTGCTGGGCACGCAATGCTGAATGGTCGCTGGCTCATAACACCAGGTGGCATTATTCCCCCTCCCTATGAAGCATCGACTCGATGCTCAAACACAAGACGTACACGGAAAGTACGCACATTAGGTAAGACATTAAAAAAAAAAAAGGGAAAACGCGCTAGCACACATACGGGCATGCACACGAGGCAAAAAAAAAAATTGGGTTCTGTCGTCGGGAACAAAAAAAGAGAAAAAAAAACACTTCGCAGTTCTTTGGAGGACGACGCGACGACAGCAAAAAACAAAAGTTTGTTTCACCGGTAGACTTAACATCACCGGGCAAAATACGGCTTGAGGCGGACGACATGTACAGTCTCTGCGCGTGGTAAACGGCGCTTGGGCGATGGTAGGTCTCCGTCCGGAACGACTTCATAATTCACGTCGCTTACACGCCTTAGTACCGTGTATGGTTCGAAGTACTTGCTCAGGAGTTTCTCGCTGAGGCCTCGCCGTCTAATGGGGGTCCAAACCCAAACTTGGTCACCAGGCTCATAGGTAACTTGTCGATGGTGAAGATTGTACCTTATGGCATCGGTACACTGCTGCTGTCGTATGTGGACACGGGCCAGTTGACGGGCTTCCTCGGCACGCTGAATGTACTCCTCGACGTCAGGAGCTAACTGGTCGAGCTGATCGATGTCTTCATATGGAATCATGGCGTCGAGCATAGTTTGAACATCTCGACCATAAACGAGGCGAAACGGCGTAAATCGTGTAGTTTCCTGTGTGGCAGTGTTGTACGCAAACGTTACGTACGGCAGGATTTCGTCCCACGTTTTGTGCTGCACATCGACGTACATAGAGAGCATGTCTGCCAGTGTTTTGTTTAGTCTTTCTGTCAAACCATTAGTCTGAGGGTGGTATGCAGTGGTCTTTCGATGACTCGTGTAACTCAACTTGAAGATGTCGTCCAGAAGCTTCGCCGTAAATGCCGTCCCTCGGTCAGTGATGATGAATGATGGTGCGCCATGCTGAAGCACAATGTGATGCATAAAAAACTGGGCAACTTCAGATGCTGTCCCGCGTGGTAGTGCCTTCGTCTCAGCGTAATGCGTCAAGTAGTCAGTTGCGACAATGATCCACTTATTGCCGGAGGAAGACAAGGGTAATGGTCCAAGAAGGTCCATTCCAACTTGATCAAACGGCGTACGCGGAGGGTCGATGGGTCGTAGAAGGCCTGCAGGCTTGAAGGGTGGTGACTTTCGGCGCAGGCATTCACGGCATCCTTTCACGTAGCGTTTGACGCAAGCAGTCAGTCTAGGCCAGTAGTACAGTTGCCGTACCCTGTCCAGAGTCCTTGAGGAACCCAAGTGACCAGATGTCGGCTCGTCGTGGCAGGCTAATAGAATGTCGTCGCGAAGGGCTTGAGGCACTACTAGAAGATGTGGTTTGTCGCCGGCACCTGTGTTTCTTTTGTATAAGATGCCCTCTCGAAGGCAAAATGATGACAACCGTCGCGAAAGTGGGCGAGGAATGGACGCGATGCTGCCTTCTAAGTGATCAACTATGGGCCTTAACTCAGCGTCCGATCGTTGTGTAGCGAGCAGGTCCGGTCTGCTGAGGGCTCCCAGGAAGGCGCTGTCGTCTTCCTCGTCAGGATTCGGAGATTCAACAGGTGCTCTTGATAGCGTGTCAGCATCTTCATGTTTCCTACCTGACTTGTATACGATGGTGATGTTAAATTCCTGGAGTCGCGGACTCCAACGTGCCAATCGTCCAGAAGGGTCTCGGAGGTTGGTCAACCAGCACAAAGCGTGTTGATCGGTCACAACTTTAAATGGCCGCCCGTAGAGATACGGCCTAAACTTTGTAGTAGCCCAAATAACCGCGAGGCACTCCTTCTCTGTGGTGGAATAATTGGACTCTGCCCGTGACAGAGTGCGGCTCGCGTAGGCGATAACTCGTTCAGTTCCGTCTTGCCGTTGCACCAGGATAGCTCCAAGACCGATATTGCTGGCGTCAGTGCGTACTTCTGTGTCAGCATCCTCATCAAAATGACCGAGCACAGGAGGAGAAGACAATCGATGTTGTAGCTCCGCAAAGGCAGTCTGTTGTTCATCAGTCCAGAGGAATGGCACGTCGTCACGTGTAAGGCGAAATAGCGGCTCTGCAATCTTCGAAAAATTTTCAATGAAACGTCGATAATAGGCACACAACCCCAAAAACCGTCGGACACTTTTCTTGTCGGTTGGAGTGGGAAAAGCAGCTACGGCATCAGTCTTCTCGGGATCGGGCCGAACACCTGCCGCGCTCACGACGTGACCAAGGAACTTCAGTTCCTCGTAACCGAAATGGCATTTCTCTGGCTTGAGTGTAAGGTCAGCCAATCGAATGGCTTCGAGTACATTCCGAAGGCGTCGAAGGTGTTCGTCAAAAGTCTCCGAAAAGATAACGACATCATCGAGATAGACGAGGCAGCTTTTCCATTTGAGGTCAGCGAGAACGGTATCCATCATTCGCTGGAATGTGGCTGGCGCGGAACAGAGGCCGAAAGGGAGTACTCTAAATTCGTAAAGGCCGTCCGGAGTCACAAACGCAGTTTTCTCGCGGTCCCGCTCATCTACTTCAATTTGGCAGTAGCCACTTTTCAGATCGATAGAGGAGAAATACTTCGCGCGCCTCAATCTATCCAGAGAATCGTCGACACGAGGCAACGGGTACACGTCTTTCTTTGTGACGTTGTTTAGCTTCCGGTAGTCCACACAAAACCGAAGCGTGCCATCTTTCTTTTTAACGAGAACGACTGGCGATGACCAGGGACTGCATGAAGGCTGTATTACGCCGTCTTGAAGCATTTCCTTCACCTGCGTTTGAATCGCATGTCGTTCTGTCGGGGAAACACGATAAGGCTGTTGCCGTATGGGGGGCACGTCGTCATAAGTGATGATACGGTGTTTCGTAATCGACGTTTGACGTATCTTCGACGACCGTGCAAAGCAAGAGTGGAACTCGAGCAACAGCTCGCGTAGGGGTTGTTTGTTCTCTTCAGGAAGCATTGGACTAATGTCGACGTTGCGTATAGGTGGTTCAGCATTGTCGATTGCCTCGGAAACAAAACACTCAGTGACATCGGCGATCGGGTCGGCGTAGGCGATGACAGTACCGGGGAAAAGGTGCCGGTGTTCGTAGCTGAAGTTCGTGATAAGAACCTCACAGTGGCCATCATGGAGATCAATAAGGCTTCTTGCTACGCAAACACCTTGAGAAAGCAGGATAGAGCGATTGCTTTCTGCGACCGCTTCACCGTATAAGAGTCTGTCACATGCCACCTGAACCACGACACTTGCACGTGGTGGTAACGTGACAGCGTCGTCGATGACACGAAGAGGTGCTCGAGGGTGGATGGTGTTGGTCGTCGCTGCGGCGCTCTTTGTCGAGAAAGTGACGAGGCGTTCTCGAATGTCGATGATAGCTCCGTGTTCCTGAGAAAGTCCATACCGATGATTAGGTCTCGAGAACACTGAGGGAGAATGCTTAAGCTGGCAACAAACGTGGAGCCGCGAATCTGTATTCTTGCCGTGCACATGCCGAGTGGGGTGATGATGTGCCCGCCAGCTGTACGAACTGGCGTTTGATTCCAAGGCGTCGTCACTTTCTTCAGAAGGGTGGCCAGTTTTTCGCTGATTATAGAATAATCCGCTCCAGTGTCCACTAAAGCAGTCAATTCACGACCGTCGAGCAGTACAGGAATGTCCAAGGAAATTCTTTTTCTGTAATCAGCGGGTACTGTCGTAGTCGGTGTATCGTCGGTCCGTGTACGCGTCAGTAGGGGTCCTTGAGTACGTCCAGACTGAGCGGCCTCGCCCCCGAAGGTCGCTGTGGTTAGTTTTCCCGGCGCGGGCTGAGCGACCGACCCCGCACCACGCTCGAATACGTACGGCGAGTCGGAGAAAACCGCCGCGGCGAAGGGGAGCGTGACTGGTGTCGAGTTGATGGGGATCCGCACTGCTGGGCAACGTATTGTTCAATTTCAGGAGGACGCTGGCCGAACCTAGGTCGCGGCGAGTTTGCTGAAAATCCGCGTAGTCCGAGCTCTCGATAGGAGCACTGTCGGTAGACGTGCCCAGTTTCGCCACAGTGAAAGCAAAGGGGACGGCGATCAGGTGCCCGCCACACGACTGATTTCCTTGGGGCCTGTCGGTGGCCCTGGTAATACGAGGCCGCTTGGACGGGCTGTAGCATGGCCGGGCACGCGGTGCGAAGCGGGGAGGGAGGTGGGGCAGGTTGCCTCAAAGCTTGCGCATACGACATACGGGAGCTGTCAGTTCTTAGCGGTCGAGCTTCTGTGTTGAAGGGTGGTTCTCTTAGCGCTTGCTGGACTTCGTCACGGAGAACGCTGGACAAGGAGTTGAGCGTCGGCTGTGAGGGTACCGACAGCTTCTTGAGTTCTTCGCGGATTACGGAGCGAATGAGCTCTCGAAAGAAATCGACGTGGCCCCCGAGAGCTCCGAAGAAGTCCGTAGGTGAGGCAGCGTTCACTTGGCGTTCGTATGATGGTGCCCGCTGCCGAAGCGTCTGTTCCATGGTGACGGCCTCGGAAAGAAATTCTGACACAGTCTTGGGAGAACTGCGCACGAGACCGCCGAACAGCTGCTCTTTCACTCCGCGCATCAGGTACCGCACCTTCTTTTCTTCCGACATGCTGGGGTCGGCTCGTCGAAAGAGACGCGTCATGTCCTCGACATACATTGCGACACCTTCGTTCGGCATTTGTATACGGGACTGGAGATCACGCTCAGCTCGCTCCCGGCGATCAGGGCTCGCATACGTCTCAAGAATCCGGCATTTGAATTCTGCCCATGAATTTAGGGCATCTGCGCGGTTCTCGTACCAAACACGTGCACCATCGTTCAGGGTGAAATATACGTTTTTCAGTTTCTCTGCGTCATTCCACTTGTTGAACGCGGCAACGCGTTCATAGTGGACCAGCCAATCTTCAACATCCTCATGTATGGCGCCGCGGAAGGGATTTGGCGTTCGCGGATTCAGTAGCGTACACTGAATCGGCGTTGGGCCTTCCATACCTGTTGGCGTGGTCGGAGCTGCCATTTTCTCTGCGAGGAGTCCAAACTCAGGGGCTTGTCCACGGATCCTTCTGCTGGCGCGGTGCACAGGCGTAACCACCGGTACGGGGCTGGAGCTCCTGCTGCTCGGAGGGGTGTTGTGCATAGATTAGATTACCCCGCACCTCCACCAGTTTGTCACGTGCTAACACAGGAGTAAGTGACAGTACGAGCAGCCAGAGACGAAAAATGCCAAGCACTAAGCGACGGTTCTCCAGCTGGCGCGGGATCCTTGACCTCGTCGTCTTCTTCGCCGTTTTGCTGGGCACGCAATGCTGAATGGTCGCTGGCTCATAACACCAGGTGGCAATATGTTTATGTCTGCTGGAAGTACTGCTGGTAAACCTGTTATTGCTGCATTGAAGAGAAGTGGACTTAATACACTTCCTTGCGGAACTCCTTTGTTTATGGTGTAAGCGTCGCTTTGTCCGTCATTTGTATTTTTATATATCTTTCTGCCTTTCACGAAGTTAGCGATACACTTGAGAACTCGGCCATGCACTCCGAGAGTTGACAGTCCAAGCAGAACGTGAAGGTGACTGACTGAGTCAAAGGCCTTCTTAATTATATCAATAAACACAGCAACAGCAATGTTCCCACAGCTAATCTCGTGGTCAACAAACGTTACCGAGTCAAAGATGCAGTCCATTGTACATCTGTGTTTTCTGAAGCCAGCCATTTGATCTGGTAGACAACTGCGGGAGTCTATCCACCATTGCAGTCTAATATCGATCATCTTTTCCATCACCTTTGAAACACAGCTCGTTAAACCAACAGGACGCAAGGAATCAAGAGACAGTGACGTTTTGCCAGGTTTTAGCAATGGGACTACGTTAGCGATCCTCCAATTCATAGGAACATGTGCTTCCTCCCACATCTTGTTGAAGGCGTGTAGGAGAGTGGACGTGCCTGTTGGGCCAAGGTTTTTCAAGGTACAATAAGAGATGTCAGGACCAGTCGCTGTTCTTTGGCATCTCTTCGAGAGAGTGTGCTGCAGTTCTTTTAGAGAGAACAGAATATATCCAATTGGGACGTATGAGGTAAATTGCAAGCATTTTCAATCTGTTGCTGCACCGAAGAGATAGATTGATCTTGAATTGATACAGGATTTGCGAAATTTACTAGTGTTGCGTAGAACGTGTTTGCGATTTCGCGTTCAGATATGCCAGGAGCTGTAGCAAGGCTTTTGAAGGGACTACATTGTGATACCGGATGGCCAAGGGCGTTTATTGATGTCCAAATTATAGAGTCAGTGCTAAACGACTTTTAACTCCTATTTCGTGCTCATACACCAAAAGGGTGCAGCCCTGATGCGCGGAAAATAGGCATTTACCTATAGACCGTCTTTCGCGGCGATCCCCTGGGCGCCACCATGTCTGGTGGCGTGGTGACGCGTCCATTACTTGCCTCAGCTGCCTCCGTGTTTGCAATGCATGTGCATGACGCCCGGCGTGGCTCAGCAAACATCTGGTTCGGTGGATATCGCGGATGCCGACTGGGTGAACGACACGAAGCTCTGGCCACTGCTTCAGAGGACATGTAAGCGCTTGCGGAGCTCATTACGCCTTGTTTAAATGTCGCGAGCAGCGTATATATGTGCTTGCACTAAAAGCGGCGTTAGAATTGTATTCCAAGCTGTCCAAATTTTCCGCAAATGAAATAAATCACCCAGTAAAAAAAAAAAAAAAAAGATTGAGTCCAGTTGGATTTTTGAATGGGACCTAACTGTTCCCGATTGGACATCACAGAAAGGCTAAGTTCCAATTGGGCTTCATGCAAAGTCCACTTGGTTCAAATTGGGCATCATGAGAAGTCCAGTTGGTTCCAGTTGGACATCACTGGAGCTTGGTATGCCAATTGGTCCCAACTGGACCCAATTGGAAGTCACGAGTAACCTCATGAAACAACATAATAGTTTATAATAGCAGAATTATAATGTTTGTTTTCAAGTAGATCTTTGTATTTTCGTGTGATCAATGGAGAGAATCATTTAGCTTTTATCAAGTAAAAATATCTTGAAATTTTACCAATTTCTCATGAACCACTGGCCACTTGGTAAACCACTTGGTAAACCAAATATTGCTTATGCATATATAGTAGCTGATTAGTGACCAGGCATCGGCAGAAGTTCAGGACCCGTCATTTTTGTACAGGTGTGAATGAATGAGACGCGATGTTCTGTGAGCGCGCTTATCTCAGTGCCACCTGCGCTGTGTGGAGAAAAAAAAAATTTTCTTTCAGTATAATCTATCGGCCTAAAGGTACGACTGTAAACGAGCTCCTCGCATTTCTATTTTTTTACCGTTCCCGGAACAGCGCACGCCTCGCCAAAAGGAACGTGCGTGCGCTATAAGCATGTTTTTACCATTGCCGAAGCTCCGTGTGCACGCTTCGCCACGGGGATTGCACAAAAGGCGACCCACTAAAACCTTATCGCGCTTTATAGCAGATATCGTGGGTTCTAGCTAACAGAGTGAACTTGCTTGTTTTATTTCTTGTTCTTATAATTCTCTTTACGACACAAAATTTATGCTGTGATGATGCACATAAACACGTAAAACTGGGTCTACTAAAATTAAAGCCAGCAAAGGGAGGCCGCAGGCACAGCGAAGTTAACGCGCAACGAATTCAGCACGATTTATACACGTTCCGTGCGTTCGCATTCCAATGACTAAGAGGTAAAATTAATGAAAATATGGTGTTTAACATTCCTATTCAGCAGAGTGGCTTATGAAGAACGCTGTACGCGAGAGCTCCGGATTAATTTTGAACACCTGGGGTTTTTCACCGTGCACCTAAAGCAAGGTAACGACTGTTTTTGCCTTCCGCCCCTACCGGAATTTAGGCGCCACCACCGGGTATTGCTGATGGTTGTAGACCGAATTATTCTTGCATAGCGTTTAAGATTACAGTTCAAATGGACGCAAATTAAGTACATTCACGTCAACGCAATGCAAATTTTTTCCGACGACCACGCATTTAAGCGAAGTGCCGTTTCGGCACGGGGAAAATGTTCTTCTTTGATAATATTGCCGTGTCACTATATGTGCCAACTACACCCTGACGACGACAAAGACGACGACCGGGCCGCTCGAGAGCACGAGCAAGATAAAGAAAATAAAAAGATGTTCTTTTGTGCTGGCCTGCATCCTGCACGTCCTTCTCGAGTACAACGCAGTACTGCTATACTTGCCGCAATAAAGCCCCTGTGCTTTGTGAGCTGCGACACTGGTGGAGGTGCTGGGTGCCATCGCCTCATGACTGGTACTCCTTCGAGCAGCCCTGCATCCAGCCTCACAAGACAGCACGGTGTACGCGTCGAGATGCCTGTACACCGCACGAGCCGCCGCCTGCAAGGTTTGAGCCCAGAATTTGGTCTCTTACGAGGAACAGCTCTGTCAACGGCCACCCCAACTCCAGAGATGGCACTTTCAAGCAGCCCAACATAGTTAACCGTGCAAAACCTTCGGGATCCCGACCCCTTTCGCGGTGACTTGCACGAAGATGCGGAAGACTGGCTTGAGCAGTATGAACGGGTAGATAGATTTAATCACTGGCGCCCCGACCAGAAGCTTTTCAATGTCTATTTCCGCCTTGAAGGGAGTGGAAGGACTTGGTTTCAAAACCGCGAGGGAGGTTTGGCGACGTGGGAGAGTTTTCCCGTCGGTTACCCGATACGTTCGGGAACACAAATCGACGTGAAAACGCACAACGCCTGCTTGAGTCACGCATCCAACAGCCAAATGAAAGTGTCGCCATGCTTGCCGAAGATATGGCGCGTTTGTTTCGCCGCGCAGATCCCAATATGCCCGAGGCAAAGAAGCTGAGCCATTTCATGCGGGGTGTCAAAGAACAGCTGTTCGCTGGCCTTGTGCGCAATCCGCCGACAACCGTGGACGAGTTCATTAAGGAGGCCACTGCAATCGAGCGGGCGCTCCAGCAACGGTACCAACAGTACGATCGCTTGGTCGCTGAGGCACCGACAAGAGCCGCAGCATTCGCCACGGCCGATGGGATCTGCTTACGCCAACTGATCCGACAGATTGTGCGCGAGGAAATTGCAAAAGAGAACGCTAGGCATGCACCATCAGAACATGCACCACCGCCGCAGGAGTTCACGGTTGTCTCCGTCGCTGAAGTGGTGCGCCAGGAACTCCGGCACTGCAGGCGTGTGCGCCAGGAACTCCGACAGGCGTTTGTCCCTTCCGAGCCATGTCCTGAGATGTCATACCAGCCGAACGCCTACAGCTACGCAGACGAGGTTCGTCGTCCATCGCTTTCCAAGCTGCCATACCAGCCGAACGCATACAGCTATGCGGACACTATTTGTCGTCCCTTGTCTTCCATACCGCGGCATCACGGTACCGTCAACGGCCTCCCGTCGCAGCCTGGGCCCAACGGGAACCTGTAAGGCGACCCCGGCTACGCAAGACCGATATATGGCGCACTGCAGATCGGCTACCACTGTGTTACAATTGTGGAGAGCCAGGACACATTTATCGTTTTTGCCCTCATCGTCCATCTGGCTACCAGGGAAGTCCACATGCCGCTACGCACCGCCTGTTTGATGAAAGCCGTGCCTCCTTCGACGACAGCCATGGTGGCCGGCAAGCGGGCCCATCTATTCTACGGTCGCGCTCACCGTCTCCAGCACGTTTTTCCTCGCCGAACAGCCGAAGTTTTCGTGACGTCGCCAGAGGTCGGTCTCTCAGGCAACGGCGGGGAAACTGAAAGCAGCGACCTCTGGGGGGAAGGTTGCAAGTACTCAAGTTGCCGAAAATTCCCCACTGTTGCCGAAAAAGGACGACGCCGACAAAACTGTGACTGCCGAGCTCGCTGTAACGATTGACGGGCGCGAAGTGACGGCTTTAGTCTACACCGGCGCGGACTTTTCTATAATGAGCGAGCCGCTGGCGAACAAACTCAAGAAAATCAGAATGGAATGGATGGGCCCTTACATTCGAAATGCTGGAGGCCAGATAATGACCCCTACAGGTACGTGTACTGCAAGACTCACGATCGGGAACGTAGCTTTTGTCGCCACATTCGTGATTCTGCTGCAAATCACTTATATCAGAAATTGACTTCTTAAGGGAATACGGTGCCGTTGTCAACATACACGACGGCGTGGTAACATTTTCCCCTGATACAGACACGACGCATGGCACAGAACCCCAACGCCGAGCCTTACGTCTTATCGACGAGGAAGTGTGCATACCGCCTCTATCATACATGCAGACTTGTTTCCGTCAGTCGCGGCGCACTGTATAAAGAAGACGCAGTAGCGGAACATGTAACTGCCCTCCTGTTCCGCCAAGGTGTTGCCATGGCCCGTGGCATCGTCAGCTTAGTCGACGGGAGAGCGGAGGTACTCTTGACAAATTTCACAAACGAACGTCGGCACATCAGTAATGGCACCGTTGTCGCATACCTAGATGAAATCGACCGTGCTCAAAGACTTTTGCCATGCAAGAAGCCAAGGCTCGTACACCACCATGTATACACGCTGTTGACGTTGGTCCGGGCTCAACGCCAACAGAACGACACCATCTTATGGAACTGCTCAAATCAAAGAGTTTAAGGACTGCTTCCCCTCTACGTCGCGAGTGTATACATATAGGCATAGAGTTTCATATTAGTATACCTAGAGGCAAATCTGGCGCTGCGATCGTTCAACCATCATGGGAATGATGGGAAGTACAGGCTTCGGATTGGCATTCTATTGACTGGCGAACTAGTGTACAAGTATTTTTTTGGCAGTTTTGGTTTCGCTCCAAGCGCAATTGCTATAACCTGCAGTTGGACAGTGCAACGCAAAGCTATCTGCCTTTGTTATGTTGCTCGGAGTGGCGATAGCGCGCTGGGCCAGCGACTGGGACGATGCTTGTGTCGCGGTGTGGCGTCGAAGCCGTGACGAGAAAGCGGCGGCATCGTAAACGTTGAAAGAACATGTTTTGAGCGTTTGGACCTTTGTTTGTTGTGTTACGTTGGCACTGTAGCGTTACGTGCTTTATGAAACTTCAGAATAGGACAAAGAAGGCACTACTGATACAAAACATATACAGTTGTACTTCTAGTGGCTTGACAATCAAATTTTATTGAGGGCTTCATTATGTGCTCATTTATGTGCTCATTGAAATGCGTGTCTTAGGACTTTGAGAACACAAACTTACTTGTGGTAGGAAAGATAGCTGCTTCCTAGCTGTAGTCTAGTGTCGCACAATGGGTACCCGCAAAGCCACGCTGTAACGCTTCGGAAGCGGTACGCCAATATAAAATATGATGCAGCATACTCGTAGGAGGCCACTAGCGTCCTAGCTAGCACTGCAGCAGATGTGCTTAAAAGTACTTGAAGACGTTCAGCAATCGTGACAGCCGACGCAACCTTTCGAAAGAGCGAGAGAGTTCGCAAGTGCCTGTCGTCTGCGAGAAAAGACTCGCGTTTGCAGCGAGCAGGCGTCGTAGCACACGACACTTGTAGCATTCCACTCAAGGGCGCAACACTTTGTCACAATACAACATTTTTATTTCCAGAAATACATGATGAGTATTTTTATATAAGTACTTGCACGGTTGTTTTGCTGTTGAAAAAAATGAATAAATAATTATTCTTTGGCGTTAAATTAGGAACAGAATCGCACAAGTATGCATACCCTGGTGTGTCCTGGTGACAAACCATAGTAAACCATGCTTCCATCTCAAAGTCATACAAAGTTTATGCAGCGTGTTGTACATTATATAACATACTGCAGAAATAGAATTAGATTTTACGCGATAATATTTGAGTATAGCTTTGTTTACTGCGCCAGAAACAAACGCCACTAGTCTAAAGACCGAAGTCAATCCGAAGCCTGTACTTCCCATCATTCCCATGTAGGTTGAGGCAACGCGCATGAGAACCCCCGTAGACACTAGCGCCACATTTCCCTCTAGGGTATTTTTAGAAACTCTATGCATATAGGTCAAACGCCGCTGCCAAAGCACCGCATCATCACGGAGGAGACAGCAAGACCCATTCGACAGAACCCGTATCGTGTGGCTCAGAAAGAACGTGAGGCAATACAACAGCAGGTCGAGAAGATGCTACAGGGTCATGTAATTCAGCCATCAGGGAGCCCTTGGGCATCTCCTGTGGTGCTTGTAAAAAAAAAAAGATGGCACGTTGAGGTTCTGCGTTGATTATCGCAAGTTGAATCACATTACAAAGAAAGGTGTTTATCCGTTGTCCCGGATCGATGACTCTTTAGACAGGCTACGGCATGCGCGTTACTTCTCCTCTATGCCTTAAAAGTGGATACTGGCAAATAGAGGTGGGTGAGCGCGATCGGCAGAAGACTGCTTTTGTGACGCCTGATGGGCTTTACGAATTTAAGGTTCTGCCTTTCGGCTTATGCTCGGCCCCAGCCACGTTTCAAAGACTCATGAACACTGTCCTATCCGGTCTAACGTGGAAGACTTGCCTGGTGTACCTCGACGACGTGATCGTTTTTTCTGCCACTTTTGAAGAACATCTAAAACGGCTGCTGTCAGTTCTTCAAGCCATACGGTCCACGAGGCTTACACTGAAACCAGAAAAATCACTTTGGGTTTGAAGAACTTCAGTTCCTAGGTCCTGTCGTCAGTCAAGACGGTGTTAGGCCTGACCCGGATAAAATTGCAGCCGTCGCAACGGCCTACGGATACGAAGTCAGTCAGACGCTTCCTGGGTCTCTGCGCCTATTACCGGCGATTTATCGCGGATTTTGCGCACCTCGCCTCTCCACTCACCCGCCTCACAAGAGAAGACGTTGCGTTTGTATGGGTACGATTTACGGCAGCATCTACAAACTCTGCCTGTGCTCGCTCACTTTGGCGAGGATGCATCAACAGCGATCCACACAGGTGCAAGCAACGTGGCCCTTGGCGCTGTTCTCGTTCAGTGGCAAGACAGTGCCGAGAGAGTAGTTGCCTATGCGAGCAGAACATTGTCACGTGCTAAGTCCAACTATTCAACCACGGAGAAGGAATGTCTGGCTGTCGTATGGGCATTCGCGAAGTTTCGCCCGTACTTATACGACCGCGCTTCTTTTCAAGTCGTAAGCGACCACCATAGGCGGAGAGTTTTCATTTTTCCGGAGGGGGCTGGGGCCCGAGCAGCTTCCTGAATATATATAATTCTTCCACTTGAAGAAACTTCTTGTGACCTCGAAGAATTGATCGCTGAAGTGACGGCGTTATATGACTATATACAAGACCTCATAGCAGGATACAGTTCGATTTCACTCAGGCTGTGAAATCGAATGGGCTTACAGAACGCCTCAACAAGACTATCGCAAACATGGTTTGCATGTACGTCGATGTGGAGCACAATTGGGACAAAATATTGCCGTACGTCACATTCGCATATAATACGGCTCGCCAGGAAACAACCAAATTACATTGTTTAGTTTGATCCACGCTCGAGAAGTCACTACGATGCTTGATGCTATGCTGCCTCATGAGTATAATGATTCAGACGCAGACGCCGCAGAATTCACTGAGCGCGCCGAGGAAGCACGACAGCTCGCGCACGTCACAATAACTACACAGCAAGAACGTGACGCCCGACGATACATCTCCGCCACCAATTCGTCGCTTATACAACCGGGGAAAGGGTCTGCGTTTGGTATCCGGTACGACGCCGAGGCCTTTCTGAGAAACTTCTATGCCGATACTTCGGACCATACAAGGTTCTGCGCCGTATTAGCAACGTGAAATATGAGATCGTGGGTGACGGTTCATGCTGCTCCATACGCCATCAACAGGTGCCTGAGGTAGTGCACGTGGTGTGCATGAAGCCGTATCTTTCTGAACGATGTGGACACCGACAAGCTGTTTATCGAGTCCAACGACTACCAGTTGATGAGCATCGGGACGATGCTCGCTCTCGAGGGAGGGTTTGATGTGGTAGTTCTGCGGAAACCCGCAAGGTGGAGAGAAGTAATCAATAAAGGAAAAATCAGACAACCACCCGTTCGTAGCAATTGCTACAAAGGAAACCCATACGGGTTCCTCGAAAGAGAAGCCTCAGAGTCGAAGAAAAATTCGTCCTGGTCCGGGACTCGGACCCGGGACCACCGCCGATTTTCCCTTTATTCGAGGGAGGGTAATGCCGCGTCACTATTTGTTCAAACTACACCCTGACGACGACAAAGACGATCGGGCCGCTCGAGAGTACGAGCACGATAAACAAAAGGACATTCTTTTGTGCTGGCCTGCATCCTGCACGTCCTTCTCGAGTACAAAGCGGTACTGATACTCGCCGCAATAAAGCCCATGTGCTTTGTGACCTGCGACAATACATTCGCTTTACAAAAGTAATGTAATTTTTTTGTGGCTGTTTGATCTACGGAAGAGGCATTATTATGAAATCACCATACGCTGACTTATAGGTGCCGTGCACTTGGCAACAACGCTAGGTTGTTGTAGCAGTAAAATGAGGATGGTCACTTTCTGAGCACAGTTCATAGATGCTGAAACTTCAGAAAATAGCAATATGCAAAATTTTCGATCGGAGCCGCTTAGATGCACGCAGCGCTCCTATGGCAGAGAACCGGTCGGCTGAACGATTTTTGCCAACCAGCGCCCACTTCGGAGGCGGGGCAAATGGGAGGGGCGCTCCCAGTGACGTCACGCTGTTTGAAAACAGGGAGAAGTCTATTGCCGTAGTGTGTTGATGCACGAGTATGCTTCTCGAAAGGAGTTTCGAGTGTATCAGTGTCATGTCAAGGTGAGGGCCCATCTGGTTTTCTTTTTTTCATTTCCTGTTTTTCATGTTGGTCTCAACGAATTCAATTCAGAGACCAATTGGATCCAATTGTGTTCAAAAAACAAATGGTCGAATTGATTTTACAGCGAAGCTGTATATGGCTAGCCGATTCGTCCGTCCGTCTGTCGCCTGTACGCCAAAAACATCCTGTGCAACGCCGTGCGCATGCGCGGTAAAATATATGCTGATCCCACGCACTGTGGGAATCGATGTAAGCGAAGTTTTCTCTGCTGGTGGCTTTGACTGAGGACAGTTAGCGGTGATGTTGACGGCGAAAGCTTAATTTCTTCAACGTTTAGTCTAATACGAGAGTGGCGAGTTGATGTTACCTTGCGTGCACCACTGCCGTTTGTATGCGTAGTACACAGAACACACTGGGAGAGGTGCTTGCTTGAGGCGTTGTTGAGCGTCATATTTCATAACCTCTTAGAGGGTTGAGCATTGTCATTGCCTCACATGGCACATCGCATTGTGGCAGAAGCATTAAACTTGGATTATGGGGCTGTACGTGGCAAAACCACAATCGGATTATGAGACACGCCGTAGTGGCGGACTCCGGATTAATTTTGACACCGTGACGTTCTTTAACGTGTCCCGAAATTGAAGTGCACGTGTGTTTTCTATTACGCCCCCGTCGAAATGCAGCTGCCGCGGTCGGGATCAAATCCGCGACCTCTAGCAATGCCATAGCCGCAAAGCTATCGCGGTGGGCACGGACTTGATATGACCGTCGACCTCTTCCGTATAGTCGCCTGTCTGGACCCTGCGATGCGCTTTAAATAATGCGGCTCTGCTTCTGCACACCCTGCGTAATTTGTGCGCTTTACATATTTGCATGGTGTTTATCTTTCAGAAATAGCAGGAACGTACTGTACCGTACCTTGAACTTAAGCTTATCCAGTTCCCCGCAACCGCTCCCTGCCTTCTCACGTCACCTCACCCCCCCACTACCTTTGTATAGGAGCTGCCTTTTCTCCTCCCTCCTCTTTACATTTCTATTTCCTCTTTAGACTCACACGCAGAAAGGGAAGCGCTGCAGCTTGTGCAGTGGTTTTGAGGGGGGTCATGGATAATTACAGCTGTCAACAGTCTAATGTGGCGACGCCCAGGGAGCTACAGAGGGCATTCTGCAGAATCGACTCAAACGGCACACACTGTGATGTCGATTTGAGGCTGAAGAAAATGGAGGCTTTCCAGGAAGAGCTTGTCAAACAGGTTGAAGAGCTCAAAAATGAGCTAAATAGGGAGCGTGATGCACGGAAGGTAGTGGAGAAAAGACTTGATGCAACCGAGGAAAAGCTGAACATGGCCGCCATTGTGAACGAGCATGGTCGTGACAATAGAACGCAGTCCACCGACGTGACAGGAGAGGGAATGCCAGCAAAGTACGGGGAATGCGGGTAACGTGGTGAGGGGTTAGCTGGAAAGAGCGGCACTTACCTTGAGGCCGCCACGCGGAAAAAGCAGGAGCGCATGGATCAATGCCCGTCAACACCGAATCACGCGCAAAAGGACAAAGGGAAGCAGGGAGAGGTAGGAGAGAGTGAAATGGTGATTATCGCCGGCGACTCAAACATGGGTAGGTGCTCAGAAGCAATTGTGGAGAGGATGAAAGGCGATAAAAGAGTGGCGGTAGGGATATTTCCGGGGCGGACGCTGGGTTCTGTCATGGAGCGAGCAAAAGCAAAGCTCGCGGAAAATGCCCACGTGCGCAACCTTGTCATAGTAGCAGGTGGGCTAAATGACGTCCTAAACAGGAAAGCGACAGGACTAGCCCAGCGTTTGGCGAAGGGGGTGGACGGCTTTCGCGAGCTGTCCCCTCAGGTGCAGATCGTGGTGTGCACGGTGCCGGAGGTGCCTGTACGTGGCAGTAACATACAAAGAGCGGAGGGAAAGGCTTCGAGATTGTCGAAGTAAACAGGGAAGTGAGAAGGTGTGATGTTAAACGAGACGGGATCCACTTCAATTACAGGCTTGAACGAGAAGTGGGCTGGCAACTTGCTGGTCACACTGTTGCTTTTTTAGGGGGCCCGCGGGCGCTCAGGAGGCCAGAGTAGGTAATAATGAAGAAGGTCCCCTAACGGAAGCTCAGCATAGCATCGCCGTCAATAACAGAAAAAGGAGGAAAGCAAGAGAGCTCCCCGCGCAGTAGGCTACATAAACATGCAGGGCGGCAGAAGAAAGAAAAAGTGAGCAGAGATTGAGGAGCAGTTAAATAGAGAACAAATAGGGGTGTATGCGGTTACAGAAACGCACCTTAGAGACTCGGAAGAGCCGCCAGTGATTGAGAATTATGTTTGGGAAGGGAGCAAGAGAACTAAGTCGGAAAGAAAGGGAGGGGGAGGCGGAATGCTCATCCACCAGGGAGCCAAATGGAAAAGAGCTAATTAAAAAGTTTAAGAGCATCTTTGGTTATCAGGTACAATGAGTGGGAAAACTTGGCTGGGCGTTACGTATTTGTGGACCGGCAATAATTGCACAGAGAATAAAGAGTTAGTGGAGTGCGTAAGAGCTGATATTAAGGGTTTCGGGAATGGTGCTGAAATTGTCCTATTAGGTGACATGAATGCCCACATACATGATTTAGATGGCTATACCGACAACGGGAAATCAATGCTAGACCTTTGTGAGCAACATAACCTCGTTATCGTGAATACAGGGCCCAAGTGTGAAGGGCAGATCACGTGGGAAGTGGGAAACCGGCAATAATTGCACAGAGAAGAATAACGAGTTAGTGGAGTGCGTAAAAGCTGATATTAAGGGTTTCAGGAATGGTGCTGAAATTGTCCTATTAGGTGACATGAATGCCCACATACATGATTTAGATGGCTATACCGACAACGGGAAGTCAATGCTAGACCTTTGTGAGCAACATAACCTCGTTATCGTGAATACAGGGCCTAAGTGTGAAGGGCAGATCATGCGGGAAGTGAGAAACCGGCAATCTACCATTGAAATACTGTCTGATGACAGAATGTATTCATAAGTTGAGAGAAATGGTCATTGATGAGGAAGGGTGTAGCAGTATAGGGAGTGACCATAAACGCATCATTTTGAATATGGGATATGTAGTTGGGAAAGAGCAAGGAGTGCAAAATGGCCAGTCCAAATATACAGGCACTATATAGAGTTCAGGAAGAACTTGGCAAATGGCCAAGAGTGGGAATATAGTGAGCTTCGAAGTGTAATAACGACATAAATACGGAAAGAGAAACATGTTCTTTGGAAACGAAAAAAGAAACCGAAAAGATGGTGGAACAGAGATACGAGAAGCGATCGCCTAACGGCAGAAAGCATCCCGAGAGCACAGGCAGGCAAAGAAGGCGCAGTTGCCGCAGGATGAAGTAGCCAGTAAACGGGAAATATACCGGGAGAAAAAGTCTATGGTTCAAATACTGGTCTAAGCAAAGATAAAATGTGAAAGTGAACGCTGGTTGTCAAGAGATACGTGAGAAAAAGAAGGCCGCACCTAGAATATTTTGGAACCGCATAAAATTATTAGGCAGGAAGTCAACAATACAACATATCCTAAACTAAGATGGAAACAAACTGGAAGGGGAAGCGGCAATAAATTACATCCGAAAAATAACAGCCGAATCTTTCCAAGGCAATGACGAGGTTGTACTTGAAGAAAAAAAAAAAAGAGCATGAAAGTGAACCAGGTGGGAAAAGGTGCTGGTGCTGACAAATTTCAACTGGAAGATGTCCTAGATGTCCTGTACTTTGTCGTAGCTTATAACGTAATACAGCTAGTCCCTCGCTTGCTCGGTGGATCATCACAAAACGTTCAGCTTCGAACATTCGTGCGTTGTTGCTGTAGTTGCAATCATGCATGCTTCAGCGATTTGATTCGACTGTGCGCCCATTTAGTTATTGATACGTTGGCGATAGAGCGGGCGCAAGGGTTCGTGCGAGATGGGGTTGATGCGTGTAGATAACGCACGAGAAATCTATGCCAGGAAGCGGTGCTACTCCCAATCACTGCGTAACTAATGATTACGAGGTTGAAGTCATTGGATGTTAGCGAATACAACTGATACGATGCTGATGGATGAGTGAATTTTCGTATTCCAGACGAAAGCCCTGAATAACAAAGGGCTAGCAACACAGGCAGTCCTTATGTAGCAGCAGTCCATCGACTTGGTCACACAGATTAATTCCATTCCTTAAAGGGACCACTGAAGTAAATAAATAAGTTTAGACTAAAAAAAGCATTGTTCGAGAACCCTGCAGGCAGTCATTTCAAAATAACAGTTTATTAGATGAGAAAATGAAGGTCGACGTATCAGTATTTGAATTTCGCGCCTAAACCACGACGCCTGTACATCAGCGATTCCAAAGTACATTTTCGCACTTGGAAGGTTCACGAAACTTGCTGTGTTTAATACTTGGTTCCTTTAGAACACAATGTAGCCAATCTGTACCGCTATATAATTAAGTAGGCCTTAGAAGATGCCATCAATATCCATGACGCCACAGCGATCAGGTGCGGGAACTTCAAGGAGGCGTCGCCACCCGTCTTTCGTTCTTGCGCTTTTTCTGGCTTACCAAGCCTCTTATGGTGGCAAGAGTGCTTTTTTTGGTGTTGTAGAACGGTAATTTACTGATGCAGAAGAAATAATTTTTTTCATCATCATCATCAGCCTGGTTACGCCCACTGCAGGGCAAAGGCCTCTCCCATACTTCTCCAACAACCCCGGTCATGTACTAATTGCGGGCCATGTCGTCCCTGCAAACTTCTTAATCTCATTCGCCCACCTAACTTTCTGCCGCCCCCTGCTACGCTTCCCTTCCCTTGGAATCCAGTCCGTAACCCTTAACGACCATCGGTTATCTTCCCTCCTCATTACATGTCCTGCCCATGCCCATTTCTATTTCTTGATTTCAACTAAGATGTCATCAAGAAAAAGAAATGGGAAAGAAAATTTTCTTTTTAGTGTCCCTTTCATGTACCAATAACTATTTTTGCAGCAAACCACTGGATACGTCGTGCCTCTACTGTTCCACGTTTTGAAACCATGAATGGACCACAGTGCGTTAGCGAACACCCAGTTGCATTTCAGACAGCTGATCGCACAGTAGCAGGGCACAAGCGGCAGTGGTTTCGTATTCGTGCACTGTCACCGAGGCAACATGCGGCGTGCCGTCGAAAGCGCCATATCGTTCCTCTAGAGCAAACTGCTCTGCCAAAAAGGTCTATACAGAGTCTGTCTAATCAGACACTAGTCAACAATTTACGAGGGGGCATCTGGGATCCTATCTCGCTCTGTGTATGGCGCACTGCCATGCTGCATCCTGAAAACCATTTGCACAAGATGACTGATCCAACTTCTGCCACCAATAACACATAACTCTGACTCAAATGGCAAATTCTATAGGCTTATACTGGAATCTTTTGCAAAAAAGCTGCTGAAAAATGAACAGCACACCGTAATTTATGTACTCCGCTATATATTTGCAATCATGTTGGCAGGTGCCATGTCTGCGTTTATGCAGTGCAGCATGCCAAAATATACACAATTGCTGCATGCATAACAGAGCACCACCAGGAAGTGCCAAGACCATAAGTTTATTAAAATGAAAACAGTGGTACAAGAAACCCTGCAGGAGGTTTCGCTCAAAAAAATATATCAGGGGAATAGAAAGAGCCCTGCCATACAGAAGGATAAGAAAGCGTAAGTGCCAAAGATTATAATTGCCCCGAATCAATTTGACACAGCATGGTCAATAGAAAAAATAAACCAAAACAATATACCTGCAAAAGCAAAACATTCATAGCGAAAAAATAAGAGGCACCAGCAGTGACTGTGCACTGAAGAACAAACTGAAATTGGTCCGAACGATAAAGCGCAAACATTCTCTGTTACTGCATCAAGACTGGCAAATGACACAATACACTGTCATAAGCACAGAAATGCCTACTTCCTAGGCTGCTGGATAATAGTTGGCTTGGAGGAGGAGGCCCTATACTCATGCGATGGGTGTGGCTTGTTGTGGAAAGCCTGTACTGCCTCTGCAGGAAAGTCAGCATCCCCCTGAAAAGGCCAGACAAAGACGACAGTAACGCTGATGCTAAAACCAGTAAGCCATAGGTTCTCAGCGTTGACCAAATTTCTAGCATTCAGTCAATGAACGGGGGATTTATTTCACTGCTCTAGCTCCCTTAAGCATTGCGCATGCTGGGCATACTTAAAATGCCTCCCCGAGAACGCAGAAGACCTGTAAAGGTGCATCCAAGTGGAAAATAGTTTTGCAATAGAATCCTAAGGTGCTTTGAAAGGGTTGACAACTTGTCCACTACAAAAAATCAATGAATAAACTGTACTGTTGCATTAAAAAAGTTCAGTTTACCAGATGTTTCCAAACGCCTAGACGGAAGAATGTGCCCTGAAAGAAGCTTCAAGTGACTAACTGTGAAAGAAGAGTGGGCTTCCTTCCAAGACTGGGATACTCTTGAGTGGATGACAACTTTCCCTATCATTAAACTTTTCCCACCTTGCAGATTTACTCGGAACTCATTTGCAAGCACCATCTTAATATGGGCACGAAAAAAACCCGAGCTTCCAGTGATAAACAAAGTGTTTTAAGTCATGCTTTGTGCAATTTTTTAAATTGAAAACCAAGTAATGATAAAAGCAGCAAGGACACAAAAAAACCAGACTTGAGATGTCTGTATTGCTCGATTCTTCTGTATATAAATACCTAGGTATTTTAGGCCAAATACATTATTACTGGTGAAGTTTAAAGACCATGTGGGCCACAGACTTCTAACGGCAATACCCTGCAACACTGACATTATTTAACTTGCGTTCCATGGCTCCTAGGCTCTCTGCATCCTGCGAGCACAACTAAGGGGAAATCTGGGTTGAAAATGCATGTCTTTGAAATAAAGTTTCCAGATGTTGGTTCCAAGATCACGCTTCAACATTCTATTTTCATTCGAAAAGAAAAAATATATAAAGATCCAAGCGTTTCTCCAACCAAAAGACTGCGAAAAATGATTTTCATTCAGGCATAGTAGCTGTAGGAGCTTTATTTTTCCATTGATGCTTGACTGATAAAAATTACAATTAAATGTTTTGCCTAGATGGCGAGCTTCCCCGGTGTAAGTACAAACAAGCTCTAGCACTGGCCGAGACTGCACCAGCTCATCTAGAATTTTCACCAGTCCTTGGGCTAAGGCCACGCTTGCATATACGAGAGGTTGGCAGATGGAAACTGTTGCCAGAAAAAAGCATGGGCTGCTTTTATCAGTAACCCATATTCAAGGGGCACTGCAAGACCACTCGGCATCAGATAACACAGCTGCTTGACTCTCTCAAATCCAATTAATACGAGGGATGTTCCGAAAGCAAGTTTTGTCATTCATTTTCATAAAAAAGAACTTTATTGAAAAAAAAAAAAGGCATCATGAACTATACACCTTGCACTATTTTTCCACTAGTCACCACAGACATTGAGACATTTGCCATGACGTGCAATCAGTTTGAAGAAACCACTCTGGTAAAACTCTGTGCCCTATGATGCAAGGCCCGAGACACGACACCTCTTCACAAAACAATCTGTAGGCGTTCATGGATGACGGACACACTAGTCCCGTGTGCCCATTCATACAGGATAACAGCACACACTTCCATTGGTGACCACATTGCCAACACGTCTGTCTGCTGCTACACTCTCTTTGGCACTTTGCGCATGCGTAATTCCTCCTTCGCCGACGCTCCTTCCATTGTTGAACCAACAACGGATGTGGATTCTTATAGCGATTGTTTGACCTCATCTTCTCTTTCAAAAAAGAATTACGAAACTAACTTTTGCAACGTCCCTTGTACAAATACTGTGGAATCTTGTAGATACGATTCTGCATAATACATTTTTTGGGATACTTTTTTTTTCTATTTTCCTGGCCAGCGTCCTATAGGAGCAATGTATGTACGACTAATGCAAACATGTTCTCACCCGAAAGTGGATAATACGAGTGCCAAAAGTGGGCTTTTATTTGTATGTTTAAATCTTGTAGTTTTATATTTCAGTGTACTAGCTTAAAAAACATTCCAACCCATAGACGTGTTACACGCCAGCAGCTGTGCAGACTCTGCAGCAGCAGCGCATAGAAATCGCCACCGGGAGAGAGCCACTGCTACACTGCCGATCCGAATAGGGTGGTTGATGATGGTGAAATACATGAACTTTTGGTATTGAGTTTATCACTGAGTATGCCTATTTTCATAGATTATTGAGCTTTCTTTGTATAGTATGGTTCTCAACTGATACGTTTTATTTTTTGGTTCCCGCGAAGACCGTATCAACAAAATGGCACTGTACTACTAACTCAACGGTATTGGACAAAAAGGCCCATGTCTGCATTTGCCTTTTTGCACGCGCACGTCGCTGTTTGCATCCGCGACAAAAAATAGTGCGTCATATATAAAAGAAAGATATAGGCTTGCATTATGCAATTCAATGTAAATTTAAGTCTCACTGTTATGTAGCAAAATATGTTGTATTCATTACATGAAAGGTGCCAAAGCTCTGAACCTACTATATTTACCACCAAACAAGCGGAATGGCATGCTTCTGCGACCAGCGGCCACAGCGCATCATTTGTACTCCCAACCAAAACATAGTACACCACATATGGGAAGCACAAAGGCACACAATATAATACGCAACTTGACACAAACTTGCGTTACAAGTTGTAGATATGAAATAGTTTATTCTTTAGGAAGCACTGCAGGTCAGGAGCAACTGCAATACAGAATGCATGAGGAGAGGTCCCTATGACCGCATTATTTGCGTAGCTTCGGCAGCGTTGCCTGCTATGTACCTAAGAAACGGAGTGTAACTCATTATTGGAAATGGAGGTCATTCTAAAGCAACAAGAGACTCAAAGCAGCACGTTTTTCCTGTGTCAGGGCAGCCCAATTGTGAGAAAATACTTTGAAACCTGCGTCATTGCACTAACATACCAGAAATAGGGCTTTGGAGTGGAACTTATGGAAAGGGAGTTTGGCCTTAATTTTCCCCACAACATACTTTTTCTACCAAAGCAACATTCCACACAAACCTTCCAAGGTCAGCTAAAGTTTCTTTAGGGCACAAAATGCATTCACAAGACCACCAGAAGTAAAAAGCCTGATGTGCTTTATTGTGGCTATGTTTAATCTGAGAAAGATTTTGCAAATGTACCGTATTTACTCAAATCTAGGCCGACCCCGATTCCAAGCCAACCCCGTAAAGTCCGAAGAAAAAAAAAATTGCCTCGAATATAGGCCGAACAAAAAAATCTGAATGTGCAGAGCTTATTCAACGTCGTCGTCGCTGTGGTCCTTGTCACTGTCACCTTCAAACAGTGCACCATCTTCGGTACCGTCAAGCGCATTAGATATGCTGCACTTTTTAAAGGTGCGCATGATCGAAGTACCTGGGATGTCATCCCACGCTGCAGCTACCCAGCCCGCCAGCTGCAATAGCGATGAGTGTTTGATGCAGCCTGCTGCCGTTAGCATGTGGTCTTCGTCAGTCAACCAGTCCGTGTAATATTTCCGCAGACGATCCTTGAAAGGTTTGTTGATGCAGACATCAAGTGGCTGCAACTGGCCCGTCATGCCGCCCGGTATGACAGCGAGGTCCGTGTTCGCTTGGGCAAGCGCAGCCTTTATGTTGTCGGTCAAGTGCCCACGGTAAGAATTGACAACAAGGAGAGAGTTCTTTGTCAAAAGGGCTCCTGGACGCCATCGCCACACAATCTTAACCCACTCTCCCACCATCGCACCCGTCATCCACCCGTTCACATTTGCCCACACAATGACATTTCTTGGGAAACTTTCTTGAGCAGGCACTGTCTTCCTTTTAAATATCATATAAGGAGGGAGTTTATGTCCATCAGCTCTCCATCGGCAAGTTTGTGACAATATTGTAGCCATGTACACTTTGAAGGGACAGAAATGGAGATGGGCGCGCTTAGCTGCCAGTGACATAGAAACACATGGCGGGCATGCTGCGGAAACTGCGGCATTTGTCTTCACCGATTTCCTAATACAGCACGTTTCCGCTAAGGGTGGGCGAATATCTTAGCTGCGTTACAAGCTATGAATAGGGTACACTTCTAACGCATCAGTGTAAATGTGACCATTATTGTTGCCGCGCACGATTTGTTGTGTGACGAGTTCAGATGAGAAGAATCGAAAGGCGCCCTTTATGCTGTTATCCTTGACCAAAACCATTATGAAGCCTACACATAATAAAGCCGAGGCATGTTTGGTTGTAGCTATTTTTATTCATGGAAGTGTGGAAAGTGATGAAAGGAATGAAATGGGGCATCTGCTTAAGAATGTTGGGTGCGTGCAGACCACTTGGTATGTCTTCAAGAGTCGTTCACGTAGCATTCAACAGATGGTAAGCGCGATCATGATTAGCTAGACTTGGCACACGACATATCGCTGCGACAAGTTCAGGGTGCGATCATTACACGGGAAAGAAGAAAAAAAATTAAATTTTGATGCCAAAATTTAGGGGTGCGATCACTACACGAGTGTTATCATTATACGAGTAAATACGGTAGCGCGAAATACTGATGGATGGTTGGCACAGCCGCAAAACAGCAAATTTTACCAGTGAAGTTTGTGCACTGAGTGCCATATTGAATTTCGTGCCAGTTACATATATCAATGGCCGTAACTGTACACATAAACTGCTTACATACCAGATATGTTGGCATGTCAAATTTCAGTGAAGGAACGCTGGAGAAACAGCACAATACATATGCGCAAGTGGCAGGGCAGGTAACCAGCTGCTAGAACCTGCCCCTCTCTATCTCTCATGATGGCTGCCAAAAACCAATGTGTCCTGACTGCAGCACAGGGTTGTCAGCTTTATGCAAGTCCTCTAATACATTTTTTTTTGCAGGCAGGAGCTTGGAAATGGAGGATATCACTGTGGGTGAATTTTTTTGCGAGAACCGATTTATCTCGTTCAGCAATTTGAAAAAGAGTGACTGCAAAATTTTCACCGACTTGGTTTTTTTCTGCCGGATGCACAATCACTGAAGTTGCTGGCAGGCATTAACATATTGCATGCCACAATTTCACTAGGGATGTACAAGCTGTTTCACACTTAGGGAAAAGCTCAGAGTGCATTGCATCGGGATGCGGCGAGGGCTGGCCACATTGATGGGAAGCGTGCTACTGTCAGAGGCAGTGTGTAGACTTCATTGTTACTGCGTGAACTGAACCGATACTCTTTACTAAGTGCTGTGCGACGCCAACTGATACGCCTTGAAGGCAAGTTCAATGCTGAAAGGTACGGAGCAATCACAGACGATGTACTGATTCTGTGCATTCTTCACGACTCATTCCCGGAAGGCGACTATATATTTCAACACGATAGGTCACCAATCCACACTGCTCTTTTGTGCAAGAACTGCTTGAAGAGCACGGCGTCACTTTTTTGGAGTGGCCGCCCCAATTCCCGGACCTCAACATCCTTGAAAATGTCTAGGGCTCATTGAAAGTATTGCTGGCGTGCCATCCTCCCCATGGGTTAACGGAGGATAGGCTTTGGCCCACCATCATCATTGAGTGGGACGTGCTGTGAACGAACCCATCGCTGACTGAGTGACTTTACACCTCACTTCCCTCCAGAATGAACATTGTCATCGCTACCACTGGGGACATTATGAGATACTAAGTAAGTTTGGAGTGCGACGCGTCCATTTCGTCGCCAGCGGGCAGGGTCTGTCTGGTGTAATGAACTATTGCCGGAAAAAAAATCACTTCCAGCTCATTGTCTTGACCTATAACATTCCTTTATTCGTATCCATTTGTTTCATCGTGTTTGACCCACGTAGTTATCATTGTTGAGTGCTTTGTTTTCCTTAGGAGTCAAAGACTGAGCATGTTGTGTGCACATTTTGGCGAGTCTTTCTTGTTGGTGCGTATTACGGTAGCACACACAGTGAAGAAATATATGTGCACACAATCAGTACCCCGGCCTTTCAAAAGATAAACAAAGCATGCTGTCAAAAGAAGTTCGTGGAACTCCATTATCGCCAATGAAGACTCGGAGGTTGGCGTCGTACAACGCAGTGTAGCATGCTTCCCGACAATGCGGCCAGCACGCGCCACCGTAGAAGACGATGCAGATAAAGACTCCGCCGCTCGAGCAGACGAGTACGCTTGCGGGAGCTGCTGCCGCCGCCTGACTCCAGCGCTCGCCGCATCATGATGCAATGTGCTCAGAGTTTTCTCTGAAGTGTGAAACAGCCTGTACATGCCGGCTACTCCAGCACTATTTCGAACATAGAGTTGTGGGAATTTCGCTACTATATTTGTCAAGTAGTAGTTATTGTAGTTTAACTGTGTATGAAGAACAGAATACTGCATACTTAAACCCATGATGCTGCAACAATCAGCCAAAATCATTTCGACCACATGTATTATGTGTGTACTTCTTGCTCACCCAAAATGTTGAAGCCTGTGGAGGGCTATATTTGCGGATAACTTTCTGTGGCTCTGAAGGGAAAGCTATGGGCGCATGGCTGCTGCACACGTGTTACCGCGCCAAGTAGTCCGGCAGCGTTTGACAGTGCCTTTGGTTGTTCAGAACACATGCTGAATCGACGCAGCTTCAATGTGCGACGCTTTCGAGTCTCCTCAGACGCGGAAGGAAAAAGTAGCAAAATAAGTAAACCATTGCACCCAGTGGTGTGTTCTGCCTTATTTAAGGGGAGACGCGGGTCTTGAAATGTCAAAAAATCGCAAAAAAGTTGATTTTCGGAAAAGTGCGTTTTCGCTACGTTTACACATTCAAGAATCCCTCCGCGAAATCTAGAACCTAAATTTAATCGGAAAATAATAAAAAAACACAGTTATACGGGCCAGGGTGGCCGCAGAATTAGCAAAAAATCGCCAAAAATGTTCGAACTTCGCGCCGTCGTCATTTGCGAACGCGTTGGCCGGCGGGCGCCATTTTGAGCTTGTTTGGAAGCTGCTTTCTTTGTGCGTATTTTGCGCCGGTTCAATATGGCGTAGGTGTGGAGGAACCGACGCTATCGCGTCATTTCTGAAGGATGCGCCCGTGCCGCTGATTGGCCAAAGCACGCACGCCCTCCGCGCGCCTCGCTCCTATTGGTCTGGCGCCGTTTGAGTGCCGATTTCCGCGTTCCTGACAGGCTGGTCGCTCTCGTGCGCGCTGCGTGTTTGTGTGGTTTCATCGCGCCGCTGTGAACATTCGGCCGCTCGCTGCTCGACAACGTTCAATGAAGTGTCTTTTTCGCTGCCCGAATGGCTGGAGGACACCGTCGTATGAAAACTACTACGCGTCAAGTGTTCGGCAAGGCGCGAAGGCGGCCATGGAATGCGCGACAGAAGACGGATAAGCCTGTCGTGTACCCGGAGTTGCCGGCTGCTGGTCTGCCTGCAGATTCTGCCGGATCGAGTTCAGAGCTGCAACCCAGTACGTCTAGCATCAACACTTCGTCCACCCACGGCTTGCGTGTTGGCGCAGACCGTGTAGATACGTTTTCTTCACGACCGAAGAAAGAAGCAAGCGCGCAGCGATCGCCGATAAGGCGCAAACGCGCCTGGCGTCTCAGTCTGCAACGGAGCGAAAGTTTGAGCTGCTGGGTGTTGACACGAAAGAGGACGTCAGCGACAGCGGAACGGAACTTGCGATCTTGGATTTATCCGTGGTGCAAGACTTTTTTGGACTTATGCCGTGTCCCGTGTGCGCCAAGAAAACGCTGATGCTTTCGAAGGACCCCGCCAAGGAGTACGGGCTCTGTGCCAAGCTTGTGCTGGAGTGCTCCACGTGTGGCATGCGCGAAAGGATCGTCGGAGGCTTCACATGTCCAACAAGGATCACACAAACAGAAATGCTTTGATAAACAAGCTTGCAAAGAGGCACAAGCCACCAACAGTCTCTGCCTACAGTCCTGGGCTTTTATAGGTATAGGTGTGACCTTTTGCTGAATGCACAATTGTGAGTGTGTGCAAGAGATAATTTTTTTTTTTTTTAATTTGAGTTCTGGGATTTTACGTTCCAAAACCGTGATATGATCCTGGACCAATTTTGACCACTTGGGAAGCGCTACAACACAAGCACAGGAACTTTTTTGCATTTCAGCTCCATTGAAATATGGTGACCACCACTGGGATTTCATTAAAATTTTTTGTTGTAGCCATAAACTTTGTGGAAAGGACATATTTTGTTGTGGCCATGAACTTTGCGCAACTTTATTTGCATAGGGATGCCATTTGTGTGCCTTCTGTACAACAAGGAACTAAAATAGGAATGTGAAGCTCGTGGTACTAGCTTTCTGGCATTGCTTTCAGTGACTATGCATGATTTTGCAACCAATATCTCAATGTTATTTTTGCAAAATGGCCATATATATGTCATGAACTTGTTGCTGAAAGACAGGGCTACATGGTGGTGCAATTTATATTCCCATATTGTTAGTCCATTAAAAGTTATAGTGAACTGAAAGTTCAAACTCGTTTTTCTCAGCTTCATTTTTTTGGACACCGCACACTGCCTTATGGGGGATATTCATATGTTCTTTCTAAGTACCAGCAAAATGTTTGGTATCAATATATTTGTGTCGAATCCATCTAGCCGGTGATGCTATTTATTTATTTCTAAAGTTGCCGGCTAAATTTTAATTGCCACTAAATACAAATGAAAATTAGCAAAGATATTGAAATTGTGTTTACATCAGGTATTTTTGCATTATAATTGCACTCAGAACAATAAAAATAGCATCACCGGCTAGAGCTACTCTCTGGCGTTCTGGCCGTATACTTTGTTTTTCCTCTTGACAAAGTTAAGTTTTTGAAAAGTCCCGAAGAAATTGATTGAATTTCTGTATTAAAAAATTTGCATCATTTGTTCTAATGAAGATATACAAAATCTAATTAGATATTTGCAATCAGCAGAAAAAGCTGAACAATACTGTTAAATATCCCGTTCACACTAAAATTAACAAAGTTGGTTTTGGGACCCACATCTCCCCTTAACTGTATTTAATAATAGGGTATTTTTGCTTTGCCTTCCCCAGCTTAAATTGACGTGGATTAAAATGAGAACTCTTTTCAGAAGCGCTCTCCCTTGTGTGCGCTTTGCCTCTGTAGCTTTCCCTTCATTGCCACAGAAAGTTGTCCACGAGTATAGTTAAACATTAGGAAAGTTAAAGAAAGGGTAAGAACAGAAAGCATGGCTATGTATAGAACTATGCCCTGCCAATGTGTGCCGTGGAGATAGAGGACATACATACCCTGGCAACTACTCCCGAAATGACAAGGTGCTGCTTCGGAGGGCTGCAAATGAAGAAAATGTGCAAGTCACTCATTAAAAATATAAACCTTTCATAAGAAGATCAACTTACACACACGCAAAAAAAAGAACCTTAGTTAAAGGGACCCTGAAACAATTTTGACAATTTTCTACAAACGTACTGAGTCGTTAGAGTAGGTCCTGATCATTAAATGACGCATTAAGTGCTCCGCGTAAAGCATGCAATTTATTATTAGGGTTTTTAAAAATCTACATCGCTGCCTATCCCAGCACAGTGGTCAGCGGAATTTTCAGCCGCCCCTACCCATACGACGTAAATCACCCAATTGATGTCATTTGGGTGAGCTATCCAATTAGCTTCCCAGGGCGCGTCATCTATAAGTTTTCCACCCTTATGATGAAAAAAATGATGTTCCTAATAGTTGGAACGTTAGTTAATTTGTTTCTATAAAAAGAAAGCAACAGAAAGAGAATGCACAAGAACAATTTCTCACTACACTTAAGCACTTGCGGCACACAGCAAGCATCATCTGCTTGTGTTACAACGTGCTCCATTTTGACGAGAGCTCCGCGGTCAGAGTCTGTCTCAGTCTTTTCGCGAGCACCATGATTCGACTTTGTTGCATTGTGGACTGCAAACGTAGAGACTGGAAATATGTCAAGCTGCGACATCGTGTCCCTCTACAAGGCAGCAGACGAGTGGACTGGCTGCAACTATCTAATCGGCGCCAGGATTTTTGCATTTGCGGCCGTCACTTTACACCGGAAGATTACTAACGCAATAGCGTTTCGAGAGTCCGGCATTAGGGTAAACGCAAGAGCAATTGCGCAAGGTGACAGGGCCTGGCTGTGTCCCCGTGCGTGTCGTTTCACGGGATGAGCAGAAGTGCAAATGTGGATGGTCTGCATGGTGCAGCCAGCTGGTGGCACAGAGCTCAATCGTACACAGTAGCAGTAACAAAATATATTCCTTGCTGCTGGTGTAAATTTTTCGCAGGAGTGTAATCATTAACACGTTTTTGTAAACGTTTAAAATGTTTCACACTTGGTTAGAGCAATATTAGCTCTTTGTTTGGCTGGTTAAGCTCTGCTCAAACGGGTGGCTGGACCGTGGAGACGTATCAGGCAGCTCACGTACGTCTACACTAAAGTTTCTTCATCAGCTTGAGTTTATGCCTCCACTGTTCCGTCGAAACGCCCAGCTAGCCTCTGGTTACCGGAATACCAGACAAGTTCGGCGCTGCAACAGAATGCTCACAATGCACGCTTCTTCGATAGCTCTCGCTTGGGGTTGACTGCCAAGCAGCTGGCGGAGAGTTGGGAGAGGCTTCGCGCGCGCGCGCTCCTAGAGAACCGGAAGTCGACGACACGACATGCCATCGTGACGCAGAGCCAGCGAAGGCGGAGCTTAGCCCCGATCACTCGACATATGAGTTGAGGAGAAAATGCACGACTATGGAGGAGGGTAACTTGTAATGATCCATAGCTCTCTTAATGTGAGACGTTTCACACAAATTGTGGTGCGAATTATTAACTTTAGCTGTACCCTACGCGTCTACAAAATTTGAACCATTTCAGGGGCCCTTCAAATGCAAAGTTAAAGAACACACTGTAAGAACGCACAGAGAGCCAGCAGGGATGCAGTGCACTACTGCTGTAAGAACAGGAGAGCTATGTATTTTACAGGCTCTTAAGGGACAATAATGAGGAATAGTGAAGATAAACTGTCGTATTTACTTAATTGCACTTCTGTAAAAGCAAAATGGTTACTTTCAATGTGAGAGGAGGCTTGGAAAGCCATAAAAATGCAAAAACAAAATGGATGGCTACACCACCCTGAAATTACAGCACCAGCTTGCTGCGACATCATGGATCTTGACAGTACCTATGTGTCTCTAGTTAGTTGTTTATCTTTTAAGAGGTGCATTGCATTCTAAAAGAACTAGACTCATTATAGCAAGTTTCGAGTTTTTCTGCGTCATGGCCCAAACGTGGAAAAGTACTTGGAAATCTACGATATCACATGACATGCCAGCACTGAAGTTTGTGTGAAATTAAAGTTTGGCTTTCGTTTTCTCTGCTGGTAATTGACCTTTTCCTGCCAAATCAAGGAAAACAGTTCTGAAGGAATAGTTCACCAGTCTAAACTGATCAAGTGGTGTTCTTCAGTATTCCTTTAAAAATCACAGTAAAAGTGTTTATGAACACATGTGCAACCAATATTAAATAAAATGGAACTCTACCAAGTTCATTAACTTAAAAAAGCGAAGCTCTTTTGCCATGTCAGCATTGTCTAGAAATATGTAATGTGTTGAGTGTGGGCTGCAAACATGAAAATGTGTATTGTAATTGAAACTTGTTCGGCCATAGCCTCCTAGGCAGTTGTCCACATAGTATCGTCAACAAATGAACAGGTGTGTAAAGAGTTTAATGGCCCCATTTGAGGACTCTGCTGGTTCTGTGATGCTGGCCGTTTTCCAGGGCGCTATAACGTAAAACTATTCCAAACTTTTCTATTCCAATTCTGCAATCAGCCCACAGCGATTGGTCAAAAACTTTTCTGGACCACCCCCACTTCACCTGTCTGTCACCCGACGTCACGAAAACCGCGATAGCTCCCAATCTTATGACGTGTACACACTGATAATGCATAATTTGACCGAACAAAACAAAAATAATTATTTCAGATTCAACGCCTCTTTGCCATTAGCCCTCGACTATTGGTCAAAAGTTTTCGGGCTGCACCCACTCGAGACGTCACAAAATCGCAAAAACTTACGTCAAAGTGACGCGTACGTGTTAAAGATGCATTAATATGCCGAACAAAACTGAATTTTCTTTTGAATAGCCGCAGGCGCCCTGTTCCAAAAGGAATAAAAGATGGCTGCCACTGATCGCTCCGGCACTGGCTACTCGCCCCTGCCGGAGAGCATGGATTTATTTGTGTGTAATAAAGCTTTTTGCGTGGCCGTGTAATGTTTTCGAGAACTTTCAGCACGTTTACGACCTCATTCTGCCAACTCTTCTTTGCTGAGGATCTGTTTTAGCGTCGTTCTTAAGCTTCCGTTGCATGCCGCAGCGAATGTCGACGAGCCACCGCAAGCTAAGTAAGAGAAAGCAGACCAATCGCAGAAGCCGGCACCACCCCGTTCATCCGGTTATCAATATTCAGTGCAGTTGCTCGGCTCCATCGAATCCCTCTCCACTTGAGCATGCTCCTCGCCTCTTGTGAGCCAATTAGATAAGACAAGTCGCTCAGTGCAGGCAATGTTATTCGTTTTTCAAGAAAACAAAGTGACCTCCTATGAACGAGCGGAGCATTTGACTGGTTTGTTCAGACAGCCCTGCGGGTGACCACCCGATGCTTGCGTCGGTGGTTACGCAAATTTGATGTCTGGAGAGTGGAATAAAACATATTGGAATAATTTTACGTTATACGGCCCCAGTACAGTGCCATTGTGCTTGGGTACTGCTACAACCTAGAGTTAAGCATAGAGACAAGTGCCAGAAAATCACAAAATTAAGAAAATTTTTATATTTCACCTCAATGACAACATTGCTTTTTTGTCTTACCTTGTAGCGACAGAGAGACAGATGATGATGTGTGGTGTTTTATGGCGCAAGAGACATAAAGAGGCAGTAAATTGCTCTGGGAAAATTCCTCAAGTTCAATGCCTGGCGTTATCTCAAGCGTGGCAAGGGGGAATTTTAGCCTAAGGGGGTCACATGCACACCCATTTGTCACTGCTTCTTAAGACATAACCGAAGAGCTTACTTTTAAGTGATCTGAGTGCATCAATGCTTTCCTAGGCAAAGCAGAATCTTTAAGATACAATAACATTTGAGAAAATCAGCGGTTATTTTCCCTTCTCATATACTGACCATTGACTTGCCACCGGAGGAGGCAAGGCGAAAAGCCATGTTTAGCCACACATATTGCAGATTTCGCTTTCACTGGTTTTTGCTACTGCTTTAAACAGAAGGGCATGGAACATTAGAATGTTTATTTCCTTTTGTTATGATCTTCAAATGTCTAAAATATTCCATACCAAAAACAAAGTGCTTCCATAGTTACCATCAGCCTTCTCTACTGAAATATTTGTGGGTTTGTAGCTTTGTCATATCTTTTACAGCACACACGAAGTAAACAAATTACATCCATGCATGGCATGGTGCATCCGGACATTTTCTTTTCTACCACGCATACTCGTCTCAAGGTTGTTTCCGTTAGTTCACTCAACGTATGAACTCAATGAACAGTGCTATAAACATGCTTTGCAGTGCCTCATGGTATCAATACAAAAGTGGCACAGTACAAGCAACCTCTGCAGAAAACTTTAGCACTACGAAGACCAATCTACCTGTCTCAACCAGTCTACCAATTTACTAATTCCCCCGAATTTTCCAGGTTTTCCCTGACAATTCTAAGCATATTCCCTGACTGTTCTCGTGCAGCTGAGGATAGCATTCAGTAATCACCATGCTGGTGTTGAAAGTTGTGGGTGTCATAATTGTTAAAATAGACGTTTGGGCGAGTTGGTAAGACATATTTGAAACAAAACAGCGCGGTATTCACGGGGACAAGAAGGGAGAAACGACACGGACGAGTTGCAAGTCGGCGCTCGTCCGTGTCGTTTCTGCCTTCTTGTCCCCGTGAATACCGCGCTGTTTTGTTTCAAATATGACATAATTGGCTGTGCAACTGTGCTTCGATGCAGGTATTGGCGTTACTGACTTAACAAGAGCAAGAGTGCAAGCTATGGGTTGAACTTGGATTGCTGCTTTGGCTATACTTTTTTTAGTGGGCAGTCAAAAACTACTTTACAGCTAGGTCCTGCAGAAGAAAGGAAAGCAGATTTTTTTTTTTCTTTTCCGGCATGGAGGAAGGCCCATGTGCCCGTGAGCGTTGTAGCAGTGTTAATCTGGTCCGTCAATAATTTCATAAGAATGCGCAAACATTGGCATAACCAGAATAATTTCAAGCCAAGCTAAGACATGCAAACGATTAATCAGCACTAGTTGTGTTGCTTTATTGTTGAATTTACTGCATGGTGTCTAGAAACAATAGTTTTACCTTGCCGTCTTCGTACACCTTTGCTCCGCCGTTCACTGTGGGTGAAGCTAAGAGAGCGACTTTTATCAGCTTTGATCTAGGGTTAAGATTATTTCCGTGGACCTTCGCATAAGCTAGTCTCGATTTCCATGACCTGGCCAGGTTTTTGACAAATTCCTTGACAATTCCAGGTTGGTAGACACCCTGCAAGAGCCAGCAGCTTGTCTACGTAACATTTTTTGTCATGTTTGGAATTACTAAGCCCACTGTAACTCATTACAGCACAGCAAGGTCAGCAAGGCAATTTACACTGTTTCTCATACATCAGCATGCTCTGTTTTGTGAACAGAAAAGTTATGGTAGTTACACAACGAAAGGCAACACTCAAAAAGTTCCTACAGGCTGTGAAATAAACAAAAGTGCAATGCAATAACAATGACATTTAATGCAAGCAGTCAATTGCATTAGTTCGAAGGTTGGCTGTATTAACAAAATTTGTGGTCAGTCAGCACTGTCACATTTGATTGCATAAATGAGAAGAAAGGGGGGTTAACCGAGGGGCCCAATTTTTATTAGTCATATAAGAAGCCAACAAACACTGACACCAAGGACAACATAGGGGAAATTATTTGTGTTTAATAAATTAAAGAAACGATAAATGAATGGAAATTAAAGTGGATGAAAAAACAACTTGCCGCAGGTGGGAACCGCTGCGTCAAAAAAGGACGTTCCACGTCCGCCGCCAAGGTCTGTGAGTGGTGGCACTGGATGACACTCCCAGGGTTCTACTAGGACACAAATACCCAAGAGAGTGGATGGGGAAACGGTGGCGTGGTAGCTCAATTGGTAAAGCATCGCACGCGATATGCGAAGGTTGTGGGTTCGTTCCCCACCTGCAGCAAGTTGTTTTTTCATCCACCTTAATTTCCATTAATTTATCGTTTCTTTATTTCATTTATTAAGCACAAGTAATTTCCCCTATGTTGTCCTTGGTGTCAAGTGTTTGTTGGCTTCTTATGATTTGATGGCATAGACATTTAAGACAGCATTGCACCACAGTCTGCAATCTTTGTGGAACTGCAAATGATCATCTCTGCAGCCAGTAATTGTGTAACGATACACAAGCAACTGCATGGCTCACACTACTTAGCTAAGCAAGCACATATTCTAGCCAAGAAAACAAAATTAGCAGCTACTTGATAACAAGCAGACAATGATACTTGACTTGCCTTGCAGAGACTTGTTCAACAGCATCATCCCCTTCATCCTTTTTAAGCTCAGGGGCTTTCTCATGAGTAGCACCTCCTGGTTTGTGCTGTGTAATCCGCATGCCACCAGCCTTGACTGCAAGCGTAAGAAAAAGAGTAGTGAAAGTGATCTTAAATTATTTTACAAACCAGTGCCAAGTGAACGGCGAATGCTTTTCTTATACATCACATTATAATGCTGGGATTTCACATTATAAGGTGGGATTTGTGGTGGGGGTTCTAAGCTAATGCTCAATTCCAATGACAGTTAGCGAGCGCTTGGCTGGATCACGAACGGAGCGCATCACTCCGACTGAAATCACTCTCGTCAAATCTGCGAATGAAATGCATGCGCTCCTGCGGGGGCGCTTAGTACAGGGAAATCAAGTGAGATGGTGCTAGACTAGAGGTGGATCGGGTAGGCCTCATCACCATCACCATCATCAATTTGACCATCCCAGCATTATGGTGGCTAGCATTCTGTGCGTTTGTTTTTCTTCCGTGTCAAAAGAATCATCATTCGGATAGTGTCAGAGTCGGAGCTGTCACTATCCAGGAGCAGGAACAAAAATGCATGGTGCGACTTAGCGTCCATGTTTTCCATGTCGTCCATAGCTACCCGCAACCGGAAACAGGTGACCTTGACAGGAAGCAGAGATGGGTGACGGAAATACATCATGCAGACTTCTGGTCAAATCTGCAGGTTTCAGCGGAGCAAATATTTTTACTCCGCAGAGCGGTCCGGAATTGGTGGCTGGTCTCAATCTGTCATTGGAACACACACCTCACTCTCATTCTGCCATTGGAATAGGATTGCTCCATAGAGAGCAGAAAAACTTGATCTGGATCTACCATTGGAATTCAACATAATTAAAGCACCGGGCGGCAGTCACATCAGAGCTCTGACGCAGTGAGGATCTGAAATGGCATGAAAGCTATTGTCGAGTTTTTGTCACGGTAGAAAACATCAAAAATGGAGCGTTCACTGGAGAAGCAGTACGCAAATTTTGCTTTCACCTTGCTTTCAAAGGAGGCTTACAAAGACGACACCCTGTCAAGGGCCCAGGTTTACAGGTGGTCGAGCGAGTTCAAGAACGCACAGGACTGCTGAAGACATGGAGCGATCTGGACAAAAATGTGGCCAAAGTAAAAGATCTCCTGGACTCCAACCGTTACTTGAGTATCAGATCAATCGCTGAAGATTTCAACATGTGCAAAACAACGGTTCACAAGATTATTTCTGAAAATTTGAGCCAGGTTTGATCAAAATTGGTGCCAAAAGGATTGAGTGATGAATAAAAACGACGAGTTGACGTTTCCCGTGAAATTGCTCAATTAGAAAGTGAACGGGACTTTTTGACGGGGTAATAACAAGTGACGAATCATGGGTGTTCCAGTACGACCCCAAAACCAAGTGCCAAAGTACGAATGCCACACCGTGAACCCCTGCACTCCCCAAGTGAGAATGTCGAAGTCCAAGGTAAAGGCAATGTTTATTCTTTTTTGACAAGCGTGGGGTGGTTCACAAAATATTTGTACCTCTGGGATGAACCATCAATGCCCTCCCTGTTCTACAAAGTTCACTGGATGCTCCACCAAACATCTCTCCAGCTCACACCGCCTTCGTTGTGACTGCCTACTTGGCCCGGATAGGGGTTGCAACCTTGCCGCAGCCACCGTACAACCTCGATGTGAGCCTGGCAGACTTTTTCCTGTTCCCAAAGCTTAAGAGAAGCCTGAAAGGTCACCGTTTCAACAATGTTCCTGCCATCCAACAGGCTGTCACAGTCTCTCTGAAAGAGGCTACAGCAGCTGCCTTCCAGGGAGCCTTTGCAGCGTGGGAATAGTGTTGGAATGGGTGTATCGACGGTCAAGGAGACTATTTTGGAAAAGTTTAATATGTACTGATCCGATCAATAAATTCTTTTTACCAGACCCAGTCTCATTACTCTACAGACAAACCCTGTCCTTATGGGCAAAACATGTCTTAGATTGAAAATCAGCAAAAAACGAGTGCCCAGGTGTGCAAGAACCTTCTTCAGGGTCATATAAAAGGCTAACGCTATGATATAGCCTTTAATAATGTTTCTTTCAGTTTTCCTAAGTTTAGAGCCAGGATGAAATGTTTAGTACGAGGCAACTTAAAGTTGAATCTATGAAAAAAGTAAACCTGAATTCCAGAAAATTTAATTCTTACTCTACATTTAGCTGTTGTGTATGGAATATAAGATGGCACATTTCATAGCTGGATGTCAAGTAACTTTATCGATAAAACATCATCAGAGTAGATTTTCTTTTTTATATATATAATAAGCAGGAACAGGGTGTCTACCAAATTGACATTTCCAAATTCCCTGAGTTTTCCAGGTTTTCTCCGAGTGCCTTTGCGAAATTCCCTGAGTGATGTAGAACTATGTTTTATGGCAAGACGGGCTGGAACCATATCGCCCGATGCTGTCACTCTTTAGTAAGAATATGAAAAAAATTTTTTTAAAGGAACCGACTTAATCCAATTTGAATACTAAGTTTATGTTATTCAAAAAAGAATAGAAGGGAGGGGTCAGTAAAATGCACAGCAAATAAGATGTCTTCGAAAGAAATTGCAAATCGAGTCAGACATTCTCAAACACAAATAAAAAGGAGATGCATACAGAAGCAAATATTTTCGAATATGAGCTATTTATACGAACTGATAGCAAGCTCAGTGGTATGAGGCCCGAATTTTGTCACAATTGAGAGTCTCTCTCAACAGCTCGTAAATCAACCTCAAATGTCCTGACATACTCTCAGCCCGCGCACGACGCCTCAGTGTTGTGTTTCACTGCTTTAAAGAGTCTATTTTGGTTTGTATGATGGACACCTACATTTCGGCGTCAGCCAAGAGTGTTTATTGAGCTCAGGCTCCTTCAAAGAAGCACTCGCATACTTCATTCCCCGTTCATTCCTCAATGCGTCGGACCTCTCTGTTCTCGTTCTCCTTTTGTCGCGCGTTCGCACTACGGACCATTTGAAGCATATTCTTGGTCAGTTTACAGTCAACGTCCAATTTTTCGGACCCCCTAGGGCCCGCGAATACTTCCGAAAAATCAAGCAGTCTGAAAAAATAAATGCATGTCTTTTACTGCTCTTAAGGGCTCAAATCGACACAGACACGTCTGGAAAAGCTCTGAATGCCTGTCAGTACACTTATTAGGCATAGCGGTGCTCCTACTGTGACAGGAGAGGGCGGGTGCACGCGTGTAAAATTAAGGAATACATACTGTGTCCCGTGACAATTGCCCCTTTCTACACTTGTTAAGCTTTACTGCAATGCTTTTGCTAATGCTTCACCGCGTCACACAACTGTACCAAGGCGAAACTAACTTTCAGGAACCAGCATTATGGATGCGCCGTGCTTTCCGAGCTTCGAAGCCAAAATTATTGCTGACAGCGGAGAAATGAAGAAACACGGCACCAAACGGCAAGAAGCTTAATAGTGAACGTCGAAGCAGCTAGGCGTAGCGTTGCCGCAGTGGTGGCTACGGCTTCTAGCGGATCTGCGTGCGATAGCGCCGGTTCGAGGCGGCGAGGTAATCAAAATGGCAGCGGTGGTGGCTTTGATTAATGCCGTTGTCTACCTGCGGTCACGCAGAACGTCCGGAAAATCGGACGGCAAAGAGTTCTTGGGTCCGAAATTTCAGACGTTCTGATACATTGACTTTATGAGGTACGTGGTGGTGCCGCGAAGCCGTTCAAATTATCGGAAATCCGGAAAGTCGGTCGTTGATTCTACACTGGCAACTCCTCCAGCCAACGACAGGGCATCAAAGATGATTCGTTACGATTCCTGTCTGTTACTCGAGCCAGCATTACCGCGACTTTCGACCCTTTCAATAAAATTAAAGCTAATTTTCCCTGATAGAGGCACAAAATCCCCGAGTTTTCCCCGAGTTTTTCCAGACTACTAAAAATCCCTGAGAATTCCCGGTTTTCCCGGTTGGTAGACACCCTGAGGAAAGACATTTTTGAACTTGGCTGACCACTGCATTTGGAGTGATTGAACCACAGCACATTTTACTTAATAGCACACTGCAGTCTGCCCATAAATCTTAAGATCTCTTGGCTCATCCAATTCCCACTTTCAATTGAGCACTGATCACCTAATTACATTTGTTTTGTGTGCTCACGCTACCATGCTGCGACAAGCAATTCTGTACTGACTGTTGGTATCTTATTTGGTGTTGCTTAGAGAGTCAATTAGTGGCATGCTTTTACCTGCAGTAGCGTTGTGAGCACCTGGTTTTGCACTGGATTGTCACTTTTATCAGTTTATTTTATAATTGCCCAAGATGCTGCACAATCTTTTTCACTTATTAATGAACAAGTGACTGCCCATCCAACAGCCACTTTTACATTAATGACAACCGCAATAACTTGCCAGTAAAATTCTTTGCAATTATTTGATATGATGATATGTGGTATTTTATGGCGCAAGGGCCAGGTATTGCCAAAGAGTGCCATGACAAATGGTAACGATGAATTGCGGATGGCGTGGACAGTGAATTCCTTATGGTAGATGTGGCATGGCTGTAAAAGGGCCTAAAACCTGTCGCTGTAAATGGCGTAAAGTATATAGTTACTAATATAATGAGACTGACTCGTTAGTGACGTGGGCTATGACAATTGGGTTTCGTTAAAATATGATGCAGTAAAACATAAGAGTGACACTAGAGCTCCAAAGGAGCCGTTGAATACAAGGGCTGTTAATCGTGTGCTAAAAATGATGTGGCCACATGATTTTCAGAGTGTCTGTTTCAGCTAAATAAGACGAATTTCAGGTTAAAAGGCGGTTCATTGCCAAGAAAAAATGCCAGGTGAAGAGGTATATTTTTGCGATATGCAGAAGGGAAACACTCTTTCCTCTCTGCTTCTATTGCAGGGCAATGAATAATGGAGGACTGAGATTATTGCCGCACTTACTACAAGTCGGGGGGGGGATTCCCCCCAGTATAAAGGTATGAGCGAGTACCATACGTGTGTCCTATTCTTAATCGGCAAAGAAGTACTTCCTTGTATCGTGCTGTTTTCTCACTTATCCAGTTCCCTAGCTTTGGTTTTATCATGTGTAGCTTATTCAATGCTTGTGTATCCCACTCTCCTTGCCAATGATTCCTCAGTTTACAGCGTAGATAAGACTTTAGGTCTATGAGAAGAATGGGGATATTTCCATCTGCGTCACTAAAATTCACTGAAGTAGTGTTTTTGTCAGCAGCTACGTTGCCTTTTATACTGTTGTGGCCAGGTACCCAGCATAAGAATCACTTGATTGCACATATATGCAGAGCACAACAAGCTGTATAATTCTTCATTCAAAACAGAGTTCTTGTGTTTTCTTAGACTAATTAGGGCTCTCACTACACTTAATAAGTCTGTGAAGACAATAGCGTTGGCGACATTTGTGATCCTTATGTGTTGGATAGCTGAGAGTAGAGCGTATGTTTCTGCTGTAAAGATACTAGTTTGTGGATTTAGTGCCCCAGATGTTGAAAATGAGGGTCCGAGAGCTGCGTAAGCAACACCAGCAGGAGACTTCGAAGCACCTGTGTAAAATTCAGCACAGGAATATTTCTCCTTAAGCTCAAGAAAATGAGAGTGGATATGTGCCTCAGGTGCTCATTTTGATATTTCTAAGAACGATGTCACACTGGATAGTCTGCCACTACCAGGGCGGTGGAAGCCGAGTAGGAGCCATTAGAACATCCTCTAAAAGAGGGACGCCCGTTTCTTCTGACAGTGTTTCCAATCGGAGGGATAGAGGTGGCCTGGTGGCTGGGCGGTTATGGAACAGCCTGGACATGGTGAAGTTGCGAATAATTGAATGGAACCGATGATCTACACCTGACTGTACCTTCAAGGCATAGGAGAAGCTAAAATGTCATTTGGAAGTGTAGAGATCACTCATTACATTCAACATACAGGCTTTGTGCAGAACTTGTCCGGAAGGCAGGCTGTTGCAAGGTGGATACCCAAGTGGTGGATAGGATCTAACATTTTCAAAGCACTAGGTGCAGCAGAATTATATACTAGTCAAGGCGTGACCGTATAAGGCTTTTGTATAGGCTAAGGAGGCATCTCCTGTCGCTTCCCCATGATGTGCATGACAGGAGCATAAACAGGTTTAGTCTTGAGGCATACTGTATTTAAGATACTTCAGATGGGAAATAAAGGTTAGTTTATTGTCTAATACCCAAGAATTTATGTTCGGAGCTCACAGATAGTCGTTCTCCATGAAGGTCTATAAGAGGGTCTGGTCTGTCTGGTAGCACGCCTCTCTTGTTGGAGAAAAGGACGCACATACTTTTTTGGGGGTTTCGTTCGAAACCGTTCTCTTCCGCCCACAAAGACAACTTATTTAAACAGAGCTGTACTTGTCGCTTGCAGATACTTAGATTACATGATTTGTAGCCTATTTGGATGTCATCCACATATACGGAATAAAACAGTATGTGGTATGGCAGTCTGGATCGAGTTCACTTTGACAATAAAGAGAGTGCAGCTCAGAACACCACCTTATGGAACACCAGCCTTCTGCGTAAAAGGACAAGACAGAACGTTACCAACTCTAACACAGAAAGTGCGATAGGAGAGGTAACTCTGAATCACGTTAAGCAAGTTGCCTCAAACTCCCATTCCAGCCAGGTCACCGAGAATTCCAAAACGCCATGTGTCGTATGCCTTCTCCATGTCTAAAAATACTGACAACTGCACAAAGGCATCACAGATATTTGTCTCAATGCGGACAAGGTGATCGAGTGTGGATCTACCTTACCTGAAACAGCACTGCAAGGGACCGAGTATTTTGTTGCTTTCAAGAAAATCTATGAGGTGCCAGTTAATCATTTTCTCAGAGTTTGCATATGCAACTTGTCAGAGCTATAGGCCTGTAACTACTGGCGGAGGAAGGGCCCTTGCCCTCCTTGAGAATAGGAATTACAATTGCTTCTGATCAGGCAGACGGAATGTAGCCGGTAGAGAACATGGGATTTAAAGAGACAGTAGGGTTCTGTGGGTTTCAGGGTACAAATGTGATCATTTCATATAGTATTCTGTCACTTCCTGGAGCAGACTTGTTAAATTCAGTGAAGCCTGGAACTCCGCCATGCTAAACGGGCGATTGTGTGCTTCATTGCCTGCGCCTTTGCGACCCAGGGGCTGTCTGTCTACTTGACATTAATATTAAAAAAAATTTAAATTATGGGGTTTTACGTGCCAAAACCACTTCCTGATTATGAGGCACGCCGTAGTGGAGGGCTCCGGAAATTTCGACCACCTGGGGTTCTTTAACGTGCACCTAAATCTAAGTACACGGGTGTTTTCGCATTTCGCCCCCATCGAAATGCGGCCGCTGTGGCCGGGATTCGATCCCGCGACCTCGTGCTCAGCAGCCTAACACCATAGCCACTGAGCAACCACGGCGGGTGACATTGATATCTTAGAATTGTACAAGTGTAATGGGAAATACTGGCAATCTGCTTGAAATGTGCCCCTAGACAATCAACCTGGTCCTCAAGAGTGTCTCCTTGTGTGTTTACTAGTGGCAGAGGATGACTTCCTAGGCCTTTTACTTTGTTTACCCTGTTCTAGGCTTTTCTTTCGTCTGTATAAGAATTAATGTCGGAGATGTATTTTTTCAAGCTTTCTCTTTTGGGACGGCGGTGGGTTCTTCTACCTTCAGACTTAATTTTCTTAAAGGAGATGAGGTTTTCTGTGGTTGGAGAGTCGCGGAGGTGATTCCAAGCTTTCTGTCTCCTTCATGCTTCCCTACATTCATCGTTCCACCAGGGAACACATCGTTTAGAAGGAGATCCATTTGTCTATGGGATACATATAGACGCTGAATTGACAATAACTGCTGTTAAATATGCAACTATATTGTCAATTGTAGCCATACGAATGTCATCCCAAGTCAAACATGTCAGCTCTATCGCTGCCAGTCCGCTGAGCCGACTTCCTACTGGGGCACAAGTGGGGTGCATTTGTCCCGTTTGGTAAATTTTAAAATAATCGGAAAATGATCACATCCATATAGATTTTTAACAACCTTCCATTCTAAGTATGGCACGACTGTACTTGATGCAATGCTTAAGTCCATGTAAGAAAATGTCTTGTTTGCGACACTGTAAAAAGTGTTTTCTTATTTAACAAACATGCACCTGTACAAAAACTTTCTATCAGGAGTCCTCTGGCATCACATCGAGAGTCGCCCCACAAGGTATTGTGTGCATTTAGGTCTCCAACGACAATGTAGGGCTCCGGAAGCTGTGCAATAAAGCTTTCAAATTCTGTTTTGGAAAGTTGATAGCTGGGCAAGTTGTATAAAGAAGTAACAGTCAGAAGCTTACCAAAAAGCACTACTCTGAATGCAACTGCCTCTAGGGGAGTTTGCAGCTGTAAATGCTGACAGGCGACACCCTTATCAACTATTATAGCAACACCGCCTGATGAGGCGAGAGCGTCATTGCGGTAAATGACATACCATCTGAGAAAGTGTGTGAAGGATTGAGGTGCATCTCCTACTCACACAGCAACTTTGGATTAAACTTGTGTAGGAGTTCCTTATAATGTCATCAAGATTGTGTACTAGACCTCTTGCATTCCGATGCATTATTTGCGTGGCCATATTGGAAGTGTTTTGGGGTGTGTGTCAAGAGAAATCAATTAGGTTAGCTCACGAGACCTTTCCAGGTCCCATGATAAGGGATGTCTTTTTTTTTTTTTTTGATGTCATAATTCTGCAGAAATCCACAATGTGGTGAGAAGTAATTAATAAAGGGAAAATGAGAAATCCACCCAAACGTAACTAAGTCCTACAAAGGAAACCCATACTGGTTCGTTGAAAGAAAAGCTTCGCAGTTGAAGAAAAATTCATCCTGGTTTGGGAAAGGCCCGGACTTGGTCCGGGCCTTTCCGGGGCAGCCGCTCTACCATCTGAGCTAACCAGGCGGCTAGCAGATTGCAGGCGAAGTCGAATTTATCAACTCAGAAGCAAACGCAAAAGTTTGATGCAATAGTTCTTGTAGCCTCTCTTGGTGGCGGATGTCGTCCTTGGTGTCATTGTTTGTTGGCTTCTAATATTAATAAAAATCAGGTCCCTCGGTTAACCCCCTTTCTTCTCGTTCATTACATAACGAGGGTCTCAAATCCAGCAACACTGATGCCTTCACCCAAAAAGGTCACCTACTCGTGACGCCTATGGCAGAAAGGGTGTTCCTCATCTGCTGTAAGGGTTTGTGAGTGGTGGTGCTGGCTAACACTCCCAAGGTTAGTCCTAGTAGTAAAAACAAATACCCAAGAAAGTGAATGGGGAAACGCAGTAGCTCAAATGGCGAGCATCGCACGTGAAATGTGAAGATGTGGGATCGTTCACCACCTGTGGCAAGTTGCTTTGTCATCCACTTTCATTGCCATTACTTTACCACTCTAATTCCATTAGTAAATAAACATAATTTCCTCTATGTTGTCCTTGGTGTCTTTGTTGGCTTCTTATGATATGATTAATAAAAATCGGGCCCCTCAGTTAACTCCCTTTCCTCTTGTTCATTACATAACAAGAGTCTTGAATCCGGTAACATTGGTGCCTTCAGGCAGCATGTGTGGGTTTATTGACCAGTTGCCTTCACCCAAAAAGATCACATACTCGTGACAGCTGCAGCAGAAAGGATGTCCCACATCTGCCACCAAGGCTTGCGAGTGGTGACCCTGGTTAACACTTCAAAGGTTAGTTGTAGTAGTAAAAACATAAATACACAAGAAAATGGATGGGGAAACAGCGCCACGGTTGCTGAATTGGTTAGAGCAATCGCACGCATAATGCGAAGACATGAGATCGTTCCCCACCTGCGGCAAGATTTTCATCCACTTTCATTGCCATTAATTTATCATTTGTTTGATTTAATTAGTAAGTACAAGTAATTTCCCCTTTGCTGTTCTTGGTGTCTGTTGCCTTTTTATGATATATATATACCTATATAAACAAAGATTGCAGAGCACAGCGATTGGTGAATTTGGCATGGAATGGCCTATAAATTGGCATCGAAAGTTCACGGGAAAAATATACGGTACTGATCTAGCAATTAGTAAAGAATGAGAAACTAGAAATGTGTGAACTGCTGCGGCAACTTCACAAGATCTGCAAGTTGCAAATATGCTGTTGAATAGTATGCAGGGCTTCTCGATGCTTTGAAGCCTTGGTTTCCGACACTACGAGCCAGGCATGTAACATGAATGTGTTACGCACCTGCCTTCAGCAAAAATCCATCTTGCCTGTGTCGGTCACAAAAACTGTTTAGAGTGCGTGCCAGCACATAATTAAAGCATGCCAGCACATAACTTTGGGTGCATAAGGTTAATGGTAACTCCTACTATCATGTATTGATGAAAGCAAGTTAGTCATAAGATGAGGAATTATGACTATGTGCCAGTGCTGCCATGGCAAATTACGGATTTTTTATACCACGAATCAATTACGTGTAAATCAACCAATTGAAATTGATGTGTCGGCGAACACTGCTGGGGAAAGAAAAAGAAAAAAAAAAGGCAGCGTAGTATGTCTGCAACATAACGCTCAAGATTTCTGTGTCGACTGTCACTTGGTAGTTTTAGCCGCAATGCAACGTATTCAAGGTGCGGTCGTCCTGTTACTAATGCGTTGACAGCTGAAAATCACCCAACTTTCAAGGTCATCGAAGCGCGATGTGCCGTTATTCTAGGCAACGCGTCGCGCCGAAACTGGTTCTTCACCACGTGGGCAGGCAAGGGCTACCGAAGGCATATTCGGACAGAACAGGTTACACTGAAAGCATGCGGAACCGGACGCAAGTTTGAGTGGGCCACGACTCAAAATACATTGGTGCCAGCATGTGTCATGCGCGAGATTTTGGATGACACGAAGGGTGTTTCCCTCAACTACGGCATCGCCAGGCGTTCCCACTGGCCGTTTACGCCATGCTCGTAGACAACACCGCCGCACATGCGCACACACAACTGCACTGCTATACAAAAGAAGATGCGCGGAGAGAGATCTTAACAGGTGTTACGCGACAAACGAAACGAAGACGAACGTAGTAAACACCATCAGTATTTGCGCAGCAGGGAAGTACACAGATTGTGAGCGTGCACACTGCGCTGCAACGTGTCGACCACAGGGACCATATGTATGCGAACAAGAAACCTGCTAGATGCTTTGTTACCTGCAGGAGGATGGCCGCCTTTCAGCTCACTAGCTTCTTCGACAGCAGACATTTCCTTCACTTTTCTGATGTACAACAAGGTATCTGCTAGAGTAGCTTCGTACTACCTCTCAAGTAATAACAAAGTAACAAGAGAGCGCACAAAACGCACCGCGTTCGAGCTACGCTTCTCTTTATCTGCTTCGCAAATGCATTGTGGGTACAGACGAGAGCTGTAAACAAGTTGCTTATTTGTTTAATTTTTAATGCTTCGTAAAGTTGATTTCTTGTGTATTGCCACAAAAAATACAAGCATCAACATTTTGTTGTGAGGCTAGAAAAATTAAACATTTAGACAAAGGAAGAATCAGCGTCACAAGTAAAAAAAATAACAAAGATATAACAATTTGAATGCAGCGCCGTCTGTAAAAGTGGAAAGATTGACGTTTCTTGCAGGAGGATCTGACTTGTAGGATGCAGGGATGTGCAGTGCCCGAAACACGACCCAAAATGTGCCATGTGCCTATGCATGTGTACAAATACAGTCTAATGCACTCATTCGTGGCCTGAAGCGTGGGGCACCGTAAACGAAGTTCTGTATTACATTTTGACCTCATTAGCTTGTGACTGCGTAGAAGATTAACATGTTGGCTAGGAGCAGGACTCTTCTCAACAAGGCGTTGAAGCCTCGTCTGCATGTCCGCTGGTCATCATATGAAGGCGACGGAAAGACGACGGTTTCTGTACTCAACAAAGAGAGGATTGACATGTTACTTGTGGACTCGTATTCAACCGCTGGGTTCCGCCTAAACAACGGCTTGTTTGTTGTTGGTCCGATCGCTCTTTTCCCGAGAAGTGTCCTGCAGTGGCGAGTGAAGTCTTCGTACGACATCATTGAAGAATCATTCTCGTTGTTCACCTTGCTTGAACCGAAGCTTGACGTTTTGGTTATAGGCCTTGGTGACAGCGGTGAAACGTTAGACATGAAGGTGGTACAACACCTTAAAAAAAAGAAAATCGCCGTCGAAATGCATCCTACGGCCATCGCATGCTCAACATTCAATTTTCTTAACGTGGAAGACAGAAATGTGGCTGCCGCGATGATACCTCCTTGTCATATCACAAGTGGAGCCGAATTTTACTTGGAGGCGGGAAGAGACCGAAGAGCTGTTTTGGCTGCTGACTAGAAAACATAGTTCCACAGTGTCTGCCCCTGTAAGTGATTATTAGTTCAATTTTAAAGGCGTAATTAGTAGCCTGCGATTCTCAATAGAGAAATAAAAGTAAAATTTAATAAGTACGCTGTCGTTTTCTATTCCTAAGGCTGGTTTGCATGATTGAAATTTACATGCTGCATGGTATATAGTAAGCAAGGCAGTGCACTCCGTTCGTTTATGGCTCTGTGATGTTTACCTTGTATACTCGTTAGCAACTCTGTGGGGCACACCACAGATGGCCACATTTATTTCTGGCCTTACATTTGTTGTTGCTAAATACTAATTGATTTTGATTGGGATACAAATACCAGATTCTCATGAAAGGTACTTCTACATATTCCACAATTTGACATCATGCATGCAGTACAAGTCTTCAGTTGAAACTACAGCCTTGATGCATTCACTCATTATGTTCAAGCCTCGCAGATGTGTGAACCAGCCAGAAGTGAGGCATCCTGGAACTGTAAGCAAAGGGAAAGGGTAACGAATTGTCACATTCTATCATGAATGAACATAAACTGGTGGTGCATAAACTGGTGGTTCAGTGGATATAGTGTTCTGCTGCCAAGTGCAGTGTGAAAAAAGGTATGATTTGCGGCAGCAGTAACTCCATTTCGCTTACGCAGAATGCACAAAACGCTTTTGGCCTTAGGTTCACATCATGCAGTCTCATTAAGAAACCCATGTAGTCCATTTTATTACTTGCCATTAAGACTAAAATTCATCAACAATTCTAACATGTTTGGTTGAAGCCTTTTAACTTAATCAGATCTAGTGAGCAAAAACATTTATCTAGTAAGCAAAAACATTGAACTTATAATTTTTGTACATAAACCTTGTACATAAGCTTTGTAAACTTGTACATAAACAAAAAGAAAAAAAAACCTTACTATTTGAACAGAGTTTTGTGTCACGTTGGTGACACTGACATACATGTCAGTGTCACCTTTAGCATACATGCATCAAGCATATTAAGCTTACTCTGACAAAATCATGTTAGACTATACACTTGACCACTTGTCCCACTGACTTAAAATGCAGCACACAATTGGCTTTTATTCCAACTCCTGAGCGACATGCATGCAGATGCTCTGTTAGTTGAAACACTGGCTATGTGGTTCCCTTCGTTGCTGTTAAAGTAAAGCGGGGACATCAGGGTCGACGTTTGCCTGATTTTGCTCATGTCGCCTCACTATATTAATTATTATCAAATATATTAATTCTGCTTAATGCATTAATTAATTAATCTGAAGTTTAATCACTTGCCCAGCACTAGTTACCATATATTTCACAGTCATGATGGTGGAGCGGTGTTTTTGGTTATTATGAAAAGAACGATTTACAGGTGACCCATGACAAAGGGCTTGATGACTGGAAAATATGGAAACGACATCTCTCCATTGCAAACTTGCAGGTTCACATGGCTGTAAAGGCTACTATTGAGAGCTCCGAGTGAGCACTATACAGTGAATTCTCGTTAAGACGAACTCGGTTAAGCCGAATTCTCGCATATAATAAACAACATGGGAACATTTGTTTGGTTTTCCATTGACTCGATGGCAAAAAAATCTGCTCAAGATGAACCGCCACTGCTACTGATACTGCAGGCTAGGATACCTCGATGTGCTGCGCCTGGGGGTGCAGCACATCTAGACAGTGACAGTGAAACTTCACTTCATGAACACGGGTGACGCGCGAGCGTATGGGTGCTATAGCGCACACGAAACTATTGGCCCTCGATGCGCCTGGACTGTCCGCATTGCAGATCGTGTTCAAGACAGGGCTCGCGCAGCCACGCCCTACACAGCAGCTGCTGCAGTAGAACGCCTCTTTCATTCGCTTACTAACTAAATTGACAAGCATGCTGTCAGCACCCACAGGCAAACATGAACACATCACACTCGATGACCGCGGATGCTTGCTGTCAAAATGCTGGCATGAGGAATCGTGGCAGCAGCAGCAAGCGAAGTTACCTTCACGCTGTCTATTGCTTCAGCCAAAACTGAGCAACGAGAACACAACACACACAAAGCTATGAGGTATCGGCCCACCTAAACTGTGCCCCAAAAGCAGATTGCTTTCAAGATGAAGCCCATGCGACCAAAGTACAACACCCCCTCCCTCCCCTCCCCGGTGCCACGCACATGACGGAAGATTGTGCGCCTCCCCACCCCCTTTTCCTGCCTTTGCGCATGAGAGATTGAACTGCCATCATCTGCTCGCCGTCACACGCTTACACAGCGTGTGACGCAGCATACAGCACGCAAGGATGATGATACAAGGATGATGATACACAGCATACAGCACGCAAAGATGATGTTATCACGAGACGAACCTGGTACGTCCATATCGCAAACAAAACCTGCAGCAACTACCAGAGGAGGTCAACCCAGTGTGCCTCCGCCTACCTTCCTCCTCCGCGATGCTTCACCTCGTTTCTCCTTCCCCACTTCGCTCAATGTCACTTAGACTTTCCTCTAGGTTGCGTTGCTTTGCCGCACGCTCAGCGTGCTGCTGCATACTTACGCTAGCTTGGAACCTGCACCGATGACTTGTGAGACAGCAGATGCCTGCTTGAACTCCCTAGTGAACTTTTTCCAGCGGTAATAAGGCACAGAAGAATTTTTAAGGTCATTAGATGAGATGGCATTGTTTGTGGTTGCTCGCCGATTTGCACAGAAACGCCAAACATCCATCACGGTCTGGATGAAACAAAGCAAGAGTACCACTTGAAGACAGTTTTCTATTTTCAGCTAAATAAATGCTTTTTATGTCATTTTTCCCCCCCATTGTAAGTCTGCTTCATTTACCATTTTGAAGTAAGATATCTGGATGCACCTGGTCATGTTGCCAATTATATTCCTCTGATAAGATGAGCAAATTTTCATGGTCCCTTCGAGTTCGTCTTAAAGGGAGTCTACTGTATACTTTGCTAACTGCTGTGAAATGAAATAAAAAAACATGTGGGCAAGCTTAAAGCTGACCTCAGAATAGTATGTTCCCTCCTATGCAGAGAGTACCAAGAAGTAAATGCATTGATATAAATATACTGTTTTATGTTCATACATGTTTACATGGCTAGTAGTTGGGAATCACTTGAAGGGGCACAAAGAGAAATGATGAGTTTATACTGGTAAAGTATTCCGTCACTTGCATCTTCATTCATTTGGCAGAAGAAGGTTGATTATTACTGGAGTAAAAAAAGGCTACATTTCCCTTCCTTGAATTTTGCACTGATATGTCGGTGTCATGTAATATTTCTAGGTATTTTCTTATATTTGGCTTTTTTGGTATAAGAAAAGTTTTCAAAACTAGACTGACTTTTAACTGGGCATGAGTTATGCTGTCAAAATTCATGATGTCGTTGCGAGTTGGTGCCAGAACTTCCAGCGGTTGCACTGCTACCTGTTATTGCTGAGCTTTCTCTCTCTGGCTTACCAAGGTAAGAATAGTTATTGCAATCTGCTTAACGTGCTGCGACAGCCCAACGGCTATGGCGTTGTGCTGCTGAGCTTGACGTCAAGGGTATGATCGTGGCTGTAGCAGCCATATTTCAGTGAGAGAAAAATGCAAAAATGCTTGTGTACTTAGATTTAAGTACACGTAAAGAACCCCAGGTGGACAAAATTAATTTAGGGTCCTCCTCTATAGCATGCCTCATAATCAGATTTTTTTTTTTTTTTAAGTTTTGGCATGTGAGACCCCTGAATTTAATTTGCAGTCTGCTTAACCAATGTCTATCCATTGATCATGTTCTCAGTGCCATATTGTCATGGGCATGTTGTCTAGTATGCCAATTAAGTAGGCAGCACTGCAGTGCTTTGGGCTTTTTGCTACACATCATCATAAGGGTTGGTGCCATTCTGCAATAAAGTTATGTTGCAGTGAAGTTGGAGGTGCCTCCTATGGCCAAGTACAGGTTGTATCATAGTCGCTGTGTATACACTTCGTGCGTGGCCTTAAAATTTACAAGTGCCCCAGAGATGGTGCCCTGCTTTGTATTAAACATTGTTTCAGTCAACTTTAAGTTGTGCTAATTAATAGGGCTTCCTCTTGCCTCTCTGTTAACATGATTGAAACCTGTGTTTTGAGTATAGTCAGTGACATATTAAGATTTCAGGAGAACCTTTGCCCGAAAAAGCAAGGTGCACCTGCCCCTCATCCCTGTGCACTTGAAGAAACAGTTCCATTGCATATCACGCCAGCATGAATAGGAGGTACCCCAGTAATTCAACAACGAGTGTGCTGTGGTCATGTGCCACACACACAAACGGCCCAGATCAGCAGGCTTGGAAACTGAGGAAACGGCTTGCCCAGCGAACAAGTCGGTTGAAAAAAATATTAGGAAAGGGGTTTCCCTTACCTGTCCAAATAGCTTACTTGCCATTAACCCCACTCCCATGGGTGGGTGCATATAGTGGCCAAGAAGAATATGCACCATGGAAAGCCAACAGGCTCTTCCCTGTCTTATGAAGACATTGGTATCGTATACAGTTATACTACATATCCATAAAATTCCCTGGCAAGGTGAAGAGTTTGACACTCTGCTCCTCTCAGCTTGCTCCTTCAGCTTGCAAAAAATGAATATAGTAGGAAATGCTGTCAGCTTTCCTTTATTCTTGCCCACATGGCACGAGTTAAATCGAGGTTGAGTACATAATATGTAATGCCGTGCCGTGCAGAATGGTTGTGGAATTTCGTTGTCATGAATAAATGCAGGCAAGGTAATAGAGAGCTGTGCAATTACGAGTGTGTGCCTAGATGGGTCACAGTTTGTAGAACAAACCCATTGATTTGTTGTATTAAAACAAGAAGTTGAGGGCTTTGCGCTATTTTGATTAGCAAGGCCAGGGACCCAGCATCAACTTCAAAGTCAAGGGCTCTTAGTAGAGCTTTTCCATGTTCAGCTGATATTGATTTTAGTTGTCTTTGCAAGTTGCGTACTCAAGCAAGATGTGCTCGAGAGACTCCACAGTGCCACAGTTGTTTCAACGTGCACTTGTAGTCTGGCCAGTGCAAAAAAGAAGACTGTTCGTGTATGCAAAGATGAGTCTAAACTGGTAATATAGGGCCTCCAATGACCATGATAGACACTGCGGTAGCCTTGATACGAGTTTCAAGTCGAAGTATATGTAAAAATTTAATAATTACTTAAAAGTGAAGGCTTCTGTTCCATTTTATGCTTTGCCAAAGCTGAAGCCTCACTCTTAGTGAAGAACACTTTTATAAATCTTATGCGATCATGACACTTGTGAGCTGCTTCATTTGCCTTCTCATTAACTGTAATACTGTAGCGTCCTCGAAGCTGCTGAAATGTTACATTTCCAATGTGAGATGCCAAGTTGTGTAGGTCGGCTATCTGATAGGTGAAAATGTAATTGTTTGATCTTGTGCTTTTTAAGGCGAAGGCGTTGCAGTGCTATTTTTGAGTGTGAAAATTTTCTATTCATGTTGAAGCCATAACATGTATTTGATTGCCTGTTTCATTGCATATAGCTTGGCCAACCTTGGTGACATTGTTCTCTCTAACGTCATGAAAACATCTGACCTGTCGAATGAATGAAGAGACCATGTACAGGAACAACTATGCTGTTTGGAGGAGCCATCATTAGATATATGCCTTGTGGTAGGGTACTTCATGTTCATGTTGGGCAGTGCTGTCTCAGCTGTTTGAAGTATATTCTTCTTGGAGTCTATTTCAGGGATGCAGTTCCAAATTTGGAGAGGAGATGGCATCCACAGAAGGATCTGTAGTGGAATCACCTGTGGTGCCTGCGTTGTGACAGTCAGTCAAACTTTGCCAAGGGCTTGCTAAAATCCTAAATTTGTGTTTTCATGGCCACTCAAGAAGTGATCCTTGTTTTGAACCACGTCTGTTATGTATGTTGGTTGCTTCCTTTACTCATAACAGATCACAACATGGACAGTGGGATTCAGCTATTGTTCCTGTGCAAGATGACCCCTTTGGAAAGCCGAGACAGCCATGTAGGCAATTGTTACATCCTGCTTCCAAGCTTTTCGTGTTTGTTAACTCTTTCCGTACTGCACCCATTGGACATCGTTAGCCTGCTAACGATGGTTTAGAATGCCATTTTCGAGACCTTCTGCACCGCTCACGGACACTCTACGCCATAAAGGACATTAAGGAGGAGAACTATATTTTTGTTTTCTAAGCACTTCACTTTTTCCCTGCCAGGTGTTAATGTTTGAGTGCTTTTTGTATGTTTCGTGATCGTCAAAGTAGAAAGCAAAAATGGCGCCTCGAAAGTTCGCAGATCTTGTGATTCCGCTGTGTCTGCGGCTGATTTTATCAATGGATTGAGCAGCAGCGAGCCTGAAGATGCCGCCTTTTCGTCAGAGTTTGACCTGAGAGCGACGACCACGCTAGCCACCTCCGAACATCGGTGGCCGCTGCCCAGCAAGCTAAACTGTAATGCTTGCACTTAACTTTTTGTAGTGGAATACCTATTCGATGAAAAATTTTGATTTTTTCGGAGATAGTGCCTATTAGACATCAATACATTTTGTATATCTCATAACTTTTGTTGGTATAGCACTGCATTCTCTAAACAAAGAATGCAGTGCTGTGGCAGAACATTGCGAGCTTTTTGATCATCAAATTAGCCCCGTCGGTGCTGTCGTCTTGGAGAGAGAAAAAGCTACCGGAGGCGGCTCCTTTCAGAATCTTGGCACATCCGGAAGACGCAAGGTATAGAAAAAGTGTCTGCATGCCTGTCAAAATGGCAAAAATGTATATAAGCACTGCTATGCCTCATGCCATCTCACCCCTGAAGAAGGAGCCGGTCGGGCTCCGAAACATTGGGTTTTTAAAATAAATTTTGGTTGGAGTTTTCCATCTCTTTAATACAATTGTCCCCAACCAGGCATATCTGCCGAGTGTTTAACTTTGATGAGGAATTATATAGTAAAGCAAGCTATGTTGCTCAGGAAGCGACATTTTACAGGCTTGACGTAGTAGTTCTGCTAGTCGCCTGGTTAGCTCAGATGGTAGAGCGGCTGCCCCGGAAAGGCGGTCGTCCCGGGTTCGAGTCCCGGACCAGGACGAATTTTTCTTCAACTTTGAGGCTTTCCTTTCAAGGAACCCGTATGGGTTTCCTTTGTAGCAATTGCTACGAACGGGTGGATGTCTGATTTTCCCTTTATTCATTACTTCTCTCCACCTTGCGGGTTTCCGCAGAACTACTACGTCAAACACTTGCCTTCGCTTCGTGTTGTCGACAAATTCGACTTCGCTCTGCCATCTGCTAGCCGCCTGGTTAGCTCAGATGGTAGAGCGGCTGCCCCGGAAAGGCGGTGGTCCCGGGTTCGAGTCCCGGACCAGGACGAATTTTTCTTCAACTTTGAGGCTTTCCTTTCGAGGAACCCGTATGGGTTTCCTTTGTAGCAATTGCTACGAACGGGTGGATGTCTGATTTTCCCTTTATTCATTACTTCTCTCCACCTTGCGGGTTTCCGCAGAACTACTACGTCAAACACTTGCCTTTGCTTCGTGTTGCCGACAAATTCGACTTCGCTCTGCCATCTGCTAGCCGCCTGGTTAGCTCAGATGGTAGAGCGGCTGCCCCGGAAAGGCGGTGGTCCCGGGTTGAGTCCCGGACCAGGACGAATTTTTCTTCAACTTTGAGGCTTTCCTTTCGAGGAACCCGTATGGGTTTCCTTTGTAGCAATTGCTACGAACAGGTGGATGTCTGATTTTCCCGTTATTCATTACTTCTCTCCACCTTGCGGGTTTCTGCAGAACTACTACGTCAAACACTTGCCTTTGCTTCGTGTTGTCGACAAATTCGACTTCGCTCTGCCATCTGCTAGCCGCCTGGTTAGCTCAGATGGTAGAGCGGCTGCCCCGGAAAGGCGGTGGTCCTGGGTTCGAGTCCCGGACCAGGACGAATTTTTCTTCAACTTTGAGGCTTTCCTTTCGAGGAACCCGTATGGGTTTCCTTTGTAGCAATTGCTACGAACGGGTGGATGTCTGATTTTCCCTTTATTCATTTTACAGGCTGTACACCCATCTGTGCTCTCTGAAGAGGCCTGTGCATGCGAACAAACTCTAATGCTATGTGTTTGCTTTTAGTAATAAGCACTTTAACATACAATGTAATGATAGAAACTTGCTAATGTTAATGAATACTAGAATGTGAATATAGTTTTTATTGTGAAAATAAGTGTTCCTCATTCAAAAACTATTAGAAAATTATTCGATATTCAATTTGATGCTCTTCTGGCACTATTAGAAGATTGCTACTTGCACACCCCAACTTGCAAGCAAATACTCAAGCATGCTGTATTAAAAAACTGTATGTACATGTCGTGGAATGTCAATTAACAATAAGTGGTGACACACATTTGTTAATAGACATTCTAGGTCATGCACATGCAGTTTTTTAAGAGAATATGCAGGCAACTGCATGCATGACCACAGTAGTTGCAGTGTATTGTGGCTTAAAGCCTGTTTTTGCACCTTAAAGTTCCTGGTGCACCAAGGAACTACACACTGAGGATGAACGGTTTCCTCACTGTATTAAAGCTCTGTAGCTGGGGCTATATTCTTTGTTGATAGCTTTCAGGGATACTTTCATTTTTGCATGAAATTATGTCTGGTGCGATGAGCGTTCTGCCCACAGGCTTAGCCAATAAGCATCCAGTGATATTCCCAAAAGTGATATGTCCAGAACATGGCCTCAGCTAGGGGTCTTAAATACATAGCCCATATGCAGTCTGCAGAGTATTTAGGTGCCTGGATTTCCTTTCTGGCTGTTCAGATTCCCCTTGTAAATACTCATGCATCTTAATTCGATTCCTCCACCCACACCCCTAATTCTCTCCAAAGTAGGCAGCTCATTTACCCTCCTGTGACATATGCGCTGTAGCATGGCAACTGAGGAGCCTTGTTTCATTATGTGTGCTGACACGTGATTGCTCATACAGGCTGCCTGGCTGCATATAGCGACCCGTTTACTATTGATCGTGCCGTGACTGGCCATAAGGGCATCAAGAACAGGCAAGTTTTGGGAAAGCAAAATTTGCCCTGTAGGTGCCATTACTGTGCAGCCTTTAGTGTAAAATTTTTGTCACACGTCAGTAACAACCAACATCAATCATAGTAACAACCAACATCAATCATGTCTGCATTTTATTTTCTTAACACTGTGCACCTACCACTTTCCTGTCAAGAATGTTACAGGACACTTAGATGTGCAGGGAGTTCCCGACAGGAAAGTACTGAGTATGCAGCAGCAGTGAAAGGAAATACACACAAATGACTATCACTGTTGTGTGACAGGAGTGAAGGCTTTGATGAATGGTGGGCCCAAAATTTTATTTGTCAATCTGTCATTTCACTTTATGAAATAATAGAAATAAGAGCTTTTTCCAGTAAGTAGCTGCTAGAATTGGTGCAGCGAGAGCAGGCTTAATTCTTTATCGTTGGTGCTGGATTCCACTTGCATCACTGCAAAAACCACCTTGAGGGATAAGTGTGTTAAGGAGAATGGGGAACATGTTCCTCCTTTTACAGCATCAGCTGTTAAGAGAGTTTCAGTGCATATCCATCTTGTCCCCTTTGGGTTCATCTCTATCTTGGCATGTGGCAGCATCAGCTGTTGAGAACTTGCCTAAGCTTGCGTCCTGCTGGCAGTTTTAAAATATGATTGCCACAGGCAGATGTGAAGACATATTGATGTGAAACTCTCCAGGCACAGAGCATGGCTTCACCACTTGTTGCTGGGATGGTTCATACTTATTTCGATGTAATAGGACATGAAACAAAGTGAAGTGAGCCCTCTTCACACTCTTTTCTGACCTGGTGGTCTTACTTTGTTTCGAACCCTATTACACTGTAATGAGCACGTCTTGCATACATAATGGTGAATGCTCTAAGGAGAGTGGTTGCATCCTAAATTAAATGCCAGTTGCAATGAACCTTGGTAAAGCAGTCAGGCTCTGGTGCAGCCAGCAACGAGCCTTCTCAACGTTTCTAACAGCTTTCATGAAAAATTCTGCTAACTTGAGTGATCTTTATGAAGGCTCCGTCAGCTGAAGTTTGAATTTGGAGATGCTTATGGGTCTTTCACAATGTTCTTGGCATGTGCCAACTAAGCATTTGCACAGCTTTTTATATGCATGCCACTGCAACAACACATTGCTAATTTCTGTTGATCAATTAAGCTAAGTAAGCTCTAGAGAAGAAAACATGTTGAGACTTCAGTCATCATAATATTGCAGGCTACTGCTATTTTATGCCTGTGCTTTTGTGGTCGTGTGTAATATGCAGCGCCTTTATTCAAGTTTAAAAGAATTTTTTTAAAACTTGTAGACTGCTCTAGCAATTCCTTGCTTGCCATACACCATGTACTTGAAAGCCTTTACTTCTACCATTTGGCACTTTTTCATTGTGGTTGTAAGGGTGTTGTGCTTGTATTTTTGTTTCTATATCTTGCCATACTTATCGCAAGATGCTATGTTTAGGCACTAAAAATGTTGACTTTGGGCGCCTAAATCATGCACTTAAATACCTAATTCTAGGCATGACATGGTTCGAAATAGGTTATATAACCTGTTCGCAAATGACCCCTTTATGTATTGAATTTGTGATAGCTCTATTTTTGGGGTCGAAAACTTGCATAGCGTTCACTTGTGAGGTCTGAAGGGCAGCAATGATACTGCGCGAGCCATCACTTGACAGGGCTTTGCGGTGCATGAGTGGCCGCTTTTTTGTCAATCCACATACTGCTGCCAGCACGCTTAATACATTTGTTCTGACACTATGAGTAGATAGTGTACATTTAATAGCCAACACTTTCCTGCTTATCAATGGTACATTAAGTAAAGCAAGCAGAAAAAACACGAAATACGCCAGGAAATCTGCTAAATGGTTAATCATAGAAGCTTAACTCTGTGTCTAATGGATTGAAGTCAACAAATGTTCCAGTAAGAAAAGTGTTGAATAGTGCATGTTCACAAATCTTTGTTGTCTCTAGGTGTTGGGGTTTGAGATTGTGCCTTTTTTCACTTGGAAGGAGCTTGTAGGCTGAAAAAGAGTGCTCAATGTTAACAGAGGTGAATGGGGTGTTTTTTATTTCCGTATGTTTGTACACACTCTCGGATTCTTGATAGCTCACCTTCAAGAACCTCAGAAATTTCTTTTAGCGGAAAAAAATCCATGTTTTTTGTCTATGATAGGCTGCATGCCTTTCCACAATCTTCAGCAGCTGCTGCCACACACATGGGATGCACTAAACTTGTGTTATGACGTGGTAGCTGTGTCACAACTTGTGAACTGTTCACAATAACTCTTCCTTTAGCACTTTTTGTATATAGCTATGGCTTTATTCTTTGCTAAATGTTTATCTTTTTCTCACACATTGGAGCACATGAGCATGTATCTCCTCACATACACCTATTTAAATAGAAAGAGTGAGGGAGAGCAGAGTGAGGAGCTGAGTTTATTACTCCTCTATTGCAGAGTTTAGACGAGCCATCATTGGCTGGTTTGTCTGTAAACCCACAAAAGGACCAGACGTACCGAAAAAATTCACCAACTATTACGATACTCCTTAATGCAAAATTTGAATACTGCTGTATACATGTTTTCATTTCGCAATGTATTGGCTGGCGTCGACAATTGATCTTGTGCAGCTCGTTGCAAATGGAGCAAAGCGTAGCGCCACTGCTTCGCTAATCTGGAGATCGCGAGAGCCACTGCGGGGTGCCAGTGCATGGGTTATGCGTGGGTGCAATTCACAGAAGCTGCCGCCGACAAACCTCCCAGATGATGCGTGCTACTCTGGCGCCATCTCGTAGCAACCGTCGCTGCACTACGTTTTTCTTCTCACGCTTTCGCCATACCCTTCTCCGCCTTCCGCCTCATGGTTCCGCTACACCCCCTTTCCACTTTCTACCTCGCGCCTCTTATTTTTTCATCCCCCTGCTGCACGCCGCATTCGCCCAGTTACATGCGGAATGCCGACACTCACCGCAGGAAGAGGCGCCTAAGAGCTGCGCTCCAAAAAGCAAACTGCATAACTACAATTGACAGTACTTCCAGTGGAGCTTTGCATGCTTCCACTTAACACATATGTAGCCCAATGTGTTATAAGTCAACATTCTTCCCAATCTGCAGCCTACTATACACACCTTTCTCAAGATTCTGTGCCTTAATTGCTCTCCTAAATCCCAGCCAGCAATGCACAACATGGAGTCCATTGCTCAAGAGAAATACATTTTATAATCTGTTTCTCTGGCATTGCTAACAAGTGTCAGGCAGATGGTGAGAGGCCCTGAAAAGCTTGGCGAATGTTGACAATGCGAGCGCTTATTTGCTAGGTCACATTGACAGGTGTGTTGCCATTAGCAACAATGTATGCCAATGCTGCCAAGTCTTTGAGAAGAACTGAATGTGCTTCCAAAACAAGAAGAGTGCCCCAAAAAAGCATTTTCAAGTGCTAAAAGTAAAAATATGTATATATAGGCACAAAAAAACAGAAATAGATGCTATAAAGTGGGTACTAAACCACCATTTAAACAATAATTTATGCTCATACAACAAAAGGGTGGGTCTCCGGCGTGTAAAAACAAATAGGCATTTGCCTAATATCGGGTCTCTACTTATCAAACTGGTAGTGCATTCCTCCAATTTTTCTGCATAAAGAAAGATAAGAAAACTGGTGGTCGATGCCCCAATTCCATACCAGAACTGAGAGAGAAGCTTAGTAGGTTCTATTAATAAAAGCAGTTGGAATTTGTCTTGGATGTGTATAAGCTTTGACATGTGTGTTTTGGGACTAGATTCCATTATGAAACTGAAGCTTTTGTTTTAAACATGCCTGCTGAAGAGGGTAGACAGTTTGGCAAGTTGGTACATACTGTTATATCTGGTCAGTTCAGCACAGAAGAACTGAGATTCTATATCTCATCTTGTCACCCTTTTAATGCGATTAGCATTCGTAGCCTACTTCAGCCACTTTGTGTCTGTCTGTCTAGTTTTTCTTGTGCTGCCTTAAATTTTAAAAAAAGTTGTAAAATTTTCTCTGGTGCAGGACAGATTCAAACCCACGTCATACGAATTTCTCAAGCATACTAGCCCGATGCTTTAGTGCTGTGCCACAAAAACCCCTGGGCAGTGTGGAATTAATTCTTTGTGTTTGCGCGCACTGGTGCACCACTGGTGCAATCTCGCAGGCCACACAAAAGGAGAATCTTGGACACTATGCAAAAGGAGCTTCGCAAGTGTATCGCCAGATGGCACAACATGTGCAGAGGGAAGCATGACAGAGGCGCCCGGCTGCAGCACACGGCTCATACATGCAGCGTTTTGTTGGTGGCAATACGGTGTGTCACTACATATTGCTTGAATAATGATCGCATTAACTTTGAAAGTCATCGCGAGATGGGTTCTGCTGGAATTTTTTTATTGTCCTCAATTTTGCACTGAATTTATGGGGTTCGCACCTATCAAACATTCTTATTGCTCCACATAGCATTAGACCACCAAGGAGTGAAGAAGGTTGGTGCACCATTTTAGAACTTGTGTGATGTGTGTACTCAAAATGCTGTTTCATTTTAATACATATGGCATACTTGAGACTAGAAATGTAAACTAAACTAAAGACAGAATTTCTGAGCATGAAACCACAACATTCTTTATATCAACTATTATGTACATATAAGTGGCACTAACACTGTGCAAGCATTTATTATAGAAGCATGAAGCGGAAAGACAGATTTTCTACACTAGTGGTGCACATTTAGATGGTGAGGAACACTATACTGTCACAACAGGATTGTGCAATCAATCGTACACGATGCCAATTGGTCCAGTGTAATAACACAGTTTACAAGTTTACATTGTTCAAAGCTACTGATCACTTTCCTCCTAAACATGGCCAGATTTATACATTAAACTGTTGTTGAATTCATGAGTCACACTCCATAAAACAAACTCGTATTGATGCCAAACAAGTTGAACACATCTCATATTTTAGAACCATGTGAAAAATGCCAAGTTTACCTGTTGTTCAGTGTAAAACAGCTTGTATGACACCTTTAAGATTTTTACGAAATGCACAAATGTGTGTGAAATAAGTTAAATGATTGAACATTAAGTACAATGCATATTATCACAGGGCAAACTTATGTAGTAATTTTCTCAACTCTCTTTCTGCAAATGAATGCAACTCATCACTACCTCATAAATGGGTTTTATAATGCCACTGCAGACATTGGTACCAAAGTTGATGCATTTGAAAGTAGGGATGATGCTTTCACTTGGCAGGCAAGAAATGCAAAACAAATGTAATCGCTTGAATGGATATAACTGAAAAGTTTTTCCACTGAATAAAAATGAACTGTGATCAAAGCACACACATACACATAAAGATGGTGCTAGAGAACCTAAATAAATTATACGGCCACAACAACATTCGTGCTTGACACAACAGTACACATAAAAACAGGACTAATGCTTGTCAACTCAAACTGGTCGAAAAGAAGAGTCAAGGGTAAGATATTGAAGGACACCAAAACTGGACCACAGCATGCATTTAAAAGCAATGAGTCTGCTGTATAACCACAACATGCAGCATAAACTTTTCTTAGTAGACAACAAATACAATCTGTTATAATACTGAAGTGTCACAACAGCAAAGGTAAGAGTACCCATGAGGCAAAGATCGGGGGCACCCTAGTTTAAGCACGTACGAAAACCAGCGTGTATGTTGCCCTCTTGGTTAACAAGAAATATTGCAAGATCAAATTCCTCAACACTGAAGCTGTGGCACCAAAATTAGTTGGCTTATTGCGATTTTTTGTTTCTTCAAACCCGTCAGACCTACACATACTTCCTTTTGCTAAGTATACAACTTCTTTCTTGTATGGGTTGGCTTGAATTTTATACTTTGATTCTTTTCCTCAAGAAAACAAGATGACACTTCTCTAGATTACAAAAATAATAATAAAAGTCAGGTAAATATGTTGCGAAGAGTAATTCTCCATAAAAAGAATATTTCAAAGAATTGAGAAATCAAACGAAAAGTTCTGTTTGATAACCTTGAATTAATCATTGCCATCTATAGGAGGCTGCATTGTAGGTGGCATTAAGATGCTTCAAGTGACTAAACCACGTGGAAAGACTTGTCCTGAGGTGGATGGTGCCAATGGGAGCACAAAAAGAAACCTTGATGCCTATCACTTCCACCTTGCGGTGGCACTGTCACTCAAAGGCGAAAAGTTGCACTGTATGACCCTGCGCTTCACTTTGGAGGATATATATTGGAGGAACATCCTTGTTTGTATGGTAGCAATTTGTATGACCATTTCCTAGACAAGTAGAAAAAGTTTTTCCAATTTAAACATTTGTTCAATTTTGTACGGGCTATGTTTTTAAATAGAGCATTTCAATCTCACGTAGCCTAAGTATGCCCGACTGAAATGCATTTCTGTCCGCATTTTTCAGCCCACTGTCATTGGCAAGCCTCAAAATCTACATAAAAAATAATGGTGTGTTTATGCTCGTAGTATTAAAAGGAGTTCTTTTTTATGTTTCAGTATCTCTGATTTAACCCACATTGTGACAGCTGGTTTTGTAATGGGCTGAAGTCATCACATTATAATGTAGAGAGCTTTAAACTTTATTAGCTCATGCAATGTCTGAGGTTTCTGTATTTTAATGAATGCAAATGATGATAATAATAATTAAAAAAAAGCATTTCATACTGGCAATTGGAAGCAATGAGTATGATGACTGAATGCGTATAGAAAGGACTGAGATAATGACATATATAACTGTTAAAACACAGTTAGGCAGCTGCAGATGTTTTACAATTTTCAACTGAAGAAAGCTTTAAGGACACCATATGAGATGCTGCAAAAGTAGCACGCAAAACTAACTGTACAAAACAATGAAACAACTGAGGTGTGTGAACTCATTGACATTACGAAGTTAGCACAGCACTGCAGCTAATGCTAAAGAGACAGTGTCGTATCATTTTTACAGCACCCAAAGCTCTGTTGTCACTTGGTGTAGGCTAATACAAATTAACAATACTTCATCACCAAATCAGCAATATATATAACAGCTGCCATAGTAATTAGCTAAAATACCATGCCCTGCACACATGGATCATGTTAAAATGTGCGAAAGGAAGCATACAATAAATTTTTCAGACTTTTCAATACTGACAATTTAGCTGGCACTAAAGACACTTTTTTGCTAATTCCTTCTGTAAATGAAAATCATGATGTTAACTGACATGATGCAAATTCACATGAATATTTTCAGCTGTAAGCATTTAATATGATAAATGTAATAAATATTTTCTTGTACTGAAGCTTAAACAATACATTCACTAGCATCACCTAGGTGCATAATAAAACAGGAATGGTGAATACAAAATAATATCTTGTGGATACTAGCTCAGATCTCTCATATGTGTGAGCGGACCACGAAGGTTCAGAGAGACATAAAGCAGAGTGAGAACACAGCGCTCATAGAATGAAACATGGTCTTAGAATTTGTTGATTTTTCGCCTTGCATATATTTACAGCTTTTGTTTTGGAACTTATGCAAGACTGAACAAATGCCACAAGCATAATGGTTATAGAAACTGATTGTGCAAGTATGAAACAAATGACGTATGGTAGCTTAAATCTTAGTACATATGCTTACAGCTACTAGCCAACCACAAACACACATGACATTTGATGAGGTACAATAAGAACAAATAGCACATAGAACAGTGCAAGTACACAGCTTTTGACAGACATAAATATCAACAGGCTCGGAACGTGAATAACAAGCTAAGCTGCTCCGAGTCAATTGGACCAGAATGCTGATGCCAATGTCTGAATGCGGTCAGACCTGATGTTTTCGCATTGGACCTGGACGCACCTTTGTTGAAATGATAGGAACCAAACAACAGACTATGACTGCCCCACCGAGGCTTGAACATGCCACTAAGTTGTATGACCAACAGCAGCCACGCCACACAGCATTCCCCCTTCCTCTCTAAACCACATTGCGCAGATTGGTTGGTGGAACATGAATTACTTGACTACCATGAATGCTTGGAAATTAGATATAAATAGACACACAACTTAGTTTACTGCACTTATTTTTCTTTAATGCTGTTTTGTTGTCTTTGAGGTATTGCTAGGAAAATTTAAACTTTTGTTGATGCTGTTAAAAATCTCTAAACAAGGTAATGTTCACCTAATTTTTGGTGGGGTTAACTTGAAGGAAACATCGCGAGCACATCGGATGAATAGTGTCGGTGGAATGTTGCTCGTTTATGCAGCATATTCTGCAACCAAGGAGTACACTGTGCTGCCAATATCAAGACAATAAACGGGGCTCTCATTGCATGCCTTACAAATTGCCAGCTGTGGGGCAGCGTTCTATCCAAGAACACTGGCACCTGCACTACTCTTGCATCCCATTAATGCGTCAACTTGCATTTCAAGTCAAAGCCATAAGCAGGGTATGTATTCGCACAGCCTGTGATTGGATCTAGCTTGCAGTCATGGCTTGGGGCGGTGCACAGGCCTCGGCGGGGGCAGAGTTGGAGTGGGGTGAGGGGGGGGGGAGGTTTGCTGGCCAGGAAACTGGCCCATCACGAGGCCACAGGGCACTCGCTGGGTGGAACGCAGCGATCTCTGTGCCAGACGAGGCCTGGATTGCACTGACACCCAGGCTGACACTTCCGTCGGCAGGGCCGCTCCAGATGGTGGTTCTTGCATGTCCGCCGGCATGGGGGCCCACATGGCGTATAGTCCGAGCCTCTGGGGCAGTGCATTCCTGCACACAGTGGCAGTGAGCTTTTAGCCATGTGGCACATTCAGTGAGCTGTACATGTGAGTTAATTTAAACTGTTTTGGCACAGTGGCGTGGTTCAATTTCATGAAATGAGAGCCCTTTGTGGTATTCTGAGAGAAGAAAAATGCATATGTGAACACTCATTCACCTGCCTGCATAGGTTGTCAGAATGCAAAACTCGCACATGCATGCATGCATGTACAGTACATGCAAATCTTCATGAGGCTGGACGGTATTGAAGGCTGTACACAGAATTGCATATTTGTGCACACAGACTTGCAGTATTTTGATTGGTAGTTGCATGGGAATACAATTTAGATGCCATTGACAAGGTGTAACTCGCTGTGATTCACATATCAAGATTGACCATATTATATGCAGTAATCATTGCAAAAATGTCACTTTCAGTGGTGCTCTCCATGTTTCAGGTGCTGTCACAGGAATGTCAATTCATTCAGGTTTTACATGTAACTTTATAGTTATACACAGGGTGGTGCAAAGATATACTCTGGGGAAGCTACCTGGGGTTCTGGGGAAGCCACTTGGGGTTCACTATTCACCAAAGTATACAGGACAACACACATGCTTTTTAGCACTTACTACATTTGCATTCTCACAAGCAGAGAATTCTTGGTCCTGGGGCAATGGAATAGATGAATCTTTAGCTAGCTTTTCTCTCCATCACCATGTGCTAAATTTCAAAGCATATGTCTGCGCAAAGTGTGTTGATCGACTGCTGTTTTAAGGGATGTTAGTTTTAGATTTTCAAGAACAACGAAACTTGTGGTGTATTAGTACTCCTCATGAGAAGAAATATAATTTTCCAGATGGTCGATGTGTCTTTACAGGACATTTTAATGATTTCCCAGCTGGGCCAGCCTAATCCTAGGCAGGACGCGTGTACCCTTACCTTCGCAGTTTGTGGTGTTCTTCCAGTCTATCTTGATCCCGGCCCTGCTGCATTCCCGCGCATAGGCATTGAGCGAGTCACAGTAACACTTGTCTGATGGGAGGCACTCGCACATGTCCAACATACAGGATCTGGCATTGTGATAGAAAGAACAAAAAGGGGATAATTTAATAAATCTGTCACATTCTGCCATTTATTCATGCATCTAGCTCTGAAAGTTTGCTGGGCATCCCATATAGAAGACGCTAATGCATTTGATGCAAGTAAGGGTAATCAACTGTTGTTGTTGCTGTTATTTGCCAAGACAAATGATCTATGCTATCTAGCATGTACTAACCATTATTGAAAGTCTTTACCAATGTGGGGATTCTTCATAGTTCAACTGAATGCTTCACATAGACAAGGTGCACATGATGCAAAGTTGACAGTGCTGTTACTACAAGACATAATGGCAGCGTAATTTGAAATGTGAATGTCTGAAACTATTACAATGCATTGTTCTATTTCCAGGTTAACCAGCATTTGTAACACTTGCTTAATTCAACTCCGTGCTTAGAAACCGGCTACTGAGCAATTACATACCACACCTCCATGTAATTACACATAACAGCTGTTCTGAGCAGTTATTTCCTGTTCGAGTTTCAATTTATGCTCACGCTAACATATTTCATTCATCATTGGCATCCTCAAAAACAGACAAAGCAGAACGCAGTAAATATTTCTGTCATATTTTGTTATAGTTTTTTTCAGTAGGTCCATAAATGCGAAATGCACACCTCAACCGCTCCCCCTCCTAGAAGAAGTATCCCCCTCCTGAAGAAGTATTTCAGGGGTACAGAAATAAAATAATCTATTCCAAATGTAGAGTGCCTTGAAGACACCTGAGATGTTGAAAAACTTGCCTGATCTAAAGTGCCACTAATAAAACAATAAAGAAAGATTTCTTATTTTTTATTTTTTTGCTAGTGACAATTTATATCAGGCAAATTGAAGGCGCTCAATAAATGGATGTCACTATGGTGGTTTTAACTATGAACTGATAGAACACTGCGGTGAAATTCTAGCCAAATGGATTTGCACAGAAGATTGTTAAATATGTTAAATATCAAGAGACGAGCAGGTCAAGGGCAAGTCGATGAGGTCAGCACTTCCATTACTGCGGCACAAAATGCCATTACAATATTCAGATTAGTATTTACACGGCAATCCATATAAGTCATATTTATTGCCCAATAACCATGTCCGAGACAAACGTGATAGAGAATGGATTATTAAGTAAAGTGCAACAAGATCGTTGTGATGATTTTGCAAACTACAAATGTTTAGGTGCAGAAACCATATTACCGTAAAAGCCTGAATATAGGTCGGACCAGAATATAGGTTGACCCCCCAAACTTTAATTTAAAAAAAAAATGATATAGACCGGTGAGAAATGACTGGTATATAAGACGGGGGTCGACTTTTTGCTGCGGTTTCTTGAAAAAAAGTTCAACCTATATTCCAGTTTTTACGGTAGACTCAACTTTTTGTGAAACAATTCTTTTGTTTTTTCATATTAGTAGGTAGCTATAGTGATTTGATGTTAGTGAAAACAACGAAGGAAGGCATATACCTAGGTCATCTACACACATAATGCGAAGCACGCAGCTGTCATCAGCCACCTGGGCGTTGTTTATTGTTCAATTATTTGTCCAGTCAAGTAAGACAAAAATTAGGCAGATCCAATACACATGTTCGAATCTATGTAAAGTGAAGCTTTCATGAAGCAGCTAACTGAATGCTATACAACTAAATGTGACGCATACAATTTCCTTTATTTTCATCCTATGAAACATGTAATCTCATGCAATGTTTATGCACTGCACATGTCACAACTTAAATCTCATGTGATGTTTATATTTATGCACTACACCACTCAGAAGCTATGCCGAAATGCATACACCTGTTGAGATGGATACACGCTGTGAAACATCGATGCATAGATATCATGAAGATGAAGGTGATGCTTCTTAAGGGAAGAATGGTGAGGAGAGGTGTGTGGCACGAAGGAAGAAGTACACACGGAGATGTACTACACATATGTAAATACATTTAAGACTTCTGTTGCCCCTGTGTCACAGTTGCACATGTACACCCATGCTGGCGGATTGGTCAACAATGGACACATACCCAGTGGCTCAAGAATGGGGTAACCCAAATATAAGAAATTTAGGAAAATCAATGGAATCACTGAATATCATGCGCTATTCTATTAAGAGGTCTGTGGGATTTAGAGATGCCCATGAGCCAACGTGATACCATGTACACATTTTGTATGATTTATTGTATGATTACGCAGAGCACGGTTGCGCTCACTGGCACACATTGTTGATAAAAATTAAACCATAATACCTGGGCCCGACATACGAAGAAAGAACATAACATAAACCTAAGCTGCTATAAAGTAATGAAAACGAGCAGCTTCTGGCAGCTTTGTTGTGGTTTGTGGTTCCGACAGCAGTGCACTTGTTTTAATATAAAGGTCAGTTAGCAAATGTCCAACAGAAACGATTTGCAAAGAAATTAAAAGAAGCGTAATGAATAAATATAAAAATAAGATAGTGCAAATTTAATTACTGTTCAGAACTGTTAACAGCATGACATTGATGATGAGGGCAACTGTGGTACGATGACAATAGTGCAATCGTAACGACTTTAAAACATTTGTAAAATAGTTTTGCGGAGTTCATCTCTGATGATGATCTAGAAGAATAGGAGCGCCTTCTGGCATGCCGCCAACATCTGCTCAGCAGTCGACTATGCCGACGCTGACAACACGAAACTGAGAAACGAGCTAAAAAAAGATAATGCTTTAACACACTAAAGGGAGCATCATGTGACAATTTTGAAGAGTAGTTAAAAAAAATAGCAAAGCTAATGGGAAATGTGCCCTCACCATATAATAGCCAAGTGGCAATTTCTAGCCGCCTCGAGCATGGAGAGCATGTCGAAGGTGCTATAGACATCAGCGAATTTTGCCATATTGTCCAAATTTGTAATGGCGGCATTTTGAGCTATTCAGATACGCCGTAGCAGCCCTCTGATGTAATCAGTGCTGACAAGATGGAGAATTTGACAATATGTTGAAATTTGCGGATGTCATGGATAGCACCCAGAGAGTGCGGCGCAAGTCAATCGTGAGGCAGGTGTCACGAAAAGCTACCACAAATCAAACTTCCTTGATAGTTGTGGCTGCCCATGTGCAGGGCTGCTTCCCAGGAGTCAACTTATGCCTTAATGATCTTGCTTTGCAGTTCACAATATTTGTTAAAAATTGAACTGTCGTCGCTGCTGTGTAAATAAACTAGAACTGCGTCATGCACTTCATTGCGTCGCTATGGAGACATGCATACAAACGCTTCTCTGTTGTACACAGCCTTGCTTACAGTGCAATTTTGTACACAGAAGACCACCGCAAGCGAGATTCCTCTAAATTATTTTGAATTTAATTACGGCATTTACTTAATTGTTCCATTGAAAATAAAATGTTGCAGTTTTGCCTGAAAGGCAATGCATTATACCGATAGCAAAGTATTAGGCAACTACATAAAGTAAGTTTTGTAATTTTATTGGCCGCATTAATTGTAGTAAACATCTGCTTACTAATTAAATGGACAAGCATGGTGTCATGCATGCACAGGCAAACATGAACAGATCTCACCCAATGACCGCAAACACTCGCTGTCACAATGCTGGCATGATTAAGAGTGCAAACCGGGGGGATCGAACGCTTCTACTGCCTCTCGATTCAGCGAGTCTCCGAAACTTGAGATTACGCGACCTCCAGCACTAGGTGCCCGGGAAGACAGCTTACATGCAGTCAGCAGCCATGTTGACTCACTCAACGTTTGCACCCGCAGGAGATTACCTCCAGGATAGAGCGCGGATAGGCCGTTCGCAGCCACGGCCGGACTTGCAAAGGAGACGAACGCTCACCTGCCCCCACCCTGGCCCGCGCTTGATCACGGTACCACACACTCACCTCCCCCATCTCTTGCGCGCGCTTTATCACATGACCTCCAACATTGGGCACGCGACAAGCTACCATTTTTCTCGGCTCACCCTCGCACACTTTCCCTCGTACCCATAATATTGGGGGCGAGCTCCACCACTGGAAAAGCTGGCATCACCGTCGGCGTGACGTGCATGAGGGATCACGTGGACACAGCGGCCGCGTCGGCTGCTTCGGAAGCGTCGAAGCGAGCTGAAAACGAAAGTTGAAAGTCCCACCTGCGCCGCGGTTCTGATCAAATGGTGAGGCTAAGTATCAGCTTGACAACATCTGAAAGTACTATAATATGTAGTGGCTGCCTTTGGAGGCGTGCAGCATGGTAGGCTACTGCTCGGTGCCGCAGTGCCGGACGTACGCAACGGAGCCCGGTGTCAGCCTTATTCACACGTAGCCGCAGGACAAGGAGCTGCGTGAAGCTTGGCTCGCGAAACTTAGAACCGGCAGACAGTCATCGGCTGGAACTCGGGTATGCAGCAAGCACAGACACGAGGAAGATTTCTGCTACGGCGCCGGGACTGCGCGATGTTCGGTGAGTAGCAGAAAACGCGCACTGAGACGCTCGCCCGCGCCCGCTGCCCGGCTAATGTCAGGACGGTTTGGTCTATGAACTTGTTGATGCTAGACACTGGCAAGTTCACTGGAATGGAAAGGGAGCGGTAAGACGCACATTAAAAAAAGGCATGGCATATGGTCATGTTTGTGATATGAATTAATGCACTAGATTACATAAAAGAAGCACAGGGAAATCGCACTCTGAGAAGACCGATAAACATACAGTGCGACGCAACTTGAGAAATAATATTGGCATGTCCAAGAATTTAGAAGACAAAAAAGATTGAATCGTTGCTACGGCACATATCACAGTCGCCGTAGGCGTCGAAGTCTCTATAACGAAATTATTTTTGAACAGTTCTGATAGCGTCCACGCAACAATGGTTGCTAGTGTACTGTCGAATGCTCATATGCTGCGGCCTAAAGCTCACGGCACGGTGCGAAAACGCGCTCACAGCGAAAGCAAAACATTGGGCGCGGACATGTATGCAGACGCGCAGTCGGTCGCTACGAACCCCTACGATCGCTGCATTGAGGCTTCATTCTGTTATGCCCCATTTGGTTATACAGACAGCCCACTATAAGAACATATTTCACATAGTTTACTCTCAGCGTTTGCCTACCTTTCACGCAAGAAGCCGGTTCGGGAGACTCCATCGCGGCGACCGCGCGCAGTGGCGTTCACTGTTCGTATTCGATAAAGAGATAGCGTCTGTAAACGATTCTGCGCTTTCAGTTTGCCCAAGATTATTATATCGACAGTCAAAAATTTCCCTCGTTTTGAGAGTACCTGCATGAATGTCTAGGAGGGCTGCCGCGTGGTGTTTTTATTGAGCGCCGTAAGCGAAACCTATGAGGAGAGCGCCGCGTGATCCCCTATACTACGCAAGGGAGGCGCTTCCGACAGATGGCGACTCCGTAACTTCTCGCCCCCAATAGTACAGAAGCAAGGAAGCACAACCTACGAAAACACAGGTGGAATACATTGGAATAAAGTCCCTTATCGAGTGTATTTACGGCGGGATAAAGCCCCTAAACTTCGTAAAGTAGTACCACGCTTAGAAGAATGCCGCCTCCTCCTCGCGCGCTCTGGCCGAGGCCGACGCCGCGTCGCTATTGGCCTAATGGTATCACGTGCATCAGCGCCATTTTTGCTCGAGAAGCGTCTACGGAGTGGCGAGTAGCGCATGTTGGCGCCTTTGCTACGTTCGAGCAGTGTAGGGGGCGCCACGGTCGAGGAGGGAGCGTGAAAGAGAGGAGAAACGAGGAGGAGTAAAGGCGGAGGAGAGTGTCGCTACTTTACGAAGTTTAAGGGGTTTTACGGTGGGAAGGGTCGTTGCGCCATCTATCGATAGATAAATGCACCATTGCTGCGCCATGGATGCTGTGTCGCGTATGTTATGCAGCTCAATATTGTCATATACATTTTATGTGCGCAATCCATAAGTGTTGTCTGTACCTTACTATAATATATGTAGAATATAGCGCTGAAGGCTTTTGACACTCGTTAGCCTCAAGTACATGTATGCATTTTTAAAAATCTATTTAGCAAAACCTTTCAAGTACCGCGCTGGATTCCGTGTTGGAAGCTGTTTCCGTGCGCCATGTTCCTAAAGTGGTCCGATGCTATTGACAACAAAGTGCATGGTCAGGCTAACAAGGTGTTTCACTGTCAATAAGTCGGTGTTGCTGTTCACGTTTTGTGAAACATCTTATTTTCATATTTTTTTTTGTAAAAAAATCAAAATGGAAGAGCAAATGTATGAGCAGCCCGTAATGCGCATTGAAACCAGCACTTTGGTTTCTGACTAATACTACACGCTACGGATCCCTAAAATGATGTCGTGAGATGGGATGCGAACCGTGCATGTACTTCGCTGACCACCACTAGCATGAAAATCGGGCCTCGTCGTAGCAGCACAATGTGGCGCTTTCTCCGTTCTATATATTTTTAACATTCTTTAAGGCGAAGCTTTTTTTTTTTTCTCTCTTCCTGCCACTTATTGGGTGCCGTCTTGCACGATTGGCCGGTATATATAGTAACACGGCCGCTATCTAGCGGCCGTGACAGTGCAAACAATTGGCACCGAGCATTGATCGTTCACACATACGGCCTCCGAGAGTTTCGCGCATTGGCAGGTTTTAACGCGACAGCGCTAAGGGTCCCGTGTCGTAGAAAATCCGGCGCCGGCGTCCCGCGTCGGACGCCGCTTCGGCAAAAAGAATTTCGAACCAAATTCCGAACCACGCATGCCCAACTACACTTCTACCGCCAAAGTTGCTCATACCTTGTGTTTCATTCTTTACATAGTTATTCCTCGAAATTTTGAGAGCCGCAGCCCATAAACAAACGTAACGAAAAAAAAAAACACACGAACAGCGCATATATTTTATGTTCGCTCTTCTCAGACTGAAATATTTATAGTGCGAAACAATAACAAGAGATCGACCCACGCAAGAGGCCGCGTTTCTACCAAAAAGCTTGCCTTCGTGCATAGCATTCGCCGCCAGCGTTTCCCGGTCAACGTTACGGTTGCATAAGCTGCAGTTGCCGGGAAGCATGAAACGCAGTCAGGGGTCTTTGAGCGTCCTCCAAGTTTTTGTTCCGGCCGTCCCATTCGCACGGAGAGAGCGTGCTAGGTTTAGGTGCACGTTAGAGAAACCCAGGTGGTTAAAATTAATCGGAACCCCGCAACATGGCGTGCCTCATAATTATATCGTGGATTTGGCACGCACACTTTATAATTTATTATTATTAAGTAGTCACCAACTGTAATGGGGGTCACTGCCATTTGATAATGACAAATTTGAATCCTGTTTACTGACAGGAACCAGTGTTGCGCGTATTCTATTGCATCAGCTCACAAGCGAAAACATTCACCATTATTATACGAGAGTACAGAAAGAAAAATTTTATGCTTGTCAAAATTAATGTATCTATATTCTTGGCTTTGTCAGTAAAAATTCAAATGTTCAATGTTAAGTGTCACTGGAAATTTCGCGTTCGGTAAGGAGCATTTCATTAACAGAAGGAAACGTCAGGGCTCGTAAGTACGCCTGATCGCAATGGATTGCACATGCAGTCATGATGATAAACCAAGAACATCTCCTGTGTAAGCACATGTTGATATGTTGCGGCAAGTGCAAGGATTGTATAGGTGTTGTCTCACTGCAAATTTCGTTGTCTGCACGTAAAACAAAAATACGGGGTGATCATTCTCAAGTTTTACGGAATTCCTAAAAATCGCCTCTGGCAGATAGCATACTTCTTGTCCTTGAGCTGGATTATTCGACGAGGCGGACATTAGTAGCACCGGAAATCGAGACACATAAGCAACTAAACAGAAAAAATTCACTAATTACCTTCTTAATTAATTACTTTACGGCACATATTGCAATTTAAGAATTGTAGCCGGCGAGTTTGCAAAACATATCCACTTCAATTTCCAGGATGACAACAGTTTCTAGGTATTATTTTTCCAAAGTGTGGGACGAAATACGTGCGCGTTCCAGTTATTTTAACGCAATTGCGTTAAGGGCTCCGTGTCGCAGAAAACCAAGCGTCGGCGTCCCGCGTCCAGCGACCCGCCTGCGCTCGACGCAGGATCGTATGTTGTTGCCTGGTGAGTTTGGGGTGCGGTTCTGGCAGTCTGCACCTTTCCTCTCGGTAAATCCGCGTAATGTCCCGAAAGCTGGTAACCGGGTGCAGTAGCTCTTCCGGCTCGTACTCGGCCCGGATTGAAATTTCTTAGTCGGCGATGGTGTTGCCTCCTACATGCGAGTGAGCCGGGACCCACACGAGCTCTACGGCTCTTCCCGGAGGCTTACGCTTGGATAGAATGGCTCGGGCCGCGGAGGAGATTACCCCCCTGCGGAAGCTTCCGTAGGCTGTCTTTGAGTCGGTGACCACGGTGTCCACGCTCGGCTGTGCGAGGGCCACGGCAGCTTCTTCGGCAACTGCGGGGTCTGTTGTCTTCAGGGACACGCTGACAATCAGCCTGTCTTTTGACGTAACCACCACCGCTGCACGGTCACTGTGTTTTCGGAGCGAGGCATCCGCGTAGATGACCCTGGGGTTCTCTTCCAGCTCCTGGGCTATGGCTTTGGCCCGCGCAGTGCGCCTCTCGTCGTCCTTGCCCGGCGTCATGTTCCGGGGAAGGGGTTTGGTCTGAATGGTCGTCTTCCAGTCTTCCGGAAGGGCCACCTTGATGGGTACTGGCTCGATCTGCCATCCTATCTTGCGTAGGACGGCTCGTCCGGGTTCCGTGTGACTGAGCCGGATTCTTTGATCAGAGAGGTGGGCTTCGATGAGCTCCTCCACCGTGTTGTGGGTGCCCATGTCTAGCAGTATTTGCGTGGACAAGTATATGGGAATGCCCAGTGCTTGCTTCGTTGCCTTACGAAGCATCGTGTTTAGGCTGTCCCTATTCGCCTTCGTCAGCTGGAGATACGGGGCGGAGTAGGTAATCCGCGACACGACGAACGCGCGTACCAGGCGCATGGCATCATTCTCTTTAAGGCCTCGGTTTCTGTTACATACCCTCCGAATCATACTAAGTATCTGTTCGGTTGTAGTCTTGATCTTTGTGACGGCGGCGTGTGCCTTCCCGTCGCTCTGAAGTAGTAGGCCGAGAATCCTAATCTGCTGTGTTGGCTTGATGGCCGTTCCGTCGATGGTGATGATCACGTTCGGCGGCAGCTCCTTCTTTTATTTTCCCGTTTGGATCATGAGCAGCTCTGATTTCTGGGGAGCGCAGCTCAGTCCTCACGACTTTGCTTACTCGTGCACGGTCATTGCCGCCCGCTGCAAGGCTTCCTCCGTACAGGCATTGGACCCGGCTCGGGCCGTCCACACCGTAATATCGTCAGCGTATAGAACGCGTGGTCCACGCCTTCGATTTGCTTGAATACATCGGGCAGGGGCAGGAGGGCCAGATTGAAGAGCAGGGGCGACAAGACCGATCCCTGAGGGGTGCCCCTATCGCCGAGCTCGACAGGGTCCGACTTCTCCTCCCCTATCCTGATGGTCGCCGTTTGGTTTGACAGAAAATCTTTTATGTAGCCAAATGTCTTTCGTCCACACCTGGTCTTGTTCAGATTCTGCAACACGCTCGCGTGGGACACGTTCTCAAACGCTCCCTTCAGGTCGAGGGCGAGTATCCCTCGCGGCGCGTGCCTCGTTGCGGGCTTGACGACCAGTTCGTGGAGTTGGATCATCACGTCTTGGGTGCTGAGATGTTGCCTGAAGCCGTACATCGTCTCCGGCATCTGATCAGTTTCTTCGAGGTGCTTCTGCAGCCGGCGAAGGACCATGCGCTCCATCCCCTTCCCCACGCAGGACGTGAGGGAGACGGGCCGCATGTTGTCTATCATGAGGGCCTTGCCGGGCTTTGGAATGAAGTGGACCTCGGGGTCCTTACATTCCTTTGGCAACCGCGAGCTCTCCCAGGCTTCGTTGATGTGCTCTAGGAGGCCGCGGGCCGCTGTACCGCTCATGTTACCGAGTAGTTTGTAAGTTATGGGTTCCCTGCCGGGTGTACTTCTCTGGTTACTTTCATCTATCGCTGTCCACAGTTCCGTCATGGTAAACGGCCGGTCCAGCTCTTCGTAGTCGTGTCCTTCGTACCTTTCGGGCACCGGGTACTGGCCCTTCTCTGTCTTTAGGTACTTCGCCTTCAGGTCTCCCAAGAGCCTGCTGTCATCTCCCTTGTACGTGCTCAATATTTTGGTGAGGTTGCGATTGGTCACAGTTTTGCTACTCAGCGGGTCAATCAGATACCTCAAGAAACACCACGTCTTCCACGTCGAGAGCTTGCCCTGCAGGTCGTCGCAGGTCTTCAGCCAATTTTCCCTACATAGTTTGGCCGCGTTTTGAATGCCACCGAAAACAATATTATCGACTGAGTGCTCACACATAACCACTGTCACGACGGATTAGGCAGTAGTGAGGTGGTAAGAGCCACATATATCTGTCGTTAAGAGAAACCAGAAAGAAAAGAAAAATCGCAGTTTTACCCAAAAGGTGAAGCATCGATAGCTATAGCGAAATATTAGACAACTACACGAAGTAAGGTTCGTAGATTTATCGGCCGTGTAAATTTCAGTAAACATTCACTTAGTAACTAAATGAATAAGCATGATGTCACGCACGCACAGGCAAATATGAACAGATATCACTTTATGACCGCGAGCACTCGCTGTTACAACACTGGCGTGATTAAGATGGCAAGCAGAAGGGAGCGAACGCTTTGTGCTGCCCCATCTCGGCTCGCCTAGTTTTGCACCCTCCGCAGATACCTTCAATATAGGGCGTGCAGGCGGCGTAAGCACTCAGCCGTATGTCGGGCTAGAGGAGGAGACGTGCGCTCGATTTCAATAAACCTCTTTGACGCCAACTTGACTCAATGGGTACGTGCCGCTTTGCAATGCCCCCCCCCCCCCCTCCCCAGCCTAAGATAAAATACGTGAGAATTTATCCGGTGCTGCGTGGAATCAATATGCGTTTTATTTTAACGTTAATAATTTGTAAAAATTTTGCTGTGGCAATTAACGCAAATCCACTTATTGAGCTGCAATACTCGAGTAACTATACGTTACTCACACTGCAAATCAATACGCATGATTGAATAATTACCAAAACTTCACTAATTAACCTTTCAACTCAATAATTTAGCGCACATATTCCAATACACGAATTAAAACCAGCATACCCACTTGGAACGAATTTTGAAACTAGCAGCCGTTTTGAGATAAGGGCAGTCAAACTTCTCGTAAATAAGCACAGTGCCACTTACTTTTTTACCAAAACGCCTTTTTATACATGGAAGCTCAAAAGTTACTGAAACACCACTGCATTTGGTCGCGAACATTCTGAACGCATATCTCAAAACTGGTGTCATCCTCAGAATCCGTTACAAAGTGGATATGACTACAAAACTCATCGGCTACAATTTGTAAATTCCAATATGTGACGTAAAGTAATTAGTTTAGAAGGTGATTATCAAAAAGTAGTTACTTCGTCAAATATTGACTTCCATTCTTCTTGTGCAAATAATGTCTGCCACTGCGAATAATCTAGCTCAATAAGTAGAATTGTGCTATATCCCATGGGTGATTTTTAAAAGTTCTGTAAACGATGAAATGAAACGCTCTGTATATTGCATCTTCCTTAAACATATGCGCGCCACGCGCGGACTTCGCGGCGGTGCCAATAGATGGTGCAGCGTGTTTAGGGGGAAGCGAGAGAAAGTAGCCCTGCTGCAAGCGCTTCATACCTGACTCCTTTCGGCGGCAGCAGTACGGTGTGTATCTATATTAAATTGCTTCAGTGATGATCGCATTAGCGTTGACAGTCATCGTGAAATGGATTCTGCCGGATTTATTGTCAGCTCCCACTGCACTTACTTCGTTATTCGCGTAACGTTGTCAGACTGAGCAAGCGTCGTTCATGGCGCAGTGCCGCGCGAATGTTCTGAAATTGCGAGACACATACACATACGCACACAAAGAAAAGAAAAAAAGAAAGAAAGACCACAGCCGCACGCGCCAGGCCACTGAGTGATTCGTCCAAGCAGTCAGGAATCGACACCAGCAAGCAGACACTGCCTGCAGTCCAGCTAAACCCCGTAGCTGCAAGACTTTGTCACTCTGAGTACTTCGCCTACATCGTTTGTCGGAGGCATGTCCACGGACGACGGTCAAGCCGCCGAAGACTCTGCAGACGTCGACACGACAGGCGAGGATGAACAGGTGAGAGTGTGCATCATTCTAAGGCTTTTAATTAAGGTTTCTCCAGGTCGGTAAACATATTTAGTTTGTTAAGGGGATTTCACGCTACTCACACGCGCCACTCTCGAGTCTCGACATTCAATGCTGTTGGCCTTCTCGTTTACGCGGTGCAGAGCTGGGTTCCGTAGTTCGAGCCGTTTACTGTTAACGGCCCCAGTAGTTAGCAGACAGAACGTTCCGGCCCGGAACGCAGCGCAAAGTGTTTCTCAAAGGGAACATGTATGCACACGCCAGCGTCATATCCTTTGTATCCGTGTCCTAACCTTCGCTTTCCTCGAGCGGACGCTTCTTTGCCACGAAACTACTCGCCTTGCTGGGCGCGACCTATTTTCTGCGTCAGATGCGAGTGATAAGTCTGAGAAGGGATCGGTCTGTCCAGCCTTTTCCGGTACATCTTGACAGTGGGGAAATCAAGCCTTTGACATAGTGCTCTCTGGTTAGGTAAAAGCATGAGCAAAAAATTGGATCAGTTGACCCAATGTACGAGACCCGAAACGTCAAGCTTTTGTTTTGACCTGGTCAGTGACCAAATTTTTCAGGCATCTCGACAGTGGCGCGCCCCCAAACATAAAGGGGTGTGTTGACGAGGAGGTATTTGTGCACAAGATCGATGAAAGCTTTCTAATCCCATTTATAAATGATCCGCTTTTGCGATGAACTGTACATTCTTCGTCCAAACTCTTGGATATTTTGGTTGTTCGTGTGGTGTGCGATGCGTGCCCACGGCGTTCTCGAGTAGGGGGGCATGCCGCACGCCCTCTGACCCTCTCTCTCTCTCTCTCTCTCTCTCTCTCTATATATATATATATATATATATATATATATATATATATATATATATATATATATATATATATATATATATATATATATATATATATATATATATATATATATATATATATATAGTTATGAATTGCTGGGTTACTATTGCGCAAAACAACTGCAAAACCAGAGGATGCGTAGTAAAGGTAAAATTAGTTACGCGGCCGCTATTCTGAAAATAACCAACAGCTATTGCTTTGTTAGATTTGCCAGTGTGCCGCTGATAGTGCCCGCTTTCGAAAGTGGGGGTGAAAGGAGGAAAAATGGCCCAACTTCTTACTATGAGAGTGCAAGTGGGTCTTTTGCGCCCCTCCGGTAAATGGGCCTATTTGAGGCTCCTGCATTCTTGGCTTGCCACTGGCTATAGAGTTCATGCACAAACTCTGCGGTTCCGTGTCTGTTTAACCTCTGTCACCACATATGCTGTGCTGTGCTCCCGCCAATCAACTGCTACATATGAAGCTTCTTGTCGAAAGGCCCATGTCACTTATGTTTAACATGCACGTGGCCCGTCCTTACTTGGGACCTTTGCCATTTCAAGTTTGACTCTTCTGTTACTTTTCAGATGCTGATTTCTTTTGTTGCAGTTTGATTCCGGCTTCGGCGGCCACATTTCAATGGGGGCGAAATGCAAACAAGCGCCAGTGTGGTGTGCATTGGGTGCACGTTAAGGATCCCCAGGTGGTCAAAATTAATCCGGAGTTCTGCACTGCGGCGTGCCTGATAATCAGATCGTTGTTTGGGCCCGTAAAACCTCATAATTTAATTTTTAAAATCTAGATTTTCTTTTGTTACGGTGTTAACGCATTTCATACGACGTCATGCGTATGACGTCGTCTTATGTACGCCGTGTGCATGGCGCCCGACCACGGGAGATATACCGAGTGCTGGGATTTCTGCGCGAGTTACTTTCGTTTTCCTGACCGCTTCTTCGCTATTTTCCTACTGTCCGTCATTTGCCATCTTGCGTCACTAGGAACTGTGCGGTCTCTGTGTAATTGAGGCGTGTGCACTAGTGTGTGCGTTTTTTCGCTCTGAGAGAGAGAAATACTAGAAGTGTTCCTACAGAAAAGGAAAAGCACATAAAAGCTCGAAAGTTATACTTGCATGGATATAGAACAGTTCCCGATTTTAATTATTGCTTAATCACTGCAGGCATGAAGAAAGAAAAAAAAACATATGTAGATTCCGCGCACTGCGGGAGTTGGTGTAAGCAAGGATTTGGTGAGCCGGCAGAGCGAAACTGCGCATCGCGATAACAGACGCGCAGCGGATTTCGAAGATGAACGCGTCCCGCAACCATCCTCAGCCATGGCGGCGGACCTTGCATAAATGCGGCATAGCGCAGTCGCCAACCGCAGCATCTAAACCGCTCGCCGGCACAAAGAAAGCTTCACTAAACACGGCTGGTCAGCCGCAGCCAGTTTTTTCCAAGCGTGAATGATACAATCCAGGTCGGATCCCCTCGCTAATTTAGCCTTCTTTCCGCCGAGCTTCACCAGTATGCATGTCGGCTGTGAAAGTCCACAAGTAAACAAAATGTGACGTCAGGTCTAAGGTCAGCTTCTCCCGTATCTCACGAGCACGGTAGTGGAGCCAGGCGCACGGGGCAGAAACGTCGCTTATGCATTCGTGGGACGGTAAGTGCTCGGAGCGCTTCTTTTAAGCATCAGGTTAAAGTTGGCGCAGAGGTGTTGAAAGTGGAAGAAACCATAAGATCACTCGGCCAGAGCGAAAAAAGCTACACAACACAGACGCTGTTGGTCAAGTTCCATATATGGGTGTACCGATCCGGAAGTGGGGAGGCAACACGCAGCGCTCTATTACAGCTCACTGTACCGAGCAGGCCACTGTTCGGCGCGATGCAGCCGTGTACGGCGACGAACTGTACTGGCGTGCATCGTAGTGCTGTGATGGTTGAATGGAACAAGCACCACACAAGCGCGCGATCAAAGGCACGAAAGTAACGCGCGCGAGGAAGAGCGCTCGAAGTAGCGAACTCGCGGCGAATGAATTCTGGAAAGCGCAAGCGGGCCGGCGGCAAGTGGCAGCGACGCGGGCGTAGCCGTGTTATCTAGCTGTGTCACGCCGTGTACCGCGTAGTTCGGCCAATCTGGAAGTGTATATTAACCGACGTGACGTCGTTCGTAGACCTTACGCTCAGCCTTTGACAGTGGTGCGAGCTTGGTAGTATTTGGCAGAATCGATCAAGGATTGCGCGCTGCGTACCTGTGTAGTGACACTTTCGCCATTTCCCTCCTGCTTCAGTGAATGAGCACCGGACTACAGCTAATGCCACATCATATTCTTTCTTTCTTTCTTTCTTTCTTTCTTTCTTTCTTTCTTTTTTGAGCGGAGTGCTTCTTTGAGTAGCTGTGCGTCTAAGCATTTCGTGCTAATCAACATGGTGTGTTCTTGTCCTCTAGCATCCAACAGTGCGGAAAGAGGAACTGGAGGAAGAAACGAAGCTAAAGTCGAAGTACCCGGTAAACACGGGACGTGGAGGATCACTGCTCCTCCAGAAACGACTGAAGAAAGGGGTGAGACTTGCAGTGCAAAGTGCCTCAGAAAGCCAGGCTGATGTGAGAAGTTCGTGCGTGCTTGAACGGATAGAAGTGCATGAAAGGCGCTGACATTTTAACACATAATAGGTCACCAAATTGTCTTCTTGTTGCTACAGTACGTATCGGCGAAGTCTGTATATAGAGGTAGCTTTGAAATAGCCACCCAGGAAAGGAACATAACAAAAAATTAAGATGCACGCTTCTGCTTCTGTTCAGTGTTCTTTGTGTTCTGCTTGTTCATCTGGTCCTAAAATGTACGGTAATATATTAAGCTAAGGTTGCCTTTTTTCGTATTTTATATATGAGCCCTTTAGAAGTCAGCCAAGCTAGCCTTCCTACAATGCAAAATTGCCAAAATATTACGACCAGAACACTGTTAAAATAGTGATTAATGTGCAGCATAATATTGTTCTTGCTTTGGTGCGTTAAATATGGTGGCAAGGAATCCAGGACCGCAAAAACAAAGTTCTAAACGCGCACGAATCAGACGTTTGGCAATGAGTGGGCCGCGACAATTTGGGCAATGCGCATTGCGTGAAAGCCAGCTTGGCACTTTTCTAAAGAGTTCATTGGTAGAATGGTGCAAACATGTTGACCAAACATATAGCAAACATATAGCCAACGCTTTTTCACACAGAGCCAGCAGATATGCCGTCTTGGCATTAGATGCTTTTTACACGGATAAGCAGTTGAGCCATAGGAAACCGACTTTGTAAGTACCATACATAATGTCTTGTTCGTTTGACCAGCTTTTAGTGGTCGTCATGGGTGAACGGGAAGAGGTATTGATAGAGTATATGGAAAAACGAGAGTCAAAGGACCCAAAAAATGCACTAAAAATTTTCAAGGACATAAGCCAATCCCAATTGGTGTAATTAAGTGCCAAAACCGAGGGATAGTTTTTTAGTCAAAATCATATGAAGCCAACAGACAATGACGCCAAGGAATGCACAGGGGATATTAACTGTGGTTTTAACGAAATGTAGAAATAATAGGGAAAAGAAAGGAAACTAGTGGTGATGAACTGTGGCATCAGCTAGCGATACCTACTTTTTTGGAAGCAAGCGCAAGTTTCAGACGTAATTAGCTTACTTAACACATAGTACACCGCGTCACAGAGTTGTTTAAGTGCCAAAATCGGGGTTCTTTTTCGGCTTGGCTAGATGGTTTTCCCTATGCTGGTATCTATCTGCACATACTTGTGCAACTTAAAGGAGCCTACGAAATAATGGTAAGCAAAGCTGAATTGGTAACTTGCACTTCTGTGGAATAGCCAAAATGTCATTTGGCATGAGCAAAGTGTTTGTAAGCCAGAATATATACAAATGTGAAAGTCAGGCTTGAAGTTCCCATGCTAGCTCCTTGTGACGTCATAAGATTTGAGCAGTGTCTGCTCTGTCATAAAATACAGTCGGACATCGTTATACCGAAGTCGCATCCAACACTAAAATGTCTTCGTTATATCCGATATTCGTTAAAGATATATTCGTTACGTCTGATATCGGTGACAAACATCTTAGATTTACTTCGCTATGTCAGACAATACGCTAAATTGCGTTTCGGCTACTCAACAATGCAAAAACACATACAAATTTGTGATATCATGCTAATGTAGCGGCGCAGCGCTTCGGACACGAAATTCATAAAGGTAACATTTGCCCGTAAACTATTTCCGTTTCTTTTTTTTAATGTGTGTGTGTGTGTGCACAGCAAAAATATTTCGACTCTGGAGACTACAACATGGCTAAAGCAAAGGGCCAGGAAGTGGTTCCGCAGGAACCCCCCGCCGGCTTCCCGAAACCCACTGGGGTGACCATCCCTACAGTGGAGTCGCTGCCGCCGCGCAAGACCCCAATGAAGCAGAGCAAGCTCGCCATGGAGCCTTCTTCCTAGAGGATGCAAGGTGGGGCTGCCCGCCTTACGGGGGTCTAGGTGGCTTGTCGTGAAACTCCTTTGCTGTTGTCGCTAGAAGCTTATACATTGAGATTGCGTAGCGGCAGAAACTATGAACGACGCGGCTAACGTTATCCGCGGTAAATGTACCACGCAAAAAATGAGTAAATAATAAATGTATGTTGCGGTGTGCTTGATAACAGTAGGATTGAGCACACATTAAAGCGAAATGTCGGGGTGTGCCCAAAACTCCTCTCTTTTGATTTCGGACGGATCAGAGCCATCTCAAAATTTATGTCAAGCCATGAAATGTGCAACCTTGGCCAGTAATTGGTACGACGTCGGTGCCCTGGTAGTCCACCGACGTAGACCGATGTCAGTCCCCATGCTCGGCCTAAGCTACATTCCCAAGCTTGGCCCAACCAATCCTTGACCCGATTGGTTGGGTGGATGGTGGCCCAACCAATCCTTGGCCACCACACATGTGGTCAAGATTGGGCCAGGGGAGCTTTCCCCATTGGTATGTCACCAGTGGCAATCTGATCGTTTCTTTTCAGAAAAGTATGTAAGCTAAAGAAGAAGTTCATGTTTTTGTTCAACCAAGTTGCCTTACGGGCCTTTTAAGGCCACTGAAATCTTTTAACATTCACTACTAATTCATGTGATCACGCAATTACCAGTGCCTGCATAAATGATGGCCATGATGAACTAAATGAAACCTTAGCAGTAGCATTCACCATCGGGTAGATTACTTTTGTTGCTTTTCTGTGCAATATTATGAAAAGTGTTGATTGTTAGTGTTTGTGGGCTAATGTACCAAGCGACAAAGGCATTTGAAGCCCGAGCGACAACGTTTCGGTAAATCCACATGTTGTCCGCCATTCATATGCTGATCCCTATACACGTGCCTATGCACGTTCCTATGCATAATGCTGATATGATATACAGGTGGCACATGTAGACACTATAGCACCAGATTTTCCTCTAGTAATCTATGTAACAAACTACAAAATTCGCGCAGCATTACGCTCGCGAGATTTTTTAGCCCTTAGGTTTCAACTTTTACGAGTCAACTCATATTTCACTAAGGCACAACATGGTTTTCGAAAATCACATTATTGCGAAACTCAACTTTATTCATCAGTTGCACCGCATCCTGGCTCAATAATCCGGCGCTAACTGTGTTTTCTGAGATTTTAGTAAAGTATTTAACTGGGCATATACCATAAACGAGTTGTTTCTACAGGGAAGCTGTCTATGGCTAGGATCCCAGAATTTCTTCGTGGCGTAATGTCGACAGAACACTGTCATCATCTACGGCTCATACCCCCAGATGCAATGGGTCATAACCCCGTAAGGCAGAGGCTACAAGCAATCAGCAAAGTGAAGCGAACAGTATACACATTCTTTGGAATCACGCATACAACATACAGAACAGCATATGTTTCAATAAACGACAAGCTCGAGACAAGCATCCGAACCACATAATTGATGACAAGGTGCTCCTGCGCTTACATGAAATGCGAAGCGTGGCGCTTCCCGCATACGTTTCCCGGTAAAGATTACTGTTGCACAAGCTGCCACGGAGACGGCAGCTTGACTGTAGCATACGAAGCATGCAGTGACGTAACTACACTTTCACACGTAAAAGAAGAACCCGCCTAGCAACTGATTTGTGTTGTGACAGCGCTATTGGAAGGCCACATAAGGTGAGGACTCCTGAAGAACGGTGTTTACATACGAGGCATGGCGAATTTGTCTCCTCTCCGGTCCACCCTTTGTATACGTCCACGAAGTAGCGGCGCAAGCCAAGTCGCAGGCCGTCGATACGTCTTAGGCTAATAATTAGGTAAAGTGCATGTGAATGTCGCTTGGTGAATAATTTCAACCTTCGCCACAATGAGTCATCGTTCTAGTTGTTTACAGCTTCGCTGCCCAATCACCTTCACAGCGTGGATTGGAGACCATTTTTAAACTAAGCCCGCTAAATATCGACCCTAACATTCTGAAATGGGTTGGACATTTCCTTAATAATCACTTCTAATTCGTTACCGCTAGCGGTCATAACTTTACACTCACTGAAGTTCAATCAGGTGCACCACAATGCTCTGTGCTGGGACCCTGGTTCGCTGACGATTGTTATCTACTGGGAAATTGTTAACGCTGACGATACTAAAACATTTCAACCTGATTTGAATAATATGATTGATTGTTGCGGGAAGTGGCTAATGGAATTAAATATTAACAAAAATAAAGTAATGCGAGTGTCCAGAACTAATTATAATCCAAGCAGTTACCATCTTAAAAATGTCCTCTTAGATTTCGTCACGTCCTATGGATATCTTGGTGCGCACATCGCAGCCAATCAAACTAGTGTCATTCATGTAGATCACGTATTCAACCATGCTAATCGCATGCTTGGGTGTTTACGGCGTAACTTTTCCAAAGCACCATCTACTTCAAAGCTACTGCTCTACAAGTCTCTAATACGCTCCGAACTTGAATATGCATCTGCAATATAAGATCATAGTCACGTTAACCTTATTACTGCGCTTGAAGTGGTACAAAATAATTCGATTTGTTTCATTATTTCTCACTATAACCGCACTGCAAGTATAACCTCTATGAAAGCTAGACTAACCCTTGTTCTACTAGCTAACCGCCGTAAATTCGCCCGCCTTTCAACGTTATATAAACTTTCCCGTCATACCACACTTCACGGCGACCTCATACTGCGACGGCAGTGCATTTCAAACGTACATTTGAAAAGTAGACTTTGATTCATGTTGTACGAAGTCTTTCTTTCAGTCTTTGATCCCCTGTACACATCAGGAATGGATCCACTTTCCCACAAGTGTAATAGCCATCACCGATAACAAACCTTCTCGTGAAATACAGGCCGACATTGTATAATCAGCAGAGATTTTGTTACCAGAACTGACTGCACTTGTTTATTTCACTGCTTTGTAACCACTTGCCTCTTTATTGGCATGTGGCCCTGAGGGTATTATTATTATGAATGAATGAATGAATGGACTTGTGGCGCAGTACCAGATCCTATAATCTCATATCCTATAAGATCCTATTACCATTCTGTCTCTGGGCATTTTATCCTGTGTAATACTTCCCAAGAACATAATACGGGTGAGTTAACAAGAAAATCTGCGCTCAAAATGTGTGAGGACTTGGAAATGTAGTCAAGCTCTAACCCCTGTTGCTATTTTTGGTTGAATAAAAAAAAAACAGCGCTTCAGAACAGGACATACACTCGCCAATCTACGTGAGTGCTGTATGTCTAAAGCTATGTTTCTTTCTTCACCCAAGTATGCACCAACCGACTCAGATTAGCACTCCCCTGTTGCTTTACCGCTAGCAGAGTGAATCATTTACTAGGAATTTTCTGCATGTCAAGCTTAGGCAAAGAAGACAGGATTTACTTTGTTAGCCCCACTTGCGCAAAAGATTAGCCTCGTACAAAAGATACGGTGCTAACGCAGTATAAAATAAAGACAAAACAAACCTGCCTCTAAATGAATTATTCTTTCTCTCTCTTTTTATTGCAATAGGCTTGTCCAAGAGAAGAAATGCGCTCCATGAAGCAGCGGTAGCACCGACTCACTTGATGAGAAAGAAGACAGTTTTTGTGATGGACCCATAATTTGCCTGGTGCTACTTTTTTCTTCTTTTTTTTAACAGTCTGCGTTACATAGACAGTTTTTTTTTTTACAGCTTCTTATGACATCTTCCCATTGATGGTGTTGGATTTGCAGACGGTTTGTAGATCTGCACTGCCTTTCTTTTCCTTTCCTTTTTTTTTTCTTTTAACGAGCGTCCATTGCGTGTTCTGAGAAGGGGAGGTAGGGTTCGCGCGCATTGTGCGCTGCCAATAAAGGCACAGAATAAAGGTGAGGGTAGGAAACTTGTATCCGGGAACGTGGCAATCTCTGAAGCGTCACAGTACAGGAGCAGCAAAGATTTGGCACAAAGCAGGTATTTAGTTTATCGGCAAAGCGTAAAAGCTACCTTTTTTTTTATAATCGCATTGATAAACTTGATGCGATCAACACGAAAAATGAAATGAGTGGGTTCTCCCGGTCATGGACCAGAGAGCCAGTGCAAACGTGTCATGCACATCTTAGCGTTTTAGGCATATAGCGCGCGAGCACGCACGCACGCGCGTTGAGGTTTTCAAGGTTTTCTTTTTTCTTTGCATTTAAGTGCCACTCTTGCATGGTCGATAGAGCGCAAGTGACAGACGCACTGCGCGCTCATTATTCTAAAGGTCGATCACTGGCCTGAGCGTATCGCGATGATTTGCAATAACGCAAGATGTACTATGTGCATTGGCGGAAATGGCACTGATGTTAATGAACGGTTTCAAACGCTGTAATTTCCACCACAAATAATTGTCGTAGACTAGTGAACGACATAATAGATGCACTACAGCGTCTAAGAAAAAAAACAAGAACAAACACGGGAAACGTACTTCTTGGTATAGAGTAAACCGACCACGTATTCTTTTTAACTTCCTTGGAACGCATGTCTCAAAAACATGATCAAGAAATGCGAAGTTTTCGCCGGACTGTTTCTCAGAAAGGCTCGCATACGTTAGATAGCAAAACGTTTACAGCGAGAGAGGGAGAAAGAGAGAGGGAGGGAGAGGGGAAAAAAACGCAGTGCAGCTTCAAGCCATTTGTGCACGCAGAAACAGTTCAGGAACGTAAGAAGCGCCGCAGCGTGCCGTCCATAGTGCGTTACTGAGACAACACGACAAAAAACGAAGGACGGAAACTAATGGAACTGTAAGTGCGCCGCAACACGGCCGCTGCGGCCTTCACGGTGGAATCAGCCGCACTGACCGGAGGCATTTCGGTGGCCATGCTTTTAGCGCGGTGCTCAAGTACGTCAAGCCCCGGAAGAAAAAAAGAAAAAAAAAGACCGCTTCCGCTGCTCTTAGCGACGCCGCGCATACGCATGAAACCTGCGCGGTACTTTCTCGGACACCTCCGCTTTTCCAAAGGGATGATAATTTCAACTTTCTGAATGTCGTAAGCCGTCAAACAGTGCCGCGCGTCGGTTTAAAAAAAGAGAGAGACAAGGTAGAAAACATGTTGTCCGTTATATATTTTTTTTCTGGTTTGCATGGGGGGTGCTTGGCTTTGTCCAAGCCGCATATGAAATGCTTGAGATTCGAAAGCTCTGCTATGTGAGCGCATCGAGGCTCAAGAAGGTGAAATTCGCAATACAAGTGAGCGACGTCGTCCGAGTTCCTTACGAAAAAAAAAAAAAAGGAAGAAGAAAAAAAAAAAGCCCCGTGGCGCTTTCGGCAATCCGTAGTTGGAATAATTTTGTTATATCCCGGGGTTAAGTAAGGTAGCTGCCTTAAACAGGCGATCCAGAAAAGAAAGCTATACGATTGGGCCAGTTGGTGATCTGTATTGATGCAAATTCACAGCGCGGGTACGAGACAAGGAGGAAATGCACGTAAACGAGAACAAACGCTTGTCTCCCTTTACGTTGGTCTCGTCCTTGTGTCGTTTCCACACTGTCAATTTGCATCGTGGTCCGGAGAAGTGTCGCATGCGGTCCGTGTGACCTTCCGGATCATTGGTACACGCCTCTCTTTTTTGCCCCCATACAGCGTCCGGCAGACATTATATATCCTTAGCAGGCGTCAAGGCGGCCTGCTAACGCATTCTACGTCATCGGAAACTAGTCTAGTAGAAATCGTCCTTTTTCTTATGGTTGTTCGCTATAGCTATATCTGCATAATGCACACCACATCGTCGCTCCTGGCCTCTGTCCCCGATTCAAGCTTCTACCCGCCAGAGTACGGGGTCATTATACACTGCACTGGGCGGATCATGCTTGGTGTCAGCTTGAAGTCACTAATATAAAGGCTAGAAGTACATTGGTCGAGCGCTATTGCGAGTACAAGCGCTAGAAAATGTAAATGTAAATGATCGCGTAAACACACGCGTATAATTGCAAACGCAAACGTTCATACCTGAAGAACCAAACGCATACAAGTGCGCTGAAAATTGGTGGCAATGTGGAGGGTGATAAGGATCGTGCGTGGTGGTCAAGGTTGCAAGCATAAGGATAAATTAGGCGCGTTGTGGGAAACTTTGTCAGCTTCGGTAATTGCTTGCCTGGGCAGGTCGCACTAACTATAGTCGCTAAGACAATTGGTAACACTAAGCTAGTCGCCCGAACAGGTTCGTGTAGGTTTGTGGTTCTACAAGGTCGCACAAGTCTGCCATTTTGTTATTCAAGTAACGCAAACCAAAGTACGTTTTCTGCAACCCAGGGCTTGCCGTGTTGCATGGTGCTTCATGCAAGAATACGGGAGTATAAGACCAGAGTCCTTTAATAAACGTATTAAAAGACACTGGTAAGTATTTCAGAGCGCAGACACGGTTCAGCCGGTCGTGAAAGTATACCAACATGCAAGCCTGTTGATTTCCTCACAGCCTCACCTGAAGTACGGTGTTGCTTCGACGACCTTGTGACACGCCTTAAATGGCTCCTGCTTGATGTGATTACAGAGCCTGAGGTTTTGCTGTCGTAGGTTCCAGTCTTTGAGCCTGCAGTCCAAGGGATGGCTGGCGCGCTTTGATTGTCGGAAGCACTTTTTCCGACGGCCAACCTAGATGGGAGACAGCGTCGCTTTAGTGTACAAACACTCCCACACCGTCTGAAGCGAGCCGTGAACTCTATGAGCTTCCGAGGGCCAGGATATACATGTGCCGCCCACAACAACATCTACATTTTCTTTTAAACAACTACTCTATAAGCTCAGCCGACGGCGGCTAAACTTTTATATGAGCGAAACCTAGACATTGCGAAACCTAGACAGGCGAAATGCAGTCGCACATGGGAAACACTTTTCACCCTGAGTTCAGCAAAGTCAACAAGTGCGGCATCATGTCTATTATACTTGCGACAGCGGCATAATACTGGAGGTGCCGGGCTGATTATGCATGATCCAACACTGCAGCTGTTATTACCAGATTACCATCAAGCCTCTCCCGGTGTGACTGTTTTGTGTCGCCTACGACCGGGTCTAGCCTTCGCAAATTCATATTTCTTTCTCACTAGAATGGCTGACTACCCCATAGGTGATCGCTGTAACTGTGAGGAGACCATCGAGCACCTCCTCTACCGCTGCACTCGCTTTAAAAAAGTCCAGCGTCAGCCTCTTCAGAGCGCGCTCAACCAACTGTACGGTCAACTCTTTTAAAAAGGTAAGGGTCCTGTGCGCTTGGTCACATCAATCATCAACTCAGAAAGCTACGCGTGCGCTTATGACTTTTCCAAAATAAACGGACCTGAAAAGACGCTTATAATGACCCTACTGCTCGCGTGAACTATCTCTCTCCTTTTGCTTGCCCTTCTCTCCCGTGCAGGATATAGCCACGCGGACGTCCGTCTGGTTGATCTCCCTGCCTTCCGTTTTTTTTTTCTTTCTCTCATTTCAGAATATGCTCGAGTCTGGCGTGAACCAGTTCGCAAAGTGCGGGGTGCTTGCGCGCCGACGGACGTTGTTGGATGAATCAAGTACTCGCGTAAAAAGTGCGCAGTCTATAAAATCTAGCATGCCGGAGACGGTGTTTCGCGAATGCGCAACAAGGAAATGCTCGGTTTTGAACGAACCAGCCAAGAGTTGCCGAAAGCGTCGGCCTCCGTGAGGCGCGTGCCGTTCCTGGACATGAAGTCGTCGTCTTGCCTGTCGTTGTAGTTGCCGCACAAACCGCACAGCTTGTTCTTGTAGTTTGGCGGCACGGACACTTCCACGTAGTTGTCGCCGTCCCAGACCACCTTGACGCCTGGGGAAAAAAAAATATGGGGAGGGAGAGAAGGTGGCGAACGCAATATGTGTGGCGAGTCGGGGACAAGAGCGGATTATTTTGTGCCTTACAGAACATTAAATCAAGAGGAGTCGGTGAGAAGTTTGTACGGGGACATGCACCTTTCGAGTTCATAACAACATCACTTTAGGAGCAATGCCAAAGTGTAACTGTTTTTGAGTGCAGTGAAGTCGAGTACTTTATGACGCTTCCCGTCGGGACGCTTGTAGCAGGACGTGTGAAAAGACCGCTCATATCTACTTGGCGTTAGCGCCACGCATCTCGCTCAAGAGGCAACGGCACCTGTAGTCGTACTGCATCCGTAGTAATTATTATTTGCATGATGAATATTGCTTTAAGTGTCTGTATAAGTCTGGCAATATGTCCCACTCAAGCATGCGCACGCAGACGCACTCACAGACGCGCGCATAGGAACTCGCAAACCCTTCGCGCGCAGCGAAATAATAGTAAGTATACCGCAAGAGATATAATTGCGTAAGATGCGTTGTTATCTCAATTACGAGCGGCTAGGCAGCAGCAACCGTTGCGTACGCAAACGCTACATGGACAAAGGAAGCACGACTTGCCAAAGCACTGTCCCAACCACCAGAGGTTCGCTAATGAGAACTTCGCGCAAGGACACGATAATGCCTTTCCAGATGCCGCCACGCGCGCGCAGACATGCAGTACAATAGGACTTTTAACGTTTGTGATTCAAGTTTTTTTATTTATTATCTTTTACACCGATACTGCGTAGGACATAAGTGTGTTTTTCTGGCGTTCCGCAGCTGACTACAGAAGCAAATTGTAGCGAAGGAGTTCGCGTATGAGAGACCAAACACTCAATGGACGATGGCTGCGCCATGCTGCCTCGGCGAATGCCCCACTTCGAACCATATGCGCTATAGAAGTCGACGTAGCTAAGTTATCGGCTGGACCAAGTGCAAGCTTGGATTTGAGAATTTCGTGATATGTGCCGTTGTGTATAGTTCGCGGTGATGAAAACAATAGGAGGACTCAGCATTGAAGGCTATCTTTTTATGTTGCTTAGCTATGCTCATTAAGAAAATATTATGGCGGAGGTTGCTTATAGCGTTAATGGATGGATGGATGGAATAACTTTAATGAAAGGTCCTGCGAGCTACGGGGCGCAAGGTCCCATAGAGCGGACTACTCCCACGTTGGGACCGGGAGTTGTAACTCTCTGACCCCATCGTGGGCTCGCTGGACGGCCCAGAGCTGCTCCGCCAGCCCAAGCGAAATAAGTGTACCACCATTATTATCTTTTTTTTTTTTTGGTTGAACAGATTTTTAAAAAGCGCCCGTGACACATAACACTGCCCCGCATTTTCAAGTGGGTTTCAAGAAGAGACGGAAATTACCTGCATGGGAAATCCCAATGTCCAGGCAGCCAATTAAAAAAAGTTCACTTTTCAATTCACTTTAAGGCACACGCTGCAATTGCGAAATTGAAGCCGATCAGCAGTGAAGTCATATACGCTTAGCAGAAGTCTTAAGGCTAGCACCACTTTCGAAAAATTCGTCCTCTAGATGTGCTGGGAGATACATTGACTATTCAGTGAACAGTTTCCCAGGAGCGTTCCTCTCGCAGTTCGGGACGAGCTTAACTGGACTGCCAATGAATCCTTTAGCAGAAAACCTGGAGACAGATACCTCGAAAATAGTGCTAGATTTAGGGTGTCTGCTTAGCAGACAACTTCACCACTGCCCGCAGCTCAATTTTGTGATAGAGTTATGTGCCCTAAAGAGAATAATAAAACATTCAGTCGGTGAATCTTTCTCATTAGCTACATCACATTGCGATTCGTAGTCCAAGTAATGCTTACCTCTTCAGGCAACCAAGCTGAACAGATAGGACTGCGTTATGCTGTGCTGCATGCAGTTCTTAAAATTCGGTTCACATGTGCGGCAAATAAATCTGAATGGACTTGGACGGAGCCTCTACTATCCATCTCGGGTGTACAAAAAAACAGTATTCTCCATGAGGACTCACTCACCTTTGTTTATTCTGACCACAATGTTGTGATCTTCTTGATTGATGTTGAGGACCTGGAGCATCACGTACGGAAGCTTGACACGCTCTTTCTGTATCCGGACTCGCATAAATTGTCCCAGCTTCACTTTGACGTCCTTAATCTGAAAAAAGGAACGAAAAGCAAACGCCTATGGTCACAGTCGCCCAGCGCAGTGCCGGAAACCCATACATGCAAAAAAATGTGACAAGACCAAACCTTGATGACGACAGATTTGGTCCACGAGAACGACTTGGAGTAACGGACGTCATTCCACACTTCAATGGAAAATGTGCCGCCAACGCAGTCTGACGCGAGCACGTATCGACATGGCCCCTGGTAGTTAAACATCCTTCCATCAAACGTCCTGTAATGCGGGTCCCCGTACACCGTGCAAATTCCGTCCTCTGTAAAGTTCAGTGACAAAAGAAGTTGATGCCGTTTAATATGTGACTTCTGTTAAAGATCGCGCCTATACCATTTTTTACCCCCGTCAACACGGTACTTTTTTTTTTCTCTAACATTGAAGCTCTGTTTCATGTTCCTTCTTCAGCGCGCAAATATGAATGCTGTTTTACCGTCGTTGTACAATTTGCGAGCACCTAAATTTGAGAGAGACCTGAGAAAATCGTTGCTCAAACATGAATAAGATTCCACCCACTATGCGGACGCAGAGGAAAAACTGGAGCAGAAGTATGCGCCAAGCCAACTTCAAATGACCTGTTAGTGTCAACGTGCGTATATAACAAGCCTGCAGGAAAGAAACTAATTTAGCACATAGGCTCCTGAGAATACGCCCGTGTGTAGGCCGGTGACGCATACACTTGGAACATCGCTCACAGCGCTGGAGCGCCGCGCACGACAGAAACCTCCTTATCGCTTGCCTGGCTAGCAAACGCTCTAAAATTTGAGTCCAGGGTTGGCTCCAGCATACCTTCGACGCATGTCGGACAGCATTTGCCGGGAGGCGTGACAAGCTTCTTCTTCGGGGGGCATACGGGCGCGGAGATGCACTCCTCCACGCCGCAGCGGACCACGCCGTGATGGCAGGAGCAGGTGGTGCACTTCTTCAGCTTCCACGTCTCACCGTTCTACGTCACAAGCGAACGATGACTCATCAGTACCATGCCGAGTTGCAAATATTAAATTGTTATAACATTTGCCGTGCGCTTTATTTTCGCGTCATAGAGAAAATTGAACTTTATTCCGGCAGCAGGATTCGAACCACTGACCTGGCGCTGTGGCCTGGTGGGGCGCACACGAAAACACTTTACCGAGTTGCGGTTAGAGTGGCCGCGATGGCGGCCGCTTTAACTGAGCTGTGACCTTTTTTAAGGACAATATTTGGAAGAGCATGCGCCCGCCGTACCGTGCCACAAGAACATTTGCACCGAAAAAGAGCACAACTTGGCATGGTGCGCGAACGCGCGTATTGCAGATGGCACGCGCTATGATACCCACTTGGCCCACACGCGCTGTAAGATGGCTGGCCATCATTTACTTAGAAAATGGAATGAATTCTAAATTCAACAAGTTTGTTGAAAGTGGAGGACGCCGTTGCATTTTCTGTAGCCCCATTGCACAGGATTACACAATCCCATATACTTAACACGAACCTGTCTCAAGCTACTTTTGGTTGTCTTCGATGATAACAAGCCTCTTGCGCGTGGAAGATGCTGTCTATGTTGAGTACTCCCATTCCTCCTAATATACCGCGCCGAATTTCTGTATAATTATTATTTTCATTTTAAGAGCATGCAAGGTGAAAACTCTTCGACATCCCTGCATACAAATATTTGAGAGTAAGAATGAAGAAGGCACTCTCAATACAAATGTATTTATTAAAGAGGCCGTCAAAATACTTTTCTAATTAATCATAGAATGGCCTCACTATTAAAGGATGTCGCCTCTCGAATCTCTTGCGGAAAAAGTTTTTCGAGTCCTTCAAGTGTACAGGCGAAGTAGTTATCGCACTGATGCACGTCTTTCTCTATCATTTCCTCTCCGCTTGCGCGCTGGAAGCTACACAAGCGGGATGGCAAGGGGGAAAGGCCTCACCCGAAATTTGGGAATTGTCGTTTATCTTTCTCCTTACGGCGCTACTTCGGTTCAGGCGTGCGCGGCTCTCTCTCTCTCTCTCGACGCGAGCTCGGGCGCCCGGACCTACGTTACTTGGAGAGACCAATCAAATTTGCATGCGGCTGTCAGGGCTCGTCGCGGCACCTTGTGGCAGCCGCGGAATCCACGCTGCGCAACATGCTGGTGCAATCTCTGAGGCTACGCACAACTGGCCTGTGCAGACCCCCAGTGCAAATATGAAATACTTTATTTTTTCATTTCTGAGGTCACAGACGCCTTTTTTTTTCATTTATTTAGCTCTAAATTAGCAATTATAGCATTATTGAGAATGTTTTCCCGATCACGAAATCGCGATCACACAAGAGGTACATGTCTCTCACCGCCGCAGCTGAGTGAGGAGGAATCAGAGTGGTAGCGCGGTGGCAATGGATGCAAGGCACGTCGGTCTTCGAGAAAGGCCGATTCTGTGGCATGTATGTCCTGGTATACTCACGTATCGTTTCTGGTTATTGTAGAAGCACATGGCTTTCTTCTCCTCGGGCCTGCGGCACTGCGAGCAGCAGCTGTCGGGGCTGGCCTCCTGATGTTCCGGAGGACACTGTAGCGGAGGGCAGACAGTCCGCTGGCAGATGATTGTCCCATTCTGGAAGAGAAGCAGGACGCGCGTTTTGAACATCGCCCAGAGCAGACCATGAGCTCAACCATGAGTGTCGTGCTCACTGACTACATTATCACTACCCGAACACAAGGGAAATGTTTTGTGCTCAAGTAGCGCATGAGCGATCCGACGTCCCTAAATTTACTTGAAAAAAGGCACGGCTAAAAATCTTTTTCAGAGTTGAAATGGGCTTCACGGTGGCATCAACCACCACTGATGCGTAGCAGAGAAGACTGCGTGTGGTTGAGTCGCGGGTGTGCTTGACGCCACTAAGGTTAATTCACATGTAGAACGCGAAGAGACAAACGTGACGACTTTGACGGCCACCTATAGCTACCAGGTATGGCAGTAAAAGTACTCTGTACACTGTGTTTCTCGTCATTCATGAAATAAGAACGTCCTATTTATGATATAGGTCCACACTACCGAATTCAAAAAAAGAAAAAAAAAGACGAAATAATGTTTATTCTTGGTTGGAATACATTTTTATTGAGACCAGTACCTGACATTGGCAGTTCGTACACTGGTCGTACGGCCATGTTGCCTCGTTGTCGTAGACGTCACCCCTCATGCTGCACTGTCCGTTCAAGTCGGCGAGCCTCTTGCCGCCTGCAAACGGGAAAAGCAAGCATAGGCTGTTTGTAGAGCCACGCATTTCGACCGCCGCATGTAACAAGGTCCTGACGTACGGCTCAGCTTATACGAGGGTATAGTGTGTATAGTAACGTGCGCGCACAAGGCGGACACACCAAGTCAAGGCGATGTTGTGTTTTGTCAAGGTATGACTCCTGCATACAGCGAATGTCACGCTGGCCTCCAATGCACCGGAGGCAAATAACGTTCGACACACAGAGTTATATTTTTCGCGCAATATACTTTCTATGATGCGTCAGTTCTAGCAAGCTGAAAACGCTGCCTCACGATAGTTAAATCCCCCCTCCCCAGTGAGCTATCGCCGCGAAGGAAATAGAAAATGGGAGTGGGCGGCTCTCTTATTGGAACAATTATTCAAAATACATAAGCATCAGTACGTGCATTGGCTTCGACAAACAGAAGTTGTCCTTACCTCGCAATATTAAGAGCTCAAAAAAAAAGTATGTGATTATTTTTGCCCAGGAAAGAAATGAGGTCTTTTCACGAGACTTGATACACCTTGCTGCACCTGTCTGCAAGGTTAGCATAACCTGTGCTATTATAGGCACATTTAAATAAAGCGTAATGAAACGAAAAAAAAAAAAAAGAAAGGACAGGTGAAGAAAGCTTGGCTTGCAGCGAGAACTCATTGAACTGCGATGTTCATTTTAAGGCACCGAGTTAACTGGAGAGGCAATCGCTCAATGAATGGGGTCGGAGACCTGAAAGACCGTAGCGATGCGAAACTATAGCAAACCGCATATGTGTGGGTAAGCGAAAGCTCCAAGCATTAGTTAAGTTCTGTCCAAATACCCCAAGATGCAGCAGTGCCTTGGAAATAGCGTTTGAGAGATGAAGCCATGGACGGTGCGCGAAGTATCATCATTTTCCTTACGTTCGCTGCTGGAGGAAGAACAGACCATCGCTAAATATCGCTACTCTTTTCTTTCGCAATGCTTGTTGTCCAGTCATTCCAGCAAATGACGGCAGGAGACGAGTCATCCTCTGGCATGACACTCTGGAACGGTCTGACTGCTGTCCAATGGCGTGTCGCGCACGGTTACGGTATACGTGGCGCATATATACGAAGTACGTCCCGTGCCAGCTACGTATATACGCCAGTTGTTTACGACACGCGTACGATGGAATGGTGCCCGAATTGAGCAGAACCATCCGGTGATGAGTATCGAACGTGTCTATAAGTCACCATCGGTCGTGTGCTTTGGTGTCACTCGCCGGGGCCTTCTTCGCTCAAGTATACCGACCTAATTTAGGCCAAATCGCTGCGCATATCGATGCATCGCCAGAGCGCAGTCGCACGTGAGGTCTCCGACCGGGGCCCTGTGTGAGCTAATGGATGGCGCTGAAGCCCTCCGCGAGTCGCGCCGGATGAGCGAAGAGCGGCGCTTGAACCGTCAACGGGAACCACAGCGCGGCCCGTCCAGGTGGCCCAGCGCGCGGACCCCTGGACCGCGCGTGCACCGTGCCACCTGGCCGCGCGCCGCTCCGCCTTGTCAAGCGCGGTAGCCAATCAGCGCGAGGGCCGACCAGCTCACGGGTGGTCCCGTGCGCTGATCGTAAACTGCGGCCTGCGAGAGACATTCATCCCCAGTGGTCGAACACGCGCGCGCGGCCTTGCAACTCAATCGGCGGCCACCCCGGGCGCGCTGCTATCGGCGCGCGCGCGTTGCAATTCATATGCGTTTGCGAAAGCGGCCCAAATGACCGACCTCCCGCCGACGGCCGGGGCCGGAGGTCAGCTCGGCGGCATCCCCGCGGCAAGAATGGACGGTCTCATCACGACCCTAAATTTGCCTTCGGATGCCGCCCTCGGAGGGACGCGCGGGCGGCCGACCCGTAAATTGTGTGTTTTTGCCGCGCGAGCCCCTCTTTGTCGTCGTCCAGGATCCGTCCCAGCGGGAACTCGCTCGTCGTCTGAGCGGCTTGTTATGATTTTGCTTCGTGCCACGCAGTTTCGATTTCTTTCTTTCCTTTATTCGGCTTTCCCCCGGGAGATCCCCTCGGAGAGCACAAGCAAGCATCGAGCATGGGACTCTCGGTTCTCCAATTATCAGGCGCTGAAAACCTGAGGCAAGAGTTTGCGCAAAGGAGCCAAGCTATTTCGGTAGCGTGCGGCCCTTTTTCTACGCGAACGTGAAGCGCAGGCGTCTGTCGGTGCACCAGAGACGCGAGCTTCCGTCCATGCGTCTTTTGTAAGCACGGAACTTACGTTGTGGACACAGCTAATGCGGAGTCCAAAGCCCTTTCGAGAGAAAGAGGAAACGTAAAAAGAAGGGGATGTGGAACACTCACCGCATAACGTGCCAAGGGGGCTAAAGTACACGATGGGTATCGCAAACAATAAAGTAAGGACACAGTCTCGTCACAGCGAAGCGCGAGGGCGTATGCTTTTCTGCGGAGCACAAACTGCGCACTTCCATTAGAACGAAATGGGCGGGAGACACTGTTTACAAATGCATCACCGCTATGCTAGCACATGGCTGGCAATTCGGTATTTATTAGAAAAACTCTACACATTAAAAGCGAAGACTAAGTCATCAACTGGGCTGTTGTTGTTGTTGTTGTTATTATTATTATTATTAATGTGTCCGCCTTACTCAATGTGAAAGGTCCTGTGTGCTTGGTGTCCATACTACCAGAAATCTCAGTCCATGTTTTTTCGTCTTGATATGTTATGTCATGCTGTTTTGTGTTATGTTACGTATACTATGTATTGTAAATCAGATTTGTATAAAATGTGTACTTTGTATTCCTGTATGTTAAGCATATATATATATACATATATATTCATATCATAAGAAGCCAACAAACACTGACACCAAGGACAACATAGGGGAAATTACTTGTGCTTAATAAATGAAACAAAGAAACGACAAATTAATGGGAATTAAAGTGGGTGAAAAAACAACTTGCCGCAGGTGGGAACCGAACTCACAACCTCCGCATTTCGCGTGCGATGTTCTACGAATTGAGCTACCGCGGCGCTGTTTTCCTATCCACTTTCTTGGGTGTTTATGTGTCCTAGTAGAACCCTGGGAGTGTTAGCCAGCGCCACCACTCACAGACCTTGGCGGCGGACGTAGAACGTCCTTTTTGCCGCAGGCGTCACGAGAACGTGATCTTTTTGGGCGACGGCAACCGGTCAATAAACCCACATATGCTACCTGAAGGCATCAATGTTGTCGGATTCGAGACCCCCGTTATGAAATAAACGAGAAGAAATGAGAAAACGAGTGGTGGCGCTGGCTAACACTCCCAGGGTTCTACTAGGACACATAAATACCCAAGGAAGTGGATGGGAAAACAGCGCCGCGGTAGCTCAATTGGTAGAGCATCGCACGCGAAATGCGAAGGTTGTGGGTTCGGTTCCCACCTGCGGCAAGTTGTTTTTTCATCCACTTTAATTTCCGTTAATTTGTCGTTTCCTTGTTTCATTTATTAAGCACAAGTAATTTCCGCTATGTTGTCCTTGGTGTCAGTGTTTGTTGGCTTCTTATGATATGACTAATAAAAATCGGGCCCCTTATGGTTAACCCCCTTTCTTCTCGTTTATTACTTAACGAGGGTCTCGAATCCGGCAACATTGATGCCTTCAGGTAGCATATGTGGGTTTATTGACCGGTTGCCGTCACCCAAAAAGATCACGTTCTCGTGACGCCTGCGGCAAAAAGGACGTTCCACGTCCGCCGCCAAGGTCTGTGAGTGGTGGCGCTGGCTAACACTCCCAGGGTTCTACTAGGACACATAAATACCCAAGAAAGTGGATGAGAAAACAGCGCCGCGGTAGCTCAATTGGTAGAGCATCGCACGCGAAATGCGGAGGTTGTGGGTTCGGTTCCCACCTGCGGCAAGTTGTTTTTTCATCCACTTTAATTTCCATTAATTTGTCGTTTCTTTGTTTCATTTATTAAGCACAAGCAATTTCCCCTATGTTGTCCTTGGTGTCAGTGTTTGTTGGCTTTTCATGATATGGCTAATAAAAATCGGGCCCCTCGGTTAACCCCATTTCTTCTCGTGTGTGTGTGTATGTGTATATATATATGTATATATATATTATAATACCGAGACCGATCGAGTTGTCCAGCGCTGTTTATTCCACAAAAGGCAACGCCCCCAGCCCACGCGCGAAGAAGTCGAAGAACAGGGAAGATGATGATGGCTATGTACAAATGAAAACGACGAAGTACGTTAATAGTGCTTACACTAACTTCCCCCCGTCATGGAAGCGGCCAGCCTGGCCGCAGATTAGAGATTATCTAAACGGGGAGTGAAGGGCTTCATCCGCGAGACGTGAACAATTTCGGCATTCCGGCGGCGCCGGTCAGTGACTGAGTGTACTGGGCGGACGAGATAGTTCACTGCAGATGTTTGCTGCACAACGGTGTATGGGCCAATGTAACGTGGAAGGAACTTCTCACAGAGGCCTGGAGTGCGGACTGGAGTCCAAAGCAGGACTTGGTCTCCAGGGTGAAAACGTAGGTCACGGCGTTTGTTGTCGCAGTAACGCTTGCGCTCAGCTTGGGTAGCTTCTGTGCTTTGCCGGGCGATTTGACGGCAATGTGCAACTCGGGCAGCAAAATCTTCTGGAAGCGACGCGTTAAGCGAAGAAGGTGCGAAAAATAGTTCTCTGTCGAATATGGTGGAAGGAGATCGTCCATACACAAGGAAGAAAGGGCTGTAGCCGGTAGTCCGTTGAATAGCAGTATTATATGCGAATGTCACAAAAGGAAGAATTTTATCCCAGTCAGTGTGGTCAGGACGGATGTACATGGAAATCATGTCAGACAGCGTACGGTGGAAGCGCTCAGTAAGGCCATTGGTTTGCGGATGATAAGTAGAAGTAGATTTGTGGACGGTATTAGTGGCTCGAAGAACTTCCTCGAGAACTTGTGAAATGAACGCCTTGCCGCGGTCACTGAGAAGAACGCGAGGAGCCCCGTGGCGCAAGACGATGGCGCGCAAGAAAAAGTCGGCGACCTCAGAAGCGGTGCCGGATCGCAGAGGGGCAGTCTCGGCATATCTTGTTAAATGGTCGACCGAAGTGACAATCCAACGGTGACCGGAGGGTGTCAACGGCAAGGGACCATATAAATCAATGCCAACAAATTCAAAAGGTGCGTCCGGGCAAGGGAGAGGTTGTAGTAAACCGGCAGGAGGGGATGTCGAGCGTTTGCGGTGCTGACATGACGCACAAGAGGCAATGTATTTGGCCACCGTTGAGGATAGGCCAGGCTAGAAGCAGCGGGTCTTTATGCGGTCGTAAGTCTTGTGGAAGCCTAAGTGGCCAGCCGATACATCGTCGTGAAGAGCCTCTAATACCCGCAAACGAAGGCAGCGAGGTAGAACTGGGACCCACCGGTGACCTGTTGGGTGGTAAACGTAGCGGTGTAGCACGCCACCTTGAAGGCGGAATTGTCGAAGTTGGCGTCGCAAGCGGCTGTTGGGTGGTTCGGCGAACCCACTAAGGCGATCCATGAGAGCTCGACAGTAGGAGTCGGCCCGCTGAAGTGAGACGAAATCAGAACGTGATGAAAGCGTAACTTGGTCCAGGGGCGTTATCGAGAGTTGGTGAGAGGCAGGTGTAGCATCGGAACGACGTGGTTGGGAAGACGACGGCGCGTTACCTGGAGAGAGTGAGAGCGGGCAGCGAGACAATGCGTCTGCATCATGATGGCGTTTTCCAGACTTGTACGTTATAGTGAAGTCATATTCCTGCAAGCGGAGTATCCAGCGTCCTAAGCGTCCTGACATGTTTTTCATTGATGACAGCCAACACAGAGCATGGTGGTCGGTGACGATGGTAAAGTGGCGGCCGTAAAGGTATGGGCGAAATTTCTGAATCGACCAAACGATAGCCAGGCACTCTTGCTCTGTAATGGTGTAGTTCCGCTCAGCTGGAGAAAGTGTTCGGCTGGCATATGCTATGACTTGCTCTTTAGATGCTGTACTACGTTGCAGAAGTACTGCGCCAATACCTTGTGCGCTTGCGTCAGTATGGAGTATGGTGGGGGCACGATTATCGAAGTGGCGAAGCACTGGTCCGGAAGTAAGATGCCGCTTAAGAGCTTGAAAAGCCGACTCGCAGTCGCTAGTCCACGTGAAAGAGGCACCGGTAACCAGTAGCTTGTGTAGAGGAGCTGCTATTGCTGCGAAGTTGCGTATAAACCTACGAAAATATGACGCCAAGCCGAGGAAACTACGTAGATCTTTCTGTTGCTGGGGGCGAGGAAACTGAAGAACGGCACTAATCTTTTCGGGGTCAGGCTGGATGCCATCTTTTGAAACGACGTGACCCAATACTTTTATTGTTTTGCTTGCAAATTTGCATTTTTTTTGTATTGATCTGGAGACCAGCATTCGCAAGGCACTTGAGAACTTCGTCTAATCGATGAAGATGTTGGCTGAAGTCAGACGAAAAGATGACAATATCGTCCAGATAACAGAGGCATGTCTTCCATTTTAGACCACGAAGTACGTTGTCTATCATGCGCTCAAATGTGGCAGGAGCATTACAAAGGCCAAAAGGCATCACGTTAAATTCATAAAGGCCATCCGGTGTAGCGAATGCGGTTTTTTCTTTGCCAGTCTCGTTCATCGGAATTTGCCAATATCCTGATCGAAGATCAAGGCTGGAGAAATACTCCGCCCCTTGTAGTGTGTCCAAAGCGTCGTCAATTCGAGGTATTGGATATACGTCTTTGCGTGTGATCTTATTGAGCGCTCGATAATCCACGCAAAAGCGAACTGAGCCATCTTTTTTCTTTACCAGGACCACGGGAGACGCCCATGGGCTAGATGAAGGTCGTATTATCTTCCGCGCAAGCATGTCAGCGACCTGTTGTTCAATGACCTTTCGTTCGGACGGCGATACACGATAGGGGCGTCGTCGTATTATAGCGGAACCATCGGTTTCGATGCGGTGTGTAGCCGCAGGAGTTTGGCTCAACACAGGGGAACAGCTATCGAAACAGGCTTTGTGTTTTGCCAAGACCACCATTAAGGCTTCGGCCTGCGCGGCTGTTAGGTCAGAACCAAGAACGGCCGGAGGAGGGAAAGAATCATCCAAACCTGAGGTTGGTGCTGGCGATGAAGAAGGGCAAAGCGTGACTAGAGAGATAGGTTGAGTGTCGGCGAGCGTTGCCACAGTCATCCCTTTGGGCAGCATCACAGGATCTGGGGTCGTGTTGCAAGCAGACAGAAGGGCGCGGCCGCGTGAAAACCGGACGAGACAGGTGGCAATGAGAATGCCGCGAGAAGTACAGCGGGAAGAAGGGGCGACTAGGGCGTCTCCGTCGGCGATCTGACTGGATGTTACGGCTACAACGTATTCGTGACCAGGACGCAGGACGTAGTCTGCAGCGATGGCCAAGTTCACGCATGAAAGTGAAGAGTCCGCAACAGGTTCAAGCTCTGTATCCGTGATGTGGACAACTTCCTCTCTACATGAAATGACGGCTGAAGCAGAATGTAGGAAGTCCCAACCAAGTATAAGTTCATGGATACACATTGGAAGGATGATAAACTCGATGTGGTGGCGTATGCCGTCGATGAGAACACGAGCAGTACACTGTCCGTCAGGGTGAATGAATGCATTATTAGCACCACGCAAAATAGGTCCAAGATAAGGCGTTTTTACTTTACGGAGCCGGGAACACAGATCACTCCGAAGAACAGAAACGGCGGCACCGGTATCGATGAGAGCTGACGCGGGAACACCTTCGACAGTCACAGAAAGCATGTTGGCCGGGCGAACAGGAGGAATTTTCGAAGACCGATAAGAAGCAGTTTCCCCTCCAAAAACTGCAACAGTTAGTTTTCCGAGTGCTGGTCGACAAAATGGGAAGTGGGACGAAGCGGTGATGTAGAGCGCCGGTAAGGGGATGGAGAACGACGTCTGGCCGAACGGGAACTATGAGGCAGATTGGGAGCAGCTGGTGGAGACGGAGAACGCTGTTGAGGGAAAGAGTGCGGTCCGGTATAGTAGTCGTCTGATCGGCGAGTGCGGTGCTTACAATATAGTGCTTACAATATATATATATATATATATATATATATATATATATATATATATCGCGATCCACCGGAAGGCACCAACATTTTGAAGACCGACAGCGCACTCGGCAGTACCTACGTATCCTCCGTCACGCTTCCCGTACGTGAAAGCGAAAAAAAGAAAGTCTGTGCGTTTAAGGGTGGTTGTTTGTCGTTCCGGGTTCTCCACACGTCAACAAAGCGACCTTTCGACATTAGCATATCTTTAAGGAAAACGGTGACCGCGCTTGCACACGACGCCTATTGTTACAACATCCATAATCTCGGATTCATACTTTCTAGATGTAGGCCGTTACGACCCCGCAAATAGATCGGCCTTGGTAGTCTTCGTTATGAGGCGCTTACACAATGCAGAGCTTATACATAATTACTTGGACATTACTGTTTCTGAGCCTGGTTGGCGCTTATTCATCCATCAAATACAGGCGAGTGGAAGGCACTGCTTATGAGATTTTGACTATAATGAAATCAGTAGCGCGGATTTCCGCGAGCAGTTGAAAGGGAATGTTGGCGTCCATCTTTGTAGACACGTCCAGATGGATGCCAACATTTTTTTAATGTCCCGTACGTTAGTTAAATAAGAAGCTTTGCAAGCAGAGAAACAACTTCTTAGGTTGCTAAGCGGTCAGCTATCTTTCAAACCTCGAAGAGACTACCGTGTCCTCACCTACCTTCTCTTATTTACCAAGCAGTGCGTAGTCTATAGTATTGGTGACCAATAACCAAGCGAAGAACCTTTCAGTATATCCCTATCTGCTTGCAAGATTTTTGTACCTCCTATCGTAAAAGTTGCCATGTTGCCTGGAGGAAAGAACGTGGCAGCGTTTTACGTTTGTTTAGTTGTGGAAAAGAAAGAACACTATGGTCCTGTTCATATGCTGTGCACACGATGTGACATCTAAAAGAAGGGATGGCGGTGGGCCCGGATATCAATCATGTCTGTGTTTTATTATTATTACTGCGAAATGAATTCACTACAGTCACTAAAGATTGTCGTCGTTACCTTTCATGAGCGACATCTTTAAATGCAAACAAATTCTCATTAATTTCAAAATGTCCTGTCAATGGAAAAATTCTTTTTTTTTACCTCAAGCAGCGGCCATTTTTCTACGCAAACTTGTTTAGGCATGCCTATAAGTCGGCACTGCCTGCCCTACTGCAGCGTCAAATTTGCCCAACCAATTGTCGTTTGCTAGCTCTGGATTGGTCACAAATCTCGCGCTTTACTCAAACATCAGCTTCATCTATGGAGCGAGCCAAGAAGCGTTTATTCACACATGATCACTTTTATTATAATTTTTCTAAATCTTGACTTTTTTTGACAATTATTGAATGAATAAAGAGAGGCGATCAGGTGTAGCTAGGCTGGTAGCGCCACAGTTCTTGGCAGGCCATTTTACTTGTGATTGGGCACGTAATTCCGATGCCCAAACGCGTGCAGTACTTCAGTGGCAGTGATTAAAAAAAAATATTGGGAACAAGGAAAGTCTTCAAAAGACAAGAAATAAAAACCAACACTGGCGTATGCTGAGTCAGGTTTAAACACGAGGTAAAAAAAATGAAAACAGTCTACCGAGTTCTAAGTTACTGACACCATCCTGCGAGTTCTAAAGAATCTCACCTTGTCGAGACGGCCTCACGAGAGTCCGCGCGTTAGCGCCAACTGAGCACAACGCGCTGTTTTTCTTTAGATCTCGCACAAACGCGGGACGCTCGTTAACTTGTCTCCTTATTTCTCACTTACAGGGCTCCAGGAACTACGGCGCAGCATCATTCGTGGATTCAAAACGCATCGAATCATTCCGGCTCGCCTGGTAACGACCTCCTTATTTAACCCCCTTCGCTTGCGCCACGAGAAGAAGGTCGTCCTCTGTTCTCAAGGGAAGGCGAGCGCCAGGCAGGCTACCGCCTCGTGCGTGCCGTGTCCCGCGGTGAAGCCATTTCCGTTTTTTTATTTTCTTCTTTCGCCCAACCCTTTAACCCTTTGCTCTCCAGAGGCGGAGAGGAAGCGAGCCGCGGTCTTTCCGCCGGCCTCGGCGTGCGCAGTGCGCGGCGCTGAACAGGTGCATCGCGCGCCAGTGGGCGGCGGCAGGCGATGGAAGGAGATGGACGAGCCGCGCCACTGCGCCACCGTTTGTTGGCTCGGCTGTTGCCGAGGTGGGGAGGCCCGGCGTCGACTTCTTTAAAGTAAGCAAAGAGTCGCGGGCATCTGCACTTGCTCACTCCGGCCTGCGCAGGCCATCGAGCGTCGGGTAGGCCTCGTTCGCGCGGCCTCTTGAAGAAGCGGCGGCGGCGCTTCGGCAGCAGCCACGCCGCACAAGGACACACCGGCCGCGAGGAGCGCTGGGTCTGCTGCGCACTTGGCAGCGCGGAGCGGACGTGACCGGTGTCCGCAACGCGGCTGCGGTCAGATGCGATTTCGAACAAACTATTAGGGGCTCGCGGTACTGCGCAGCAGCCCCCCCCCCTGCCCCCCCCCCCCAACCCAGCGCAGATTATTATCGCAGATAGATCTCTCTTCGCCTCACTGCGTCGTCGCTTCCGCGGCAGGTCCATGCCGCTCGACAAGATGTGTAGCTTGCGTCTAAGCTGAGCCGACCAGCTCCGCGTTGATTCATAAACGCATGCGCACTTGGTCCACGCGCATCCCAGGACCAAAGTCCATGCCCGGTAATCCCTCGTGCAAAGCCGTGAGTGACTCGAGGAGCAGGACAAAGTGCAGGGGACCGAGCGTGAATGTCTCTTGGAGCTTGAACGTGCGGCTCGGAGCCGCGTCGTGCTTGGCGAATGCGCGCAGGCCTATTCTTGATGTCCCGCAGGCCTCGCCCGCTGGTTGCCTCTCGCTTCATCTGATGTCCTCACATCTTGTGAAACTGACGCGGCGAGTCAGTGGATGTGGCGTTGGGATGATGAGCGCGAGGTCGCGGCTTCAGTTCCCGACGGGGGCGGAATGCGAAGACCTTGCGTACTGCGCTTTGGGTGTGCGAAAAAAAAAAAAAAAAAGAAGGAAAGAAAGAGAAAAAAAGAAAAAGAAACGTGGGGTCAAATTAATCCTGAGTCCATGAATATGGCGTCTCCTTTAGTATCTAAGTTGCTTTGGGAGGTAAACAATATCAACCGGCCAACCAACCAACCATCGCACCATTCGTCTCCGGCCAAGAGCTTTTGCTATGCCGACGCACAAGCAAGTAGACGCGTGCTGGTCAGGCGTGAATCGTTATTGAGCAATCTTCTTCCTCCATAAAAGTTCAGATAGAGCTTAGAAAGAACACAAAATGAGTGGGAGGGAGAAAGGCATTCGCTCTCGCAGAGTGTGTTTGATTTGTTTTAGTCATGGCGACAGAATATTTTAAGAAAGGAGCAAAAAAAGTGCCGTGACATTGCCCCATATGACGTGGGACTTGCGGAAAGCATCGTCCCGCGCATGGCCTTTGACGGCCACTCGGCTTGTGTTTAGTCTTCGCACCCAAACTGCCTTTGCACCCAAGCTGCGTTCGGGACGCTCGTCCCTGGCGCTGGTTGCATGAGTTCCAGCGTGGTTAGCACGCAGACGGCCTCGCCGCAACCCTGCAGCGAGCCGTTTGCGGGGACGGCGACGCATGACATCTCGCTGGCAGGTTCGGTCGCGTACTTTTCCGCGTAATTTGCGAAATGACGCCCCCCTCCGAGCAGCCGTCACGGCCGATGCGATGGCCTTGCCGAAGGGACCCCCCACTCGGCACGCTCGGCCACGCTGTATAGTATCGTCACCTCCGCGAGGTTTCAGCCCAGATGCGTACGCTCGCAGGCGGCGCTTCGGGGCTACAGCAGTGGTTCGGCTGGCTACATACTGGCTCTTTTAGTTTTGCCCACTTCCACCTTGAGAACGCTTGATGCAGGGAAGTCTTCATACTTGTGGACGATGCAGCCTAATGGAAGCGACACTAGAGTAAAATGATAGCTTGAGCCGGGGTGCACGTGGGCCATAATATATGTAGAGTGGGACCAAAGCGCTCGTAACGACGTCTTCTACCATATTGCTACGCAACAGCCGCCACAGTGTGGCTGCACTGAGGAGAAGGAAGACGACGTGGCCACCGCTTGATATAGCGTCGCCATCATTGCCACCGTTTGTCTACGTGTAAATATATTGTAAATAGACTCGTACGTCAGCTACACGCAACATTAGTTTGGCGGAGGTGCGGGGTGCTACACGTAACAATATGACGCCGTTTCCAACAAAAATGCGTTCGAATTGTAGCAAAATTATAGGAGGTTAATCTCCTTGTGCTGTGTTAATTCTCCTTATGTTAATCTCCTGCCACAGTGGCACATACGCATTTTCGAGTGGCGTATACCCGTTCTGGAAGGCAGCCCAAGAACGGCACACACCGAGTGACACATACCGAATGGCTAAATCATAGAAAATCAAGTAAGTCAAAGAAGCTGCTAAATATAATGCGCTATTCCATTAAGAGATCGGTGTGCTTTAGAGATACCTATGAGCCGACGTTATGTGTTCAGATTTTACGTAGGATTTGTTTTTTGTTATTGCGCAGAGCAGAGGTGCCGTTACTGGCACTACTTTGTCGGTCAGAGCATGCAGGGGCTATTTTAAGCCCTTCTGATGGTACTTGCACTCGGAGCACATATAAGGTTAATTTGTGTATAAATATATATATATATATATATATATATATATATATCCTTGCTTCGTACAGTTATCCACTAATTTGCTGTCGCAATCGGTGCTTCGCCTCTCTGGTGAAACTGCGAATATTTATTTGACTCGAACATTTCTTTGCTTCTTCTCCGGGGTTTAGCGTTCGATCCTTCACATATATATATATATATATATATATCCATCAAGTCGTCTAAACTGCGAGCGAGCCAGAAAAAACGCAATAACGAAAGGCGGGCGATGGCAACGCCGCCATAAAGTTAGTGTCCCCTTTAAAGCAGGCTAGCTATGTCTGTGAACTGTGCGTATAGTCTGTATAGTGTTTTGTATTCACATGCGACGTCGGCATCGGTACCTGCTCGTACGAGCACATGCGCTGCCTAGCAACATACCGCAGTGGGGCCGCCCATTGCACTATTGAAGTGTTCTCCGCATACAATGCGCATGGCGCTCCAGCTGCTGCAGTTCATGAAAAGTGGTAGCACACACAAAGTGCCGGCCCAGCCGAACACTGCGATACCATTTTTATCTAGAAATGTCATCAGTTCTGCGTCGATGGGCACGCGGCCATAGCTGGCATACGATAACGCGCGAACCAAGTCACAAACGTGCACGAAGCACGCAGTGCCAAAGCGAGGGCGCTCTTCTCTCGCAATGAACGGAGACGAAACCAAACGAGTTCAGTGCGAAAATCCGCAAGGCGTACGTGGCAGCGCGTTGCCTTGTGTTAACCTCCTGGTTTGGTCCTAGCTATTCGTAAAGAGTGATTGTGGCGGCCAGACAATGGTCCGACAACCATCGTGCGTTTGATTTCCGTACCAAGGCTAACTTTAATGTACGCTGGGACGTCTACTTTTCATAGAAGCCGCTTCTGTACTATAGCACAGTTTGCCTCAATCACGTGGATGCCAATTCTCTTTTCCTGAATGGCGAAGCGATGCACCTGTATGACGAGGACACAGACTTAATTCGACGTCGCGAAAGTTTTGCAGAGCACTGGAATAATGAAAAATTGAAATCGTCGCGCAGCTATAGCAAACAAGTCTCAAGCGCCCAGTTCGAACGGCATCGCGCGGCCAACTCAAGGATGGTTCATACAGATTCGAAGCTCTAGCGAAGTATCAAGGAAATATTTTTCACACCATTTTCTGACCTTTACCAACAGGGTTGATGCATCAAATATAATTTTCGCATACGTACTATATTCCCTTCTCACGCAGTGTCTCTCTTCCAGCAAACCTCCCTGACCTGTGTCGGCTTATATATATTAAAAGCCGACACCTCGCTCGCTTTGTTTAGGTAACTGCGAACTCAAGATGTTCCAATCTATTGGTACTTTCGCGGTGGTACTCAATTGGTTTCGGAGAACGAATGTTTCGAATCACAATTTATATATATATATATATATACCTGCACTTGGGCTCACAGATAATTGATCTCTTTGCTGGAGTGATAGAGGCACTGTGGCTAGCAATATAAATAAATAACCATAACAAATATAGTAATAATAAAATGAGAGAGAGTGAGCGAGAGAGAGATCTTTTCAGATGTGTTTTAACTGGGGCCGCATAAGCTGTCGAAGCGTGCAATGAACCAACAATAACTGCACGGACTGACTTCCGTGCACCCCTATATACTCAGCCGCTGTTACGCTAATCGCAATCAGGACCAGGAGTTTTCGTCCTCCCGCCTCTGTCTAAAGGCGGCTCCGCACACAGAGGTGGACGGTATTCTTGTCCAGTGATAGCAGTCATTCGCACACGCCGTCTCAAAAAAAAAAAAAAAAAAAACTTGAAGCTTATCGTGTAGCTTAGCGCCAAAGCTAGATGTAGCAAGCCCCGTGTACATTATGTTGCCCTGCCCAGTACTCCCTTGCATGACGCCAGTACCAAGTTACAAAATACTATTTCTGCTTTAACGTGAGCCAGCGACAATGTAGCGAGGTTCGTTATCACACCCGAGGGAAGGGCACATCCTAGCGACGGGAATAATCCGCTCGTTCCAAGGAAAGCGGACGCGGCCTAGCAGCACTATTGGAGCAGCGACTGCGAAAAGCACGAGAGGCTATATAGGCGCGACAGAAATCTCGCTGTGTCCGGTAGCACAAAGAGATTGCAAAAACGCACATTGTTAAGCCCGCCGGCAAAGGCGCGAGATGGCGGCGACGAGCGCTGACAAAAAGAGCCCCAGCTGCCGGCGTTTTGGAATGGCGAATGTGACTGCGCAGCTAGCGGCAGCACCGGTCTCGGCGGACTCTCTTCTCACAAAGGCGACGCGACAGAGGCCGTCTTATCTTTCGAGAGGATTACGCACTTGTATTCCTTAAACCCAGTGGCTCGCTTCTGGGAGAGCAGGAATTCACATTCGCGGGAAAAGACGGCGCAACTACGCCACGGGGAAAAGAAGGAAACACGCGCTGCAAAAACGGCTGCTCGCACGTTTCTCGCACTCGGCGCGTTCTCTCGGCGCCGCGCATGGCCTGCAGTCGTCGCAAAGAAGTCTCTCGCGTTTTAGATATTCCCACGTTTCTACTTTGCAGCTATACATAGATATTGCGGAAACAAGAGAGTGAATTCACACACGCATTCTGTCTTGTCGTATCTTAGCGCTTGGCTTGCATGTGGCGCGAATTGAAGAGCAAGTACGTAACATTACGGACAGAGAAATAAACAAGGCGCGCTGAGACAGAACAAGAATCCAAGGAGCCATATGCACGGAGACGAGGCTGCAGCCCCGAGCGCAATGCCATTGCGATGTCCCATTCTGCGTTTCGCCGACAAATCGCCCCAACACTGGCGACTTCGCCTAACGACCTCATCGAAATGCAGCGCACTGGAGGAGAACCACTTGGCTATACTTCCGGGATCCGAGCCCTCCCGGCTTGTTAGCCGCCGAGATCCTCGCTGCTCGAAGCGCTTGAACTGTAGTGAAATCAAGCAACACGCCATTACGGCAACGACTGCAGTATACAGAGACCGTTGCAGATGAAACCGACATGACGACTCTGGTTGAATCTGTATGCATCGAACGGCCGGTTCGTAGAGCGAACGACTTACCAGCACAACAACAACTGCAGGTCGTATAATTTAGCGAAGCCAAATCGCCTGTATCGACATCACTGGGCGAGACGAGATGCCCGTCTGAATGGCGCGAGCGCGGCATCCCCGGAGGCGCGCATATTTTGATTCCCTCTGGCCGATTGCACCAGCCGAAGTAAAGCTACTGACTCCGAAATTACGTTTCCTTGTAAATGTGAGTGATGCCAAAAACAAACACGGGCTCGTGCTGGCGGGGCCCTGAATCTCCTGTCTCTCGCGTGCATTTTATTTGCCCCCCGCTTTGCCTTGGTGCACAGCTTGGCCGTGCTTCGCCGATAGAGAGCGAATGCAGGCGCGCGCGCGCAAGTTTGGCCGGAGATCCACAATGGGCAAGCCAACAATGCAAACGGCGCTGAGCCAGACGACCCGGGCCCCCGTCGCGGCTTGTATTATAATGCGCGGCGCAATTTGTCCCGGAAGAGAAGAGCTTGGAGCGCGTGCGCGGAAAGAAGAGAAGAAATGGCGCAGAGGAAGACCTCTGGGAGGAAGGGGAATCGAAACAAGAAGAGCATCAAAAGGATAAAGAGGAAATGCGCAGTGGAAGCGAAAGCTTGTCTGTCTGAGTATCAGCCCTCTCGGCGAAAAGGGCAACGATCCAATATACGGCGGGAACTGCGGTCTGTCTTGACACAGTATGCGCACTCACAGACTCGCAGAGGCGAAGAACCGCGCAGCGAGCAACTCGCGTGTGATGCGGCAATGCAGCATGGACGCTGGCTAGGTCTGCATATGTGGGAACTGACAGAATGTGTGCCTGCTTATGAATTGCTGTGTCTGTCCCTCGCCTACGTTTCAAAACTGTCCGCATGATTGCGTATTTGCTTTTTCTTCCTGGCAGTGTGTGTGTTGACCTTAATAGCACAAGGAAGACGAAGACAAGAGAAAACTACAGGACAAGCGTCTTGCGTTATTAAGGCAAACATGCATTCGTACAAGCGTGCCAAAATATCTGTTCGTGTGCGTGTGTGCGTGTGTGTGTGCCTTAACAGCGCAAAGAAGACGAAGACAGATTAGTAAACGACAGGACAAGAGAGAGAGAAACGAAGAGGGAAAGGTAGGGAGGTTAACCAAGGACGTGCCCGGTTGGTTACTCTACAGTTGGGGACGGGGGAACAGATAAGAGCAAATAAGGAGAGAAAAGAAAAATACTAGTCAGCCATTCACAGTCAATCGTAGAGGAATCTCCACTGTCACAAGCGTTCATACAATCCTGTGTACTTCAAGAAAAGCAGAAAGGCTTTTGTGGCCTTTTGCATGCAAGAACGCATAGGCCATGGCCCAAGGACCTTTTCTTCTGAGAGCACTCTATTGTCTAGCAGGTTGAGTTTCGCTTGTAAAGACGTCCTTGAGTGTCAGTGGATGGGCAGTGACACAGAAGGTGCTTTAGAGTCTCATCACACTCGCACAAATTGCACGCCGCACTGTTGGCCATTCCTATTAGGAATGAATAGGAATGTGTAAATGCGACGCCCTACCACATGCGACACAGTAAAGTTTTTTTCGCGACGGGAGAGTCCAAGTGGTAGGCGAAGTCGCAAGTTAGGGTCGAGAGAGTGCAGGCGTGAGTTGGTGAAATCCGGTGAATTCCATCGTAGAAGTGCGATGTGGCGAGCAAATGATTGAAGTTGTTGCGCAGCATCAGTTCTTGAAAGTGGTATAGGAACCCCCTGATGTTTTTGGTGAGCCGAACGCGCAGCTTCATATGCGCTGTCGTTGCCGACAATTCCGCAGTGGCTTGGCAACCATTGAAACACAATGCCGCGGCCTTTCTATAGCGCGTGATTATGAGCGTGCCTTATTTCGTAAACTAGCAGCTCGTGTAAACCATGACGTAGGGCAAATTGCAGAGTTTGTAGGGCTGCTTTGGAATCGCAGAAAATGCCCCAACGATTTGGTGGCTGTTGGAGCACGTACTTGAGTGCACCTTGAAGAGCCGCAAGTTCTGCTGCTTTCGACGTTGTATAGTGCGAATATTTAAACTGCAAGGAGACGGCGTCTGATGGAACAACTACTGCTCCGTTAGAACTGTTTGAATTGGTGGAACCGTCCGAGTAAATGTGTATGCGGTCAAAATTCCTGGGATTGCTAAGAAGGCAGACCTGTCACCGCTAGCCTTAATGGACAACAGGACAAGCGTCTTCCTTGCGTTATTAAGGCTAAAATGCATTCGTACAAGCTCGCCAAAATTTCAGTTAGTGTGTGTGTGTGTGTGTGTGTGTGTGTGTGTGCACGCGCGCGTGCGTGTGTGCGTGTGCGTGAGTGCGTGTGCCTGTGTGTGTGTGCCTTAACAGGGCAAGGAAGACGAAGACAGAAAAGAAAACTACAGGACAAGTGTCTTCCTTGCGTTAGTAAGGCGAACATGCATTCGTACAAGCACGCCAAAATTTCAGTGCGTGCGAGTGTGTGTGTGCATGTGTGTACCTTAATAGCGCAAGGAAGACAAAGACAGAAGAATAAACGGCAGGACAAGCGTCTTCCTTGCCTCATTAAAGCAAACATGGATACGCGTACAAACTAGCCCAAATTTCAGTTCGCGCGAGTGTGCGTGAGTACGTGCGTGCGTGCGTGCGTTCGGAATTCTGTGTGCGTGCGTGAATAGTTATTACGGTGTGCACAGGAGTTCCTCGCACAGTATTCTGAGAAATGTACCTCGTCATGTGGCTACAGCAGTATGACTTAAGAATTAAACACGAGTAGACTACATTCTACTTGAGATTTCACTGTGGTAATTGATGATCTCTGGAAAAGGCCTTTGTCGTGTGCCGTACGTAATGCTTAATTATGTTGTTGTTAGTGATCGTGCTATCACGAAACGGTTATTTACTGCTGAGTCATTTTTTCGTGCCCGCAGCTCGCAATCACGCGTCAAATGAATTAAGACACGGGAGCATCTATAGAATCTTGGACTTGCAAAAGACCGCGATGGCAGCCAATAAGCTAGATGTGCACTATTCCCCGGAAGAATTGCGATTGTCAATCTAACTTGTTTTTATGCAAATATGCACAGACTACAAAACTAGGAAATGGGAACGGCAGACATATATAGTAGCTGCGCTAGGCCGTTAAGAACGTGAAGCGTTTTAGTCGTGCACTTAGCTCGTCTAAACAAAAATGTTATGAGGAGCATGTTGTTCAAGCGGGATGCTGCACGCAAATGATCCAAACACATTGGTACGCATTGTTTTTCATTCCTCGAATATAGTGGCCTCTTGCTGTGACGATACGTATACATTGACTGCAGGCAACACTACTTTCGAGTGAAGTGCAGCGTAATCATGCATAGCTAGGTGGTGGCCTCGATCGCTCGCTCGGTAAGAGAATGAATTTCAACGAAGAGCACCCTGTGTTCAGTGGATTGGGTGGATTTTCGCATGTTAAAGATAAGTACGACAGCAACCAGGATATTTAAATGTGATGTTGGCCTTCCTCTTGGGCTAAAATGCGTTTCATTTTTTTATTACTTAGAATTTGGTCGATAAATAAGTTTCTGATAAATAAATTGCTTAGCTATGCTAGAAGATGCGCTAAAGAGAGAGCAAAACTATTTTCTTTTGTCGACCAAGCGATTTTGTTGGTTTCCTATAAAACTGTCACTGGCTTTGCGTAGAGAGCATGCAAGTATACGGAATAATAAACGAATTATACAGCACGAAAAAGGCGAGAGGTGGGCACCGTGGCATGACAAACAGGTGGAACTCCCATATTCTCCGTATTTCCTGATAGCATTTGTCATAGTATGCTAATCAAACATAAAAATGATGACGAAACTATAGCTTAGAGGCACTGCGGCAAATGGCTTTCGTGAATCATAACGTTTTCGCCATCCGTATCGCGTTGTCTCAAGACTAAGCTTTCTGTAATGGTACACACGGGTACTTGTAATGCTTACCCACGAACACCGTACTCGCTGTAAAGAAGCTGCCAATCTAAAAATAAAATAAAAAAGGAAAGATAGTATGTTTCACCGTCGGTGCACAGGTGGGAACGAAAAAGGGAGGCAGAGTTGCAAGCGAGAACGAGGCTGTGACGTGGGTCATGTGAACGAGCGACGAAAGTGATTAGTGTGGAAGAGCACGCGCCGAAAATTGCTCCAAACGGGTTGCCAATTTCGCTTGGCAGGCTTTGGCGCCCACGTATAGTGTACGTGCCCGCCTGCTTGCCAAGCTGATTTCGCAACAGCAGCGTCAAATGATGTCTGTTGCTGATCCTTCAAACACGCTATGACGGTGCAAGCAGTAGCAGAAAATGACTTCTTTTTTTTTGTTTTGTTTCCTCAAAGAGGCGGCATCCGGTCTCTTCGGAGCTATGAATAACGCCGAAAATTTGCTACCGCGTCTCGGTTTGGGCTTTCCGGCGATGCGCCCGAACAAATTAAGCCGCAAACGACAGCGCGTTGGCAGCCGACTGCCTCGAATTTACGGAGCCATCGCAGCGCGAACGGCATTACGCAGCGCTTGGCGGTATCCAGCAGCGCGCGCGTCACAGGGAAGGCGAACGAGCCTTTCCAGTGACAGCGGCCCCAGGCCAAAAAGCAGCGGCGCGAGCTTTGCGGCCGCCGGTCTTGGCAGAGAGAATCGCCGGGGGCTCCTCCCGCGTGGCCCGCGGCACGCGTAAATCAGTCAAGCCGCGGTCTGGTGCTCCAGTTAAACGAACGCGCGCTCCGGGACCCCCGCGCCGCCGGGCCCAGACGCAAAACGGCAGAAAGACGGGCCAATGAAAACGCCGTTTGATCCTGCTACCGTCCCTGGAGCTCCCTCTTTCATAATATTTATTCCCCGCTTCATTAAATATTTTTTCTTCTTTCCCGGCAGCAGTCTTTAATGAAGACGGGCGAGAGAAAAGTAAGGAAAGATGGGAAAAACAAAACAAAAAATCGAGCTGCACCGAGCCAGAAAGAAATAGCGAGAGAAATGCGCGCGGGCCACGGATTTCCCTCACCTCGTCATTTCTGGTTCGTCTCGATCTTCGTCCCAGAAAAGAATGGGCCAGGGGGGTCGCCGGCGACGGCTCCGGTGGCGAGGATTCGGAATAAATGTTTACGCGCCAAAACCACCGAGCTATCGGCCCACCCCACTTCCAACCGTTTTTACTTTCGTTTCTTTTTTTTCCCCTCTCAGCGCCGCAAAACAAAGCGCGGCTGTAAACCAGCGACCGCTCGTGCCCCCTCCCCCCGGCTGCGATTTATATGAGGCAATCGCGCCCGCCAAGCAGGTGCACCTTTCTGGTTCTCCCGCTTTCTCGTCTTTTCTGTTTCTCTCAACCCCTTGCCTACCAATTCGACGCAACGTATTTTTCAGCATTTCTGGCGGAGAGCGCGCGCTCTTGACCCCTGGCTTTTGTGTTGCCCGGGCGCCTGAGACTAAACACAGGGCGCAGTCTTGAAACAAATTTGCGCGCTCCTGGCCCATGGGTGTTGACCCAAGGCTCTTGGGCGTGTTGCAACACTGTTGTAGGAGCCGGCAGCTCCCGCCGCTTGTCTGCCGCACGCGCAGACGCCACGCGAGCAGCGGCGCAGGCCCGGCGGCCGTGCGCGCGAGGCCCTCTGCCAAGGAAAACCCTGCAAAGCCGCAGCAACACAAGCAGCAGGCGCCTCCTCGGGTAGCGGCCGAACTGCTGTCATTTTGCGCGTCTCGGTAGCCACCGCATTTTGCTTTTTTTTTTTTTTTTTTTTTTTTTTGCGGTGCCACCAGGCCGGCACACTCGGGGTGAGCGTGAAATAAAAGAAGAGCTCCCGCCGATGCAGCAGGTCCCCAAGACCAACACCGCCGAGGCAGCGTATGCTCCGTGTGCGCGAGTCTCGTGCACAGGCCGACGAAACTTCCTTCGTTCCAATAAAGCGCTGCAGTGGAATGGTGGCTGGTACTTTTGCCCAGTGTGCATCGACAATTGAGTCTATTCTTAGAGAGACTTGTGATGGGTAGCTATAGTATCTTTTATCAAAGCAGTCACATAGACCTTTCATGGTCGCCAAAAAAATCTGAGGTGCTTCAGAGCAGTCTCTGACGCGTCCACCTTAACCGTATACGTGCCCCTGTTTCGATGTTGTTGCAATTATATTTATTTCAAAGGTGTGCTGTAATGTATGGCGGAAGTGGTTGGCTAAATTTGAGTAGGGTGAAGGGCGTGCAGTAATAAGCAGATATGATGAATTATCCCTGCCTTATGAAGTCCGGGAGTGAGTGTTATATGTTATTTTTCGGAGTGGTCGGGTTTCTGCCCGGCAACGTCCACTTTGGAATACGTTGGCAGTGCATCGCGGCCCTGCATGATATCTTTACAAAGGCAACACGACTTGTTCATCTAGTGATACGCTGACACTGCTGAATGTTCTAGACTAACAATATACAATGTTGCGCAGTGACCGAGGCGTTTTGCAGCCGATAAAAGCATCGTTCAGACCAACCAGTAGCGTATTTTTGTCAGCAGCGAAAGAAAGCAAAAGAAAGTTTGCTCACTGAGGACTGAGTGCTAGCATGGGACAAATTAAGGTTGGGTACGAGAGGCAATGGACGGATGTATCCGTCCGTTGTCTCCCGTAGCGAATCCTATGTCCGTGGGATTTTGAAGTCGCGTTATACGCTTATCAGTCGGTGTATTGCATCCTGTGCCTGACGTCACGCAGCTACGATGGCACAATCGAAGGAACAACAGCTTGGTTGCCGGCTGATTTGGCCTTGGGTGCTTTAACGAGCAGCAAGATGTTACTACTTCCTACCGGGTCGCGGCTGAACGCGTGCGTCGTTTACCAGGACAACCTCTATATTTACAAGCAGAGGCAAAGTGCGAACTAAGACACATGTAGCAGCTACTTGTGCGAATGCAAAAGAAAAAGGGGCTTCAATGTGGAGATGTACTTTCCCATACGTCTTTAAAAAAATATTATTGTATGGTGCTTAGGAGATGTCGCCTTTAATTGGCGCCGGCTACCCGTTAGTGTGTTTGTACTGTCTTATACTGGAAACTTTGAATGCTGAGCTTTATCACATTGCGTTGGGCTAGTTGGCTTGACATGACGCGATACTAGCGCTAGAAAACAGGGGCGCAAGACGAAGTGCTGTGGTGCCTGCGTCTCGTGTTCCCCAACTACCGCGGTAGCCTAGTGGTTATGGCTCGAGGTCGCGGGTTCGTTCCCGGCCGCGGTGGTCACATTTTGATGGCGGCGAAATGCAAAGACGCTCGTGCGCTTAGATGTAGGTAAACGTTCAAGAACCCCAGGTGGTCTAAATTAATCCAGAGACCCTCCCACCAAAGCGTGCCTCATAATCGGATCGTGGTTTCGGCATTTAAAACTCCCTAATTTAATTCAGTTAAACCGTGTCTGTAGAACTCACAATGATACAGAGGGTCTGTTTGATTCGCCTGCACCACTGTGAACCAGTTCACGGCGATTCACGAGAAACTGTGCAGCTCGATTCCGGAGGTGGAGGCCCAGCGAAACACTCGAAACGAATGCAAAGGTGCAGATGCGGCGTAGGCGTTATGTTATGTCAGACTACGGAGTGCGTAAGTTTGAGAGGTCCTGAACTGCAGGTATGATCGATTTCTGGGGCGTAAATACACACCACGGTTGCGTAAACACATCAGATGTGCGTAAGCGCGGTTTTAACGGTGCTCGCGCCCGTGTGCTGCATCGTCTGCTCCGCCGCTGCTTCGCACCTGTATGCCTGCACCAAGTCCGCACCGACAGTGGAGCGGGTGCAGCAAAATCATGAACCAGCCCTGCACCTTTCCTGCACCTTTTGAAATGAACTTCATGGTTCTGCAGGCGCCATTGCTGCACCGCTGAAACGAATGGCAGGGTGCAGCACCTCGCGAACTGGTTCAAGTGGTGCAGGCGAATCGAATGTACCCAGAGGCACGATCACAAACGACTGGAATGCACAGTGACCCATGAGCTGTGAAGCCATGACACTGCTAGCGAGGCATACATTTGACACGGCTGCATAGCCTAGCTGTTACAGGGAGTTGCACAACAGTTCGCGGGCAGTAGGTAGTTGGTATGCAAGTAAATCAAATAAAAGCCATCAATGAAGCCTAGATTGGAGCCCCGATGTGGGTAAGTGACCAGGGCGTCATTGAAAATGCACAGCCAAACGCTGGCGTCGGCGGTGAATTATTACTAAAGATAGCCAGCGACACAGCGCTGAAGCAGCTGTATGACAAGGCCGGCAGGATGCACATTCTGCACCTGTAGAGGGGGTACAGAACACAGAAACATGGGTCCATTGTAGCAGGCATTATAGAAGTATCAAGTTCCCACGTAGTGAAGCATGTGAACAGACTTGGATACAGCGAGGGAATTGCACTGGCTATACGAAAGGCACTTGCAAAGTCTTGGGGTAGATCTCAGGCAGTGGCAAACCAGACTCCTCGGACTTCCAAAGTGTGCGCGAACTGCTTTACATAGCTTCACTTCCACTCATAAATCTCTTACTTGGATTTACGTGGCTTCTTAAAAACTATGTTAAAAACGGGACTAAACTAGAGAAACACGTGTTCGTCGTGCTACTCTAGTCTAGTTCTGACCTTCATGCAATTTCCAAAAGTCCCTAGTATGTACCAACAACCTTACCTTGAAACCCCTTATTTGGATTTGTGTACATCTGCTCTCTCAACTACTACACGCAGAGACAAAGCAACAGCGCGCGCATTAGATCCCATAGATGAGATGAATATTTACAATTATTATTAGGGTTATAATTATATTCGAGTGCTGATTGTCGTGCTATCGTTTGCTAACGAAGCTTTCCCTCAAGTCTAAATATTTTAAGGCAGTTTGTCGTGTGCGTATCATGGCCACGCACGCTTATATCGCCTTCCGTTTCTCTACCACGGGTGCGCTTTAAAACCACGGCGCTGTAATTTTGCTTCAGAGACTTTCCTTTCCTTCCTTCTTCTCCGCCCTTAAACTGGCTCTCTTAACTACTACACACAGAACAAAGCAACAGCGCGCGCATTAGATCCCATAGATGAGATGAATATTTACAATTAGTATTAGGGTTATAATTATATTCGAGTGCTGATTGCTGTGCTATCGTTTGTTACCGAAGCTTTCCCTGAAGTCTAAATATTTTAAGGCAGTTTGTCGTGTGCGTATCATGGCTACGCACGCTTATATCGCATTCCGTTTCTCTACCACGGGTGCGCTTTAAAACCACCGCGCTGCAGTTTTTGCTTTTCTTTCCTTCCTTTCTTCTTCTCCGCCCTTAAACTGGCTCTCTTAACTACTACACGCAGAGACAAAGCAACAGCGCGCGCATGCGATCCCATATATATATATATATATATATGGAAAACTATGTCATAGCTCTCGTAGTATAGCCCTCTGGGCCGTTTCCTTTTTTTTTCTTTCGAAAGTAGTCCTATTAGGGTTATTATAATTACACGAAGGTGTTTCGCCCTCGTCAGCAGCAGTCCTTGGTATAGTTATTCTGGCGGCTAGCTTCCCACGCTATGCGTGCCGCCATCGCACCTGGTTAAGCTTTTCCTAGACGCTAGAGTTATGCTTTGTCCGCGCAACCTTGAGCGATCGGAAAGCGCGTTTTCCCCTCTTGGCCGGCGGAGAGGGGAGGCTTCGTTCCGGCCGCGAAGCTCTCCACATCTCTGTAAGGTGCCTTGTGGTGGTCTCGTGCTGACGATGCCCTCTCGGTGAGCGCATATTTCCCCCCTCATCTTTTAAGAGGTTCAATACATACAAGCATTTGTCTCGCAAACCAGATTTTTTTCAAGGGAATTTTCCACGTCTCAGTAATTTCTCTCGTCGTATTCGAGTGCTGATTGCCGTGTTATAGTTTGTTAATGAAGCTTTCCCTCAAGTCTAAATATTTTAAGGCAGTTTTCCTAGCCTCTAAAGCCGCTCGAGTTCGCTCTTCTCCTCGAGCGGCCATTTTTCCTAGAAAGTATGCCTTCCAACCACTCGCGGACAACATGAGTCTCTTTCCACGTAAGTGTGAGGCTCGGAGCAGGAGCTGTGGCGCTTGAAAGTAGCCTGGGGCCTGACGAACCAACCGACTGAGCTATCTTTCCGGGCAACATCGAAGGGTCACGAGTTCAAACCACCTGTTATGTACCTTTTTTTTTTCGCCCCTTTTTCTTTCTTTCTTTTTCTTTCTTTTAATGTCTTTTCCTTTATTTTATCACTGAACGGGAACCCTCCTAAACAAAAAAAAAGAAAGATATATATCTTCAAATATGTATGGCCTCACATGTGCAGGTCATAAATACCAGGTTCTCTAGCCGAGTGCCATCCATGCGGTATAACCGAGCTCAGATTGGTCCACCTTGACTGATCAAATAAGGCACCACTGTAGGTTAAATGAGGCGTACAACTCCTGCGGGACCCGCCGTGGTTGCTCAGTGGTTATGGTGTTAGACTGCTGAGCACGAGGTCGCGGGATCGGACCCCGACCACGGCGGCCGCATTTCGATGGGGGCGAAATGCGAAAACACCCGTGTACTTAGAATTAGGTGCACGTTAAAGAACCCCAGGTGGTCGAAATTCTCGGAGTCCTCCACTACGGCGTGCATAATCAGAAAGTGGCTTTGTCACGTAAAACCCTATAAATAAATTTTTAATTTAGCTCCTACGGGGACGGTAGAGTATCCGTCTCCAGTGCAAGAGGACCGTGATTCAAATCCCGGTGCCGCGCAATTCTCCACCGGAAAATACAAAAAAAAAAAAAAAACCGTGTGTTGAGAAAATTGCACAAACAGGCCTGGAGTGCGGCCTGATCCCGGTGACCAGAACCGGTAACGCACTCTCTCACCAGAGCAGGATTGGCCACCCTGGTGCAGTACTTGGCCACAACCTCCTATATGAATACAACAATCAAACCCCGGCCCTCAGTCCCCAGCAGCCGCGAAGCAACTGACCACGGCGGCGGTCAGATCTGTGACGCTGCAGAGGGTGCTAAGAATACCTGGCTCCGGACAGGCCGCCATTGGAATCTGAACCTGGCAACGTTTAACGTTAGAACGCTATCTAGTGAGGCGAGTCTAGCAGTGTTATTGGAGGAATTAGAGGGTAGTAAATGGGATATAATAGGGCTCAGTGAGGTTAGGAGGACAAAAGAAGCATATACAGTGCTAAAAAGCGGGCATGTACTGTGTTACCGGGGCTTAGCGGAGAGACGAGAACTAGGAGTCGGATTCCTGATTAATAAGGAAATAGCTGGTAACATACAGGAATTCTATAGCATTAACGAGAGGGTGGCATGTCTTGTTGTGAAACTTAATAAGAGGTACAAAATGAAGGTTGTACAGGTCTACGCTCCTACATCTAGTCATGATGACCAGGAAGTCGAAAGCTTTTATGAAGACGTAGAATCGGCGATGGGTAAAGTCAAAACAAAATACACTATACTGATGGGCGACTTCAATGCCAGGGTAGGCAAGAAGCAGGCTGGAGACAAGTCAGTGGGGGAATATGGCATAGGCTCTAGGAATAGCAGAGGAGAATTATTAGTAGAGTTTGCAGAACAGAATAATATGCGGATAATGAATACCTTTTTCCGCAAGCGGGTTAGCCGAAAGTGGACGTGGAGGAGCCCGAATGGTGAGACTAGAAATGAAATCGACTTCAGCGGCTCCACAGCCACCGTAGTCCTCCACAAAGAAAGCAACAAAATCCCTATAAAGAAAGGCGTCAGACAGGGAGATACGATATCTCCAATGCTATTCACAGCATGTTTACAGGAGGTATTCAGAGGCCTAGATTGGGAAGAATTTGGGATAAGAGTTAATGGGCAATACCTTAGTAACCTGCGATTCGCTGATGATATTGCCTTGCTTAGTAACTCAGGAGACCAATTGCAATGCATGCTCACTGACCTGGAGAGGCAAAGCAGAAGGGTGGGTCTGAAAATTAATCTGCAGTAAACTAAAGTATTGTTTAACAGTCTCGGAAGAGAACAGCAGTTTACGATAGGTAGCGAAGCACTGGAAGTGGTAAGGGAATACATCTACTTAGGGCAGGTAGTGACCACGGATCCGGATCATGAGACTGAAATAACCAGAAGAATAAGAATGGGTTGGGGTGCGTTTGGCAGGCATTCTCAAATCATGAACAGCAGGTTGCCACTATCCCTCAAAAGGAAAGTGTACAACGGCTGTGTGTTACCAGTACTCACATATGGGGCAGAAACCTGGAGGCTTACGAAAAGGGTTCTGCTGAAATTGAGGACGACGCAACGAGCTATGGAAAGAAGAATGATGGGTGTAACGTTAAGGGATAAGAAAAGAGCAGATTGGGTGAGGCAACAAACGCGGGTAAACGACATCTTAGTTGAAATCAAGAAAAAGAAATGGGCATGGGCCGGACATGTAATGAGGAGGGAAGATAACCGATGGTCACTAAGAGTTACGGACTGGATTCCAAGGGAAGGGAAGCGTAGCAGGGGGCGGCAGAAAGTTAGGTGGGCGGATGACATTAAGACGTTTGCAGGGACAACATGGCCACAATTAGTACATGACCGGGGTAGTTGGAGAAGTATGGGAGAGGCCTTTGCCCTGCAGTGGGCGTAACTAGGCTGATGATGATGATGATGATGAATTTAATTATTCTTTGAAGTTATTGTCGTGTCCCAGTCTCCTAGAGCTTGAATCGCATCTGAAGGTTATGTTTCAATCGCGTGATACTTCATAACCGCCAGGAGACATATGACATGACCCGGAGTCCGATGGCTACTTCGACTGAACTGGAACCTTTTGGAGTACGTTATATAGAAACATGATGGAAGCTTATTGAATGCGGTTGTTGGTACCAGTTGCCAGGCGCTAGTATTTCTTGCGGTGGAAAAGACGCGAAAAACCAAGTCAGGAAACCATCGCGTCTTTTTCCACCGCAAGAAGTATGAACCCCCAGCAACAAGTAGTAAGACGCTAGTGCGCCTCGCCGTGCTACTGCCCTGCGTGCTGGGAAAACGAAAGAAAAGAAAGAAAAAGTAAAATAAGGAAGGCACGGTGCTTCAAGATGATGTTTACGACATATGGGCATGGAGGTTCTTTCCCCTTATATGTCTAGACCGACGAGCCTGAGAGCCAGAGGCTCCCGCCAATTTTTAAGAAAACAAACGGGTCTGTCAGAAAGCGCCGTGTTTAGGCTCACATTTAACGGGTATTTGTCAATGAAGACAGCTTTGGAAACAATTATTTCGCAGAAAGTATTTATGGGCTCATTTCACGCTGGCGGCTCGGCGCTTCGCGGAAGTATACGCGTACGGTATACTTCCGTGCAGGGCGTATAGGCGCGTAGAACGCGAACAACAGTCGCCGTTGTTTAGCCCATGATGTCCCAACATGAGCCGTGACGAGGGCGCATTTGGGAGCTCTGGTCGACTAAACTTTTGGCGCAAAGAAATCAACTATAGGATAGCACAAGCGACGATTTACGGCATAGGACGCACCTAAAGAGATTCACGATATGCTCATGTCGCAAAAATTAAAGCACCGAGTTTCCATGCGCTTCAAATGCCGTCAAGTTGAAGCAACGCCTGCAGTCGAGGTAGCGAAGAAAGTGTGCGTGCGTGCGTGTGTACGCGTGTTCGATGACAAGAAAGATACATAAAGGAAAACCTGGAGTATGCAGCATCTCCACCGAAATATTATTCTCGCTGTTTCGATCCTCTTCATATCGTAATATCACTCCTCTGGCCGCCTGGTGCATGGCTGAATTCTAATCGGCAGACGTTTGCCACCTCACATGTATGCGTTAAGCCAAATACCCTGGCAGCCTAGCTGCTGCGGTTCGTTTCAGGCGTCTCGGCCTTGCCACATTTTGCAAATGATAGCGTAATCTTCACTTCGCGCCGCGGGTGTTCCCGACACTTCAGGCGTCCCGGAAGCATAAGCAGGGGAATAAAAGCAGGTCACTGCCAGCGAGCGTGTGGATGCAGAAATTTCAGGGTCTCTCTCCCGCAGCTGCATTCCGCGGCAGCAGCATAAGCACGCGCGCTGCACGAAGAGTCACGGAGCGCTATGAGCCTTGCCTAATTGAGCTATTCTTCATCCGGACAGTCCAGGCCGAAAAGCAAGCTCTCTCGCTCGCAGAATCTATAGCTCAACTCGCCCGGGGTCGCGGCCGCAGTTTATCATCGATGTTCGGAATCGGTGCGCGTCTTGCATCTCTCCATCTTCTTTCTTTTTTTCTCCCCTCGCCTTTTCAACCGCAGCAGGATTATGCCATCTCTTAAACAAGGTCATCACAGACGACCCCCCCCCCCCCCAGCCCCTTTTCTCAGGGCAAACCAGTTTGCTTCCTTAAAAGTGAGCCTGCTTGAAGGGTTTCACCTTGGAAAGTGCAATTACAGAATTGCACCAGTCTCGATGCGCCCCAACGTCACAACACGGCCGAGGAAACACGTCACGTTCACTATAGCTCGCGTGCATGCATGCGCGCGTGCTCTTCCAGGTCTTCCGAATCTGCGCTCTCGCAGGCCTTCCGCTTGGCGCGTCTCGCGTCTTACTATAGACGACCAACGTCCTCATCTCTACTAATTAGTAGTCAATGCTAACTTATAAACCCCTCCCGTCTTCCTCTATTCTCCTCCCTCAAATAGCTCGCGGTTATGTATTTATGGTTTAGTTTTCGAGAGAAATTTTACTCCAACGATCACCTACTACGACGGGCTTTAGGCTGTTCTGGGTTTTTCCCGCCCCTTTTATTCTCGTGCCACTAAGTCGACGATACTCCGCTGGGCAACCAAGGCAGCGCTTTTTAGCCCTGTGGTCCGTACTTCGTCTCACTATATCAAAAGCCACCGCTTCAACCCCGCCGCGATCAGCTTCTGCTCGATCATAAACAAATTATCTGCTAAGCAGACTTATTCAATGTCCCGAAAATGTGCGTTTCGATATAGATAACCCGATACGCATGCCGCCGCACACGGCTACATATTATGTGCAGACACGTACGCTACTCGCGACGACAGCGCCATCTTCTATCATGTGTGCAGTATGCTCCCTGCTTGGCGAGTGTGAAGAGCTGGGTAGTTTCTGACTTTCTGGCACAGGGCATTGCGAGGTTGTCGTCGAGGCCGTGTAACTATACTTCGCATACCTCGCTACGGAATTGTGTGCAGACGTCACTTTCAGCACGGTGGCACAACTTTCGTGCCCGTCGCTTTGTCGTGAACTATTTCTTCTTACGTTGTGCGCGGTTATTGTGTTCCACTCGCTTTTGCCTGCGCGGCTCTGTATGGCCGTGTTTGTTCATTTCCTTGGCGACCGCGTTTCCGCGTTTTCTTCTGGGCCGTGTGCAGACCCCCTGCAGGGCGCATATAGCGCTCGGCATGCACTGCTCGACACCGTCAAAGGCTGCGTGATTAATGGAGTGTGCGTGGGCAGCGCACGCCTCGCGACCGAAGAAGTGGATTCCGCGGTGCATCCAACGACGAAAAATGACCAATAGGCCCGGGCTATGCCGTGGGTCGCGTGGGCGACAGCCGGACGGCCTCCATCTGAGCTGCCATGACTGACGAAGATTAAACACGGCACACGCATTAGGAATAAACGCTCGCTCGCGCAAAAGCGTGGTCAATTCAGGATTAAATGTAATGCAAACTTTATTGTAGTATTGTGCGGGCAGTAGAATTTTTTTTTTGGCCTTGCTGTGAAAACAACGTCAGCACAGTACACCAATGTGTACACTACAAACTACCAGGGCCGTTCGCGGTATCAATCAATTAACATATCTTAGGCAACTCAGCCTTAACCGGGTAGCACGAAACGCGTTTTGTTTATGCCACTCTCTAAAGCCAACTTTCAAAGATTTCATACCCCGAATAATTATACAATTTCATCGCACAAAATGTCGCTTTGCCGACAGGCGTGACTACAAGAAGGCTGTTGCAGAAAAAAAAAAAAAAATGAGCGACACTGGTGCTTCATCCGGAGAACTCGTTTTTATCGAGGTCGCAATAAAAGCGATTCGCCATCAGAGAACGCCAGTGCGTGCCGCAGGGTATTTGCATGGTTGAAGTCTCTTTTTTTCAAATCGTTACCCCTTCCCCCAGTGCAGAGTACCAAACCAGACGCGCGTCTGGTTAACCTCCCTGCCCTTCCTTTCTTATTTCATTAATTCCTTCATTTCTTCCTTCCTTCCATCTCTCTACTCGAAACCATGACTTCCCTACCGCAACGAAAACGGTAATGAGTTCATTCAAATTCTTTAAGTAAGGGAAATTATTAAGAGGAATAACTTGACGCTGCAAGGGTAAAATTGGGTGAATTATATACCACATGTTTCGTTTATATCAATCGGTATTATGTCGACAATGCGCATGTGACCAGCAGCCACGTCTAGGTACAACACGAACATCGCGTGACACACTATTCCAGTTTATGAAGTTTTCTTTCTTTTTTTTCCTCCTTCGAGTCCCAGAAACGACTTCTAGCACCGTGTCACTCGCTGCGATGACTCAGCGGCTGTAACATTCTGCTGCTAAGCATAAGGTCTAGGGTTCAATCCCCGGCCGCTGTGGTCACTCTCCGAAGAGTGCAGAATCGAAAAGCACCCGTGTATACAGTGCTCTGGGTGCATGTTAGAAACCCCAAGTAGTAGAAACTTAGCCCCCTCTGATGATATGTCCGACATCATGATTAGTTTGGCTGGCACCTGTACTTACGATTGGTTTTAGCGTAATAACTTCTTTGTGAATACGGGCCCATGGATCACTGACGCGAGCCACCAAGGTACTGTTGTTAAGCCACCGCGTGTCCTTTCAGCAGGAAGTACTGTTGTAAAGGGGTACTCTTGTACTTCTCTGCTATGATGCCTTTCAGCAGGCTCGCCTGCAGCATATGTATAGTGAGCGCCAAATGCGCGAGATTGTGGCGTCAAGCGTTGCGTTAGAGCTTTCGCACTAAGCTCTTAAGCGTATCTCAGGGCGGAACCTTTGTTGCGAAGCGCTCGTGTCAGACGGGCTAGGCCAACTCACAATGCGTAGAAATGCGCGCCCGCAGCTTCGGTGCCCAGCGGCCACCGGCTACTCTGCGACGCGTCGTTTAGCTGCTGCGATGCAACAGGGCAGGCTTATGAACAGCGCAAAACGCACTGTGCGCGCGCATACTCACTGCGGCACTCGGGGCAACATGTGCCTGGTGTCTGGGCGATTCGGCTTGGCGGGCACGGCAGCACCGGGCACGACTTCTTAGTGCACGTCACGCGCCCATCCTGCGAGAAATGGATATACGCGCGCGCGTGCTCAGCAAGAAACCAGCATCTAGGAATCGCACGCGCATTTTAAGACATACACAGTTAGGCTCTGTCGAGGTTTCCTAGTTTTCCGGCCCACATAAGTTAGCAAGCTCAGAAAATACTTGGCCGCATCGTTTGTTCGCTCGCGTTTGCTTGCCGCAACACCTGCCCAGCTGTGGCTCAGTTCGACCACGAGGTCGCAGGACGCAATCTCGGTCGTGGCGAGCGCCTTACGAAGGGCGTGGGATGCAAAAACGCCGGTGTACTTTGACCTAGACACATGTAAAGGAATTTTCAGATGTTGAGAATTGATCCGGATCCCTTCACTATATGGCACCCCTCATAGTAGACAGTACAGTTGTGGAAGGTTAGACGCCATCAATTATTTAGCAAACGAGCAAAGCAGACCAAACTGTCAAACTCACCGACTAGCTGACTTACTGATGAGATAAGTAACTGTCTGAATTACCAACTAACTAAACGAGGGAAAGAATGATAATGCTGTAATCCGCATGCTTTGGGGCCATTTTTCCGGATATATATGACGTCAGATGGAGGTGATGTGGAAGTCAAGAGGTTCTCAGCGCAGTGTTTCTAAACTGGTCACTAGTTTTGCCATTCACAATCGCCAGTTCACACGCTGGTTTCGCGTGAGTAAGTCGAGTATATGTACGCACCGTAAGAAAGAGAAAAGTTAAGCGCAGCAACTAAGAACAACGCAAAGCCCAGCGCCGGGCTAACAAACGTGCAGAAAGCTCTCGCGCACTCTGGCGCTGGTTTGGGAGCGTCAATTGCCTCCGCGTATTCCGTGCACCCGAGAAAATCTTCGAGTTCCAGAAACAGAGTGTCCTTGCCAGCTTGGAGCAATTCCAACCCAGTCGCTGTGCTCGGTGATAAATGTTCCCTCACGACCCATTCCCGCAGATCGCGCACAAAGAGGCCAAATATCAAGCTTGCACGTACGCGCGCGTATCCATACGGGAGTGGAAAGAAGAACAAGAAAGAAAGATAGAACGAAAGAAGGGCGGAGAGGAAACACCTGGGCTTCACTTGCCGCTGCGAACGCAACGCGACGTCGTGCGGTCTGCGGTGACGCACCTGCCTCGAATTCCGTACATCGTAAAGTAGCGTGCAGTGGCCTCACGTGATATTATGCCACGTGGTCACACTTAACATTCACGTGCCGTTGGCCAAGCTGGAAAGAAAAAAAAAAACGTCTAATTGCCTCTCGCTGACAGCTCATGCTATGTAGCAAACGCTGCGAAGCCTATACCACGCTAACGCCCGAAAGCACGGTAAGCTGGCGTGGCGCCTTCCGTTGCAAGCCGATGCAAGCACGTGGGTAGTTGCTGCCCCCGGCTCTGTGACCGCGTGAATGGCGCTCTCTATATAGCGGGGTTTGTTTTCAGAGCCACGAACTATATATGTATGGGCATGCATATGAAGGCGGCATGAGCTTCACATGCACCTTTTTAGTGTTTTCTTTTTCGTCTCTCTTGTCCACATCTCTTGCCGTCTGGTATAGTTTATTATAATTGTGAAGGATACGGGCTTGGACAAGCGGCTGTGACAGTGATGTCACGTACCGCACAAGAGTGACAGACTGTAACCAACGATGTGTGTGCCGTGTTATGTGCCCTCTATCTCTTCTCCCCATCTTTCATCCCCCCATCCCGCTCCCATGTGTAGGGTAGCAAACCGGTTAGGCAAAACTGGTTAACCTCCCTGCCTTCCTTCTCCACTTTTTCCTTCCTTCCTTCACGACTTTTCACAACGTCCACTCTTTTGAAAGCAAGCTTGGCACTTCACTAGCATGCAACAAAGATCGTGAAAAGGAGAGGCAATATCGCCTGTGGTGCGTGATGCCTCGTGCATCTAGCAGCAGAGGCGTCGTATGTTTAATTCAACGTGCGCAGCGTTGCAAATACTTTTGTAAGACACTCTGTGAAAGGGTTGATGTCGTTCAAATGTGAGTGAGTTTATGCGGAACGAACGTGACTCCAGACACCCTTGAATAAGTCATACCTAGTGGCGCAATGATCACGGAATAAAGAAGCGCACAAAACTATACGGCTGCGTTGTACATATAGCCATCGAGATTTCTCATTCATATATGTAGCATAGATAAACAAAACGAACAAAATCAGGCACTGATGCTTTCCCGCGAGCGCCTGAGGCTTGGCAGACAGCGTCGACGTGTTAAACTGCGAAATCACACACGAGAACCGCTTCATTAATATAAAGGCTCCAATGGTTACGATAACCACTACAATTGCGCATGAAATCGATTACATCGGTGTGGGGGAACTCTGCTCTGAGGGTACGTGCTTCAGTCGCGAAAGACTCCGTCGTAGCCATGTCCCTCCTCTCAAGGAAGAAAAAAATGAATGAACGAAACCGCCTCTATTGCATCCATAATAAGGTCTAGAAGCATGTGCTTGCGTAAGCATCACTATAGCTATACCAGCATTCGTACCTTATCCTACATTCATATTTGCGGTTGACTAGGAGAGGGGGCAATAACAGTCTGACAATGACTCTTGGAGAGGTGGCAATAACAGTCGATGCTCAGCTGCGCATATCGCGCAGGCATTGGACTGCTTGAGTGCGCCGACCTTTGTTATATTGTAGGTGTAGTCGCGAGACGCCGGAGCTGCAGCATAACCGACTTGGTGAGGCTTTTAGCATGCACAATTCAGTTTAGGAGGGGACGCGGTATAATGCCCTCCATATCGGGCTCTCTTCTGGAACGAATGTTCTGGAACCTTTGTCGGCGTATTTCTGGCTACTATAGTGAGCTATTTTCTACATCACATTTCGTCCTTCTTTTAGGGTTAATCTTTGGTCATGTCACGCCGGAGAAAAAGGAGCAAAGCCACCCGGCAATTTCTTTCTTTCGTTTTTTTTTTCTGCGTGGGGTCTCGGGATACCGGCTCTCCTTGTTGAGTTACTATAAAATATAATTCGAAGAAGATGACGGCACTTCTAGAAAAAAATAATAAATCGTTCCAGAAACATCAATCGACATTTACAAATGCCCAAGTCTTAGCTTCACTGGCAATCTACCACCTCGCCCTTGTCACGCGTCTTTACCGTCAGGGGACATTCTGGCCATTGAAGCGATAAATGATCGCTTAAAGGCGGCCGAACTCGAGCGGTGTTGAGTTTTAGACATGCAAGGTAAAGAATGGACTACACACTTGGCGAGCACGCGAATGCCTAACGGCGAAGATGCGAGGGTCTTGCGGTGCCGCGCGGTGACCATTGGAACACCGACGTGATACGGCGCCGCTGCTTGGAAAAACGAGACGCGGTGCGCTTGAGCGTCCTCCCACGGTGCGCTGTGGGTAGCTAATTAAATACCTGGAGCGGACCTCCTCGCAGCAGCTAGAGAATACGCGGTCGTATGTATTTAGGGACGCCGCCGCCTTCCGTTCTTGCTTTGCGTTATTATATCTGTTTTCGTTTCTCGCGACAGAAGTCTCCGGGGTGTGAAACGATCGTATTAACACATTCTGAGAAGTAGCTGCCATTAAATGTAAATTGAGCTCCGAAGTCTCTCGCAATTATGTCATCTGGACACGTCCTGCGAGTGGCTAATTGTGGGCGTTGGCAAGCGTCCTACAAGATGCGCGCCGAACTGGCGTGGGCTCAGCTAGGCGGCGCGACGTGGCAGCTCCTGTGGCCCCTCTTTCTCCCACCCTACTCTTATTTATCCTATAATCACCCGCTCCCAACAGCTCTCTGTGTTACTTCCCGGTGGACGCAGAGAAATAGCGAGAGAAGACCGGATCACGTCTCTCCTCCTGTCTGCGGTGAAGTACGTCAGCGCTTTTTTAGCCCACAACATGGCGCGGAGCAAGCGACGGTCATTGCAGGCGTAAGCGCGCATGCTGGAAAATGTCGAATCCAGTTCTATGGGTCTTATTAATCTTTGTACAACACTCACAGGCTCGCGACCCCGAACAATGCACAATAAAGTCACCTTATATCATTTTTATCACAGACACACATGCATCCACACACGCACGCGCACGCACAGTATTTGACCTTCTGGTTGACTACCTGTAGAACCTGAGCCTGTCCTCCAGTGCTTTCAATCTGCTTCTTCTCTACTATAGGGGCTTTTACTGCGAACAACAGTTATGAGCTTGCAAGTCGGCCGATCGTGTTCGTCAATCTTTGTTTCAGCTACAGCGACGTAAAGTGGATATCCGAGCATGTACACCTGGGACCCAACCAACGGTCATTGGTTCGATCTCGGGCATACGCGCTTTTCTTTCCGTTGTAACCATATAACATGCGCCAAGGTGTTTTGCCCAAGTGTCATAGTCGGTTGATACCCGTGAGCCATCGTGGCGCAATCTGGATGGACACAAAGGAACGAAGACAGGACAGCCCGGGGGCTACGGGTGGCTATCGCGATGCCTTAATATGCATTTAAGGGATATGTGGGAGTGTGTATTACGTACCTTGCAGCGGCAGACGACGCAGGGGTCCCGTTCGTCCGAGGGCACGGTGTCTCCTTCGGCGTACTGCCTGCCGTTCACCACGCAACCTGCACGGAGGAGATCGCAGTGATGTATCATGCACGACAGAAAACAGGTTTCTCTCGATTTCGTGCTTCCATTCGATAGCAAGTAACGGTTTCGGAACGTCCAATACATGACTTATAAGTTGAACTATAAGACAAACACTCATAAATGAAAAACTCCAGCGCTTTTGGCGTCAATTCTGCTGAATTGCTTCATTTTTTTTGTATGTGTGCGTTTTTGCGCTGCTTATCTGCGCCCACTGAAGATGTGAGATAGGATAGGATAGATAAACTTGATTAAAAGGATAATCAGAATAATCGCCAATGGTCGGGGCCCATAGTCCAGGGCTCCGCTGGCTCTTGCCATCTTCTCAGCTCTCTGGATTAGCTTGAGCTGGTTGTCGAGGGCCGATAACATACCATAGAATAACATAAGGAAAAACCCAACCCAAGCCAACCTATGGTAACATTCACTTTGTATGTCCACTTGTGTTAACGGTTCGCGTACTTACCTTGTTATACCATCACACATTACCTTGCCAGTGTATACTGATCATACTGCATTGTTCTTACATGATGCGCATTTATGGCTGGTGAAAGGTCAAGGCAGTATTCGCGAATGATGAAAGAAAAGCCTTAATACTGAACGTGGTAGCGTATGTATAGCTTGTTTTCGAGACCATTAAATATTACACGCCGAATTTCCTGTGAGGGTCTAAATGATGCGTCAGCATTTGCTACCAATCGTCAGCTGTTTCGTCGTTGCATGCTGCTGTGTATATTGCGAGAAACACTGCGAAAGAGTCGTGAAACGAAGAAGCGCGGCTGCAACACGGAAATGTTAACTGAGGTCAGCATGAGACGAGGAAGAAGAGGCGAGTAGTAGCAATGTTCACTCATGTTATAGATAACTCCTAGAGGATGTGGACGTGGGATGAAATGACGAGAGAGATATTGTAAAGGACACAAACATATACAACATTTATTACGTACACTGTCTCTTGTTTGGTTTTTCTTGTCGCGTTTGTTTATCTTCAAATCGAATGATGGTGGTTTGGATGATGCCGCTGCTTCATAGAAGATGAGCACTGGCCGATGCGGGCCAGTAAGTGACGCAATTGAACAGTGTCACGTTTGGTAGACCTCGCACGTACATGTGGTCGCTGATGCTGCCCCCTCTCGATGTGAACCTTTATCAACCGTGATAAACCGTACTCCGGCGGCGGCCGCGTGTGGCGCGGCCGCGCGGGCCTTATCTTGAAAGCGATCTGCGATGGTGACAAGTGCGCCGAGTGCTGATGGCTTCGTGTGCGCTGTGTTCTCGCTGCTTGATTCGCGTTGAAGCGGGAGGCAGCGCGAAGGTCAATTAGCTCGCTGCTGCGGGTCCTATCTTGAAAGCGATCGTCTTACGTGAAGGACGGACGGAGGGACAGGCGGACGGGTTTCGTCGTTCGGTAAGCATAGGCATGATTAGGCATTTAAAAGAAAAAAATAATTCCGAGGTCTTACGTGCCAGAACCAAGGGATGATTATGAGGCATGTGGTAGTGGGGGACTCCGAATTAATTTTGACCACCTGGAATTCTTTAACATGCACCCAATGCACGGTACCACGGACATTTTTGCATTTCGCCCCCATCAAAATGCGGTCGTCGCGGGTGGGATTCGATCCCGTGCCCGCGGGCTGAGCAGCGCAACACCAAAGCCACTATGCCATCATGGCGGGTGGCACCACTTTGTCTTTCGGTGCTTACGGAAGGCCTTCTGGGAAAATAATAGACGCAGCGAAAATGGCATTTGGCTGCGAGTTTGCAGACTGATAGAAACTGTAGTTATACATAGCTTCGGTATGTCCACTGAGTCGACGTGACTTAAATACTGACCGGCTTCAAGTCTGGAATTGATACATGTGCCCTTGAGGGACTAATTAAAAAACTAAGTTAGTGGGCTCTAGTGAACTAAAAAGTTAATCAGCGATTATGACATGGTTTATGATGTCCGCCGGTATGAATAATGTGTTAATGAAAAAATCTTCATCAGTACCGCACCGTGCTTGAGAACGATACTTGCTTCGATGAAATACCACAGAATGCTTACCGCAGTGACAATCATCATTCGTGCTTATTCCTGGTGCTACAAAGAAAGAAAAGGGATTTTGCTGAGCAACCAGACCTAACTCTACTGGTAATTCTCTAATTTACGAATCACCTTCAATGCAGATGAGTGCAAACTACATAAGGCAGATACGTCGACTGCTTACCAATGTCAGCCTTTCGAATCTGCGGGGCGCACTCCGTCTCTGACTATAGTTTATCTCTGCCGTTGCGCCGTGCTACACAAATGCTGTGTAACGCAACGCAGCGTAACGTATCCGAGCGTGGCGCGGTGGCATAGCGTGCATCGAAGCGTAGTGGACAGCACTGCTGAGCAGGCACAGCGGGTTCACACGATTGAAAGGCAAGATTGTCCTCCCGTTTCATGAGGCACCGAAGCGAGCACCGGCCGATTGTATTGTGCACTCACCGCTCGGGAGGGCCCGAGGCGAGCTGCAGCGGCGGCGCGCGCGTTCCTCGGCGGGGCTGTACGCGTGATGCCGCATCGAGTCGCGCGACAGAAGGGACAGAAGGACGCGCGCACGCCCAGGGGCGCGCAGGATTTCCTGCCCGGCCCTAATGAAGCGCGCTAGCTCTGTCGCTGAGGGTTGCACAACCAATAATCGCCCCGCGGCGGGCAGCCCGCGTGTCTGCTGCTGCGTGTGTGCTGCGCGCATGGGTCGGCGCTCCGCCGTCCGGGGGCGACCGTTTAATTGGAAACTGGCGCCAGTTGAGGATGTTTACAAGCGGCTCCCCGCAGCAGCTGGTCTCGTGCCCACTGACGGCGGCGGCGGTGACCACGATGACGACGACGCGCTGCAGCACCCGACGCTGTCCCAGGTACCGTTGGGCCCCGTCAGAGAAGGCGCGAGCGTCACGTGGCAAGGATGGGCAACCGCGCGCGCACTAGCCGACGCGCGTCGTTCTGCGCAAGCGCGCATCGGCGCGCCGAGTTGCGTTTGGAAACGCGATCCGCTTGCGTCTGTGGGCTCTCGGTTCTGCGAAATTCTCGAGGCAAGTTTTTTACGCGCAAGCGTAACTGGCCAGCTCGTAAAATCGGCGGTGTCTGTCTGAAGCCGCGAAGCAAGCGAATGAGAAAGGCGCCTGGAGGTGATGAGAATCGCGCCCCGGAGAAGTACGAAGAAGCGCGTTGAGGTAACGTTGAGCGAAGTGGGGATGGATAAGCGAGTCGAAGTGTTGCGGAGGAGGAAGGCAGGCCGGAGGCGCGCTGGATTAACTTCCTCTGGCAGTTGTTACAGGTTTTCTTTACGATGCATACATACCAAGTGCATTTTACTTTGCCACGGGTGTAAATTTTTGGCAGCAACATGATTACGCCAGTGCCGAAAATTTACACCAGCAGCGAAGTAGAATACATTTGGTTAAGGCAATATTAGCTGTTTTTGTCTGTTTGAGCTCTGCGCCACCAGGTGGCTGCACCATGCAGGCGGCTCACGTTTATTCGTCCGCCCCGACCCGTATACCGGACAAGCTAAACCTCTCTATTGTCTTCGCGTGCCGTACGTTGTGTGTGCGAGTGAAAGCGTGCGACGGTGAGCCGACGATGGGGGCTCAATCTCGCGTGAGCAAGGGGAGGAAGCGCGCCGTATTCCGTCACGCGCATGGCACCGGGGGACGAGAGGAAAGGGAAGGGGTCCGTTGTATTTCGGACGCGCGCGGTCGTGCCGGCTTTCAATTGAAAGCGACATGCTTTGGGGGCACAATCTAGGTGGGCCGACGGCTCGTAGCTTTGCGTGCGCTGTGTTCTTGCAGCTTAGTTTGCGTTGAAGCGATAGACAGCACGAAGGTCACTTCGCTCGCTGCTGCTGCCGCAATTCCTCACGCCAGTGTTTTGACAGCGAGTGTCCGCGATCATCGAGTGTGATGTGTTCATGTTCGCCTGTGCGCGGTGACGCCATGCTGCGTAACTTAGATAGTAAGCGAATGCCTACAACGGGGCGTTCTACTCCGGCGGCTACTGCGTATGGCCCGGCAGCACGAGCCCTGTCTTGAATATTTATTATCTGCGATGCGCACAGTGGTAGGCGTCTATAGGAGCACCGAGGGCCGATAGCGTCGTGTGCACTATGGCAACCGTACGCTTTGCGTCACCCCGTTCACGAAGTGAAACATCACTTTTTCTTTCTTATTTTTTTCTTGTCGGTATTAGAATGGCTCTGGCTACGGGTCATGCGAACGTGTATCACTTCTGCGACTCGAAGAATGCTGCTAAGAAAATCGTATATTCTAACACCCGTAAGGGATAGTGGAAATTAAAAATTATCAAGGAACAAGAAGTTGAAGGTTGCCTTTGACTTTGTACAAACGAAGAAATGAATGAACGAACAAAGGTATAAATGAATGAATGAGCCAGCTATGTGCATCTGCACATGCTGCAAGCGCGCCACCGACCTGCAGTTATAGCGTGTCACCGAATCGCATATATGCGTTTTCGGATCGCGTGTTGTGGCCGTTGCGCAGTTAGACTGCGTTATTCGTAGCACGCGGTGCATCGTGGTCACGGCCACTCCTCTTGACACATTGGCACGGTCCATTCAGAGCATATCAAGCTAGTTTCCACGCCTACGTGTTACGCTGACACTAATGAGTCCTTTACGGCACCTTGGCGCACGATCACATTTCACGGAAGGACCATAACGACCACTACATGCACTTGATATGGATGCGAGTAGGAATTGATTGGAGGGTGTTTATGCAAACGTAATATGCCAGAAGATAGATAGAGCGCTTGATAGAGCGCTGTTTCTCGCGTACGTAAGCATTATAGTGAACGATAAATTAATGTCTCAACTCGTCCGGCAACTCCTAGCTATTTGTGTCACCCTTAAAAGACGCGTAGATTGCATAGTGTCCTCCCACGGGGACTTCCCGATATACTTGTTGTCAATAGATGCACCAGCTTGACGTGCGCGCAATAAAAAGGAAATACACCTTTTAAGAATTGGCATAGCAAGCACTTCAGAAATATGTTTTGTGATCATTTGCTGGCAAAAAAAAGGCCAACAACTTATGGCGGTCGTAATGCAGTGATTTGGGCTTGCGTGAGGCTTGTAGCGCGTGAAAAGACACGGACGAAAGGAAGACGTGTGTGTCACGTCTTTCTTTCGTCCGTGTCTCTTCGCGCGCTATAAGCCTCATTATGGCGGCCGTCTAATAAAAGGTATTTGACTACATATCAGTATTTCGTTGTAGTGCCTTAGTTCGAAAACTGTGAGCGTAACAATGTGACAACTGCAGTTGTCGGGATATGGACTACGGCAACACAAGCGCGCTCTGCACTTGGGATTCTGGACGGGCTGATTCCTTCTCAGTGACAACGACGTTCAGAGCGTTGCCGGAGCTACCTGACCAGGTGACAGAACGTTTCCAGTGTAGAGCTTACAGTAAAAAAGAAACTACCGCGACGTCACGTCTGCGAAGAAGCCCAATGTAGCACGTGTAATTCTTCACACACACGCATGCCCGGCATAGCAGTCGTGGCATCAAGGTCAACACATGTATACCTAACTGGTTGTGTGGAATCGGCGCATAGTGTATCGCTCGACTTCGATATTTCGAAAAGCCGACGAAACGGTGAACAAGGAAGGTGTTTTCTCGCTCTCCTTTGTACCCGAGAGGCGGCACAGGACATTTAAGTTACATGAACTGATTTTATTTATTTTAATTGTTTTTTTTAACAAAGGAAGGCAACTTTCTTTTATCGACTTTTGCGTGCCATATATAATCTTTCCTGTCACTATAAGACTCTATCCGGGGAAGCAGATACATTTAACCCATCAACGAAACGCGCAATTTCTGAATCTGGAAGAACTAGGTTGCGCTCACTGCTAAAGCTGTCGTCTGCGAAGCAACGGCAGTACGTTAACTGGTTCGGTTAATTTCATGTCTGACTTGAGCGGTCGACTAAGTATGGACACTGCTGCACGTCCGATAATATTTCCGTCGCTCGATCTTACTCGATCGAGCAGCGGAAAGCGTTCGATCTCAGCTGGTCTACGCATAGAGATAAGCGCTGCGCGTACACCGTTTTCGTGGTTCTTATTCGGTTACTTGTTTAAAAGAAAATGAATTTCATAATTTACGTACGTTATGTAGAGGCGGCGTAGCCTATACATGGGGATAAGGTCTCATCAATTTCATGCATATTCAATATGTCGGAGATTTCGCGGAAGAGTAACTGGAATGAGCGGTTGTGAAGGTAGTAGCATTTGCTTTTTTTTTTCTCTTTGGATCTCAAGTTTGGGCTCCTTACAGGCCAAACACCTTCAATGATGGAAGACAACAACAACAACATCAACAACAACATCGCAGGTGTTTGCAAATTTATGTAGTTCATAGAGTAAAAAAAAAAGTTATGCAGATCCCTCGTACTCTCGAATCGAAGTTATGCGAAACATTTTGCAGGTAGCTGGTTATGGCATCGACCCTGCGGCGGCGCGCCTCGACTGGCTCTTTGGCCCTCTCGATGACTTTGAGCAGGCGATCATTGTGGAGCTCGGACATGCTGAAGGCCAGAAAGAATGTGGCTTCCCTATCTGCTCGGTCATCGCGAACACGTTCCCCTTCGACTGCGCCCGTTAGTACCCCCCCATCCTCTAGCAGCTCAACCAAACCTCTGAGAAACGCAATGTCCGAGTTGACGCACTTCTCGACGAAGCTGCGGTCTTCCAATAGCTTCTTTGTGAGCGTCAGGAGCCGGTTGGCGTGTACAGGGTGGGAAACTTGCTTTTGGCTCGCTGTTCGTACGGAGGTAACCACCACCTGGTGGTTGCTATATCAGACATATATGTTCCTGTAGGCCTGCCCTTACCGACGCCGGCCTCCGTCTGGGCATTCTGACAGCATGGTAGTACGGCAACCTCGCAGCTTCGATACAGGCTGCGTTGCTGGTTATTATTTATAGTGATCGTTAAGTTAGGGGCAAGTGCAAAAAAAAAAAAAATCGCGTCATGACATCTGCTTTCTTCCTTTAAACGGCGCGTCTCATAGCTGGCGAGATGGAGCGATCAACGGAGCGACATAACGTCACGAGTGTCGAAAACCTCAGCGCGCGGGCCACATGTGTACCCGAGTTTCATAGTCAATCTGGATCTATACTGTGGAGGTAGTAGTGTCACGGCAAACCGGGACGCATAGTGACCGGACAAACCCGTGAACGAGCTTGTCGGACCAAATAAGAGAGAGAGAGAGAGAGAGAGAGAGAGAGAAGCACTGCTTCTTGCCGATGCGGCGGCCGGACACTCCGCGCGCGTGCACGGAAGGTGGAAAATGTGCGGTTCCGGGAGGAAGCGGGAGCGCCCGTCCGCGTCGGGAGGCGGTCCCGTCCCAACCCTGACAATCGAGGAGCGCGCCATGCTGCCCCGGCGGTCCTAGTCATATCGCATCGTGCCGGGTCCGCGCTATCGCGGAAACCGGTCAGCGTCCCGGCCGTTGGTCAGGCGGCGGCCCGAGAATCCGGGAGCGCCGCAGGGACAGCGTCCTCTCAGGTGGCGCAGTGCCGGCTTCCATCGGGTCAAGGATTGCCGCCGCGCGCGCCTGCTTATGAATTATTCGCCCGCTCACGCGTGCGGGGATCGCCTCGCAACGGCGTAGGCCTGCGCTAGAGGCGTCAACAACGGACACGCGCGCCGGCGATGGAGCGCGTCTCCGTTGTTGACGCCTGCGCATGTGCTGTGCCGTTGAAAACTTGCGCCCTGTCGGGGGCAGAGAAAAGGATTTTGCGCGCAACAGCGCCGCGTAATGCCTCAGAGCGATCTACGCGCTTAGTTCTTGATGGCGCAGCGTTCTGGTCAAAGCATGTTTGTTTAGTCATACTGCCTTTGGCATCGCGTGCCGTTTCCACCTTGCTATTATACGTACTAAGCGACACAAATCACAAAATAGGCTACTGTTCTCGCTTTCGATATAAAGGTGAAATAAAAGTGATGCCGCGAAAAAAACAACGACGTAAGAATGATAACATTTGAACATACGAGAGGTTGCCGTCTTATATAGGAACGAGAGACCGTGTGCACGTTTACCATAGATGTACTTTATAGTGCGGTATTGCGTGGGACATAGGCAGTGGGAACATCAGCTTCTAGTAAGAAAGCAACACTACGTCTGCACTGATTTCCAATGCACAACAGACTTCGTTGCTATGTCCGGCGGTCACCTCCACCACGATTTGAGGTCCTCTCACACTTCGTGCACGAGGACTAATTTGGTTAGAGAGAGCACACGTGCGCGCCGTACAAGCAAAACAGAATAATCCTCGGGGAATTTATAGCAGGGACTGGATTAGAGAAACTATCTCGCGTAAATAGAATGTTTTAAAGATAGCGGACACAACCTTGCGCGCTGGGCCGACGGCGTCCGCTAACTTCAGGTCATCTATTTCTACAATTCCGGATATATAGACATTTAGACATAGAGGACGCAGTCGGCTTGCTTTCCGTTTCTTGGGTGTCAACTCTTTGAGTCTCACTAACACACCTAAGGAGAGTTTGGATTCTTGCGTGTGGGGGGTGGGCGGGGGGGGGAGGGGGCGGATCTGCCTGAAAAAATACTATATATCAGATGAGCGATTTGACGTAAATTACAAATAATAAATTAACAAGAAATCATTGGTTTTATCGAGATCGGTTGTTGATGCGGCCTAAGGCGGGAACATTTAGGTTGTCGTACCCTAACGTTGAGTGCCTTGAGGAGAAGCCACTGAAAGACAAATTATTAAGGTAAGCGTTACCTCATTGGCCATTATTATCTTTTTCCATAATTTCCTTCAGCGGTCGTAGCGCGCTGCAAGTGCGCAACGCTAACGCAAGAAGGCGTCGACGCCGCGCCGGCCGTGGGCTACCCCAGCAACGCAAAGCGGTCACTGGTTGGGTATCTAGGAACCCCTGTTCTAAGCCTGCCCATAATGACTCCAGCAACGCGCAGCCTACATTGTTGGCGCGATCGGCCAAGAATGGTACTAGAACAAACTGAGCTGCAGTCCTCTGCTCATACCGCGAAGGCCTATATACTCCAATTACCACGCTTTTGTTCTCGGCGGTTGCGTCCAGGTGCTTTAAAACCTACGTCGTCTCCTCGACTGGTGCGCGAGGACGTGACTGCGGTGACAACCGATGGCCCGGCAGGGAGTCTCTAATTGTCCCGCAAGCCTTCCAGGCGGGCAGCAATCACTGTGGCCGCCGCGAAGGCGTAGCGCAGTAGCGGCAGGACACCCCCTCGCAGGGCTTCTGTCCGGTCGGGACGGAAACAACCTCGAGTGTTGAAACAGGCCCCTGTCAGCGCTAGCGGGCGAGTGGGCGCGCAGGCAGCATGGCGCCGCCGAGAAGGCACGAGCCCCTCGCCCTCCACACGCGCGTGTAGCGGCAGCATCCCGGCTCTAGACACTCGTGGCAGCAGCGACGTGTTTGATCGCGGGCCGCGACTGAGGTGTGCTTGCCGAGGCAGCCTGCCAAGGAGTGAAACAAGGCAGAGAACCGCGAGGCAAACCGGTTCCTTCGATTAAGAGAAGTTCGGAAGCTCGTATAACACACACGCGGGGGCATTTGGCAACTTTGGTTTTCTCACTGACACCTCCGGGGAGGGGGCCACCCGACACCCAACCGAACGCACTCCTTACCTCCTCTTACGCCGGTGCGTACGTGTCAGCGTCTCCTCGTGCTCAACCGCGCGTCGCTCCCACGCGCTGCGGCGCCGGGCGTAACGCGGTCCGTTTTTGAGCGACCCCACCAGCTGTCAACAAAATAGCAAGACAGGTCGCGTCGACAAGGGCAGCGTGGCGAGAGATGGGCCATTGCTCGATTTCGAAAGATTCGGCCTGCTCGGGGTTTCCCTTGCCTTCGGTCCTCTGAGCAGACGATGTACACCCACACTCGAAAGAGTAAACAAAACTTCACTCTTCAAAGATTCGCCGGTAACGCAACCGATGACAACTGAATGTGGTGCAACTCGTGAACATCGTCGAAGGTTGGTTTTATTGCGTATCGCGGCTCACAAGGTCAACCAATGGGCAGAGTATATATATATATTTTTTTTTGGTCATAAAGAAATGCGTGAGGGCACGCGCACGCACATCTGTGCTGTCATACACGTTTACAATAAGCAGCGCGACGAGCATACATATAACGAACGTGGTAAGGACGGCTCTCCTCGTTTTCTTCGTTGTCTAAGTGTATTCGGCATGCCGTTAAACGTATAATGACGGTTGGTCAACTGGCCAAAGCATGGGACCTTGCTTAACTATAGTTCGTCGCACACGTATCGAGGAATTCAGTAAGTGCCGGCTGCACTTCCAGCGATACTTCTGGTTTTCATTTTTACTGCGAATGAACACTATTCTGCTGGCCTTCACAGATGACGCAACCATGCAGGATGGGTGCGTCACCACGCTCCTCCATCGGAACACCACCACTCACATAATACAAGATTTGTCCCTAAAGTAATGAGACTGCCTGCCGCGCGGCGCTGCAGTCGCCAGTAGCGCGCTCCCCGGAGGCGGGATTTGTGGTGGCGGTTCTAAGCTAAGTAACGCACCGGCCGGCAATCGCGTCCCAGCTCTGACGCGGTGAGGATATCAAGTGGCGCGAAAGCTGTTTTCGAGTTTTTGTCAAGGCAGAAAACGTCAAAAATGGAGCGTTCGCTGGAACGGCGGTACGCGATTAAATTTGCTTTCACCTGGGCGATACCGCTACCGAGACGCTTGCTTTGGTTAAGGAGGCTTACATGCGAAAGGTTTGTTCGAAATTGGTGCCAAAAGTGTTGGGTGATGAACAGAAACAACGACGAGTTGATGTTTCCCGTGAGATGTTAGTGCAGTTAGAAAGTGAATAGGACTTTTTAGACGGCGTAATAACAGGCGACGGATCATGGGTGTTCCAATGCGACCCCAAAACCAACTGCCAAAGTTAGGACTGGCACATCGCGAACTCCCCGCGCCCCAAGAAAGCGATAATGTCGAAGTCCAAGGTAAAAACAATGTTCATTGTCTTTCTTGACAAGCGTGGGATGGTCCATAAAGAATTTGTGCCTCCGGGACGAACCGTCAACGCCGTGTTCTACAAAGAATTCCTTGAGTGCCTGCACAGAGCCGTCAAAAGGAAATAATCGGAGATTGCCGATCGCTGGATGCTCCACCACGACTATGCTCCTACCCACACCGCCTTCGTTGTGACCGCCTACCTGGCCCGGATAGCGGTTGCATTCTTGCCGCAGCCATCATACAGCCTCGATGTGAGCCCGGCCGACCTTTTCCTGTTCCCAAAGCTTAAAAGAAGCCTGACAGGTCACCGTTTCGACAATGTTCCCACCATCCAACGGGCTGTCACAGAGTCTCTGAAAGAGGCTACAGCAGCTGACTTCCAGGGAGCCTTTGCAGCGTGGGAATTGCGTTGGCAGCTGCGTATCGACGCCCGAGGAATACTATTTTGAAGAATTTTAACAGTACGTAGCGATCGGATCAATAAATTCTTTTTACCAGATCCTGTCTCATTACGGACAAACGCACGTGGCATCGCTTATAACGCGTTATCATTCGAACACGCCGCATCCTGAGGCTTGAAATGACCTTTCGCCTTTCTTTTTCACAAGGCTCGCTAGCAGCCGTAGTGGACGTGTCGAGAATGCGGATGCAGCCGCTCGCCTTTCACCATTGGAAATACGTATATGTACGTCGCGATATATGTATATCGAATATGTATATCGCTAAGGATGTGCAATATATCTAAAATGTGAGAGCGCGCGCGCCCGATCGACCAAGATTCGAGCACGGCGGCGGGCAACCTCGCTCGCGTTCGCCCGCGACCCTGCGACCCTGACAGCGAGGAAGGAAGGTCACTGGACGCTGCACGCAACGCATCCTGCGGGCCGGCTGCCAAATGCCCCACGCGCACGGGGCGAGGAGAAGAGGGGCTGCGCGCCGAGGGCCGTGAAACTTCGCACCTCGACCGAGAGCGCGCAGCGGCATGGCGTGCACGCACGAGCAAGGCCCACGGTGACGTCCCTCCCTGCAACCAGCGCGGGTTCGTGCGTGCGCCGAGTGACAGACAGCATGGTGCCGTGACGGCGCTCGTGCCAACGCCGATCGAGCCTTCCTACTACGTCAGTGTGGTCGCGACAGGCAACAAAGAGGCCGCCGCCGATTTATTTACGATCCCTCCCCCCCTCCTCCCCTCCAGGGTTATTAAGAATAGCCGTACAAAGGGAGCGACCCGCTGATTGCCATCCCCACACGGCGCGCCAAAACTCAAGTTCAGCCGGATAGCGTATCACAATGGGGAACTGCAGATCTTGACGTCAGCCTGCGCAAATCGGTGTGCGGAGCTTGCGTCGGCGCTCTCGCGCGCGGCCGCTCGGCGAGCGGACGCGCGCCGTTCTCCCGCGCAGGCACCGGGATAATGCGAAGATTACGCTCAAATTATTTTGCTTTTCGCGCTTCGTCAGTGGTCCGAGCAGCGTACCGCCTGCGACTGGCCGTGGGTGGTGCGACGATTACAAGCATACAGAAGCGAGCGAAAGGAACCGTTATGTTATACCAGCACAGGCCACCCATGCGACGGCGCTTCACTCGATACCCTTCCGTTAATACGTTACAGCGCTTTGTGGTTGACTGGCGCGCGAGCACCGGCTGACCGCAAGAACGCAACAGTGTGCGCTATACCGAACTATGGACAGTGACAGAACACTTTGCTCTTTAATCTCCTCCATCGCATTATTACGGCTGGAGCACTATCACACAAGAAACGTTTTGTGATGATTTGTAAATAGTTAAGCTTGCGGGATCGCGTTGCAGGCAATACGCGCACCCTTTGTGCATCCTTGTGGCAGTGGTTGAACGGCACGTACATAATCATCGGCGCTACTATAGTTTTCTGGGGCTGAATTCACAAAGCTTTTCGTTCTTAAGAGCTGTTCGCGATTGACCGGTCGTCGTCGCTAATAACATGTTGAACATCGTGATTGGCAGACACAATACTCTTACGAACCACTTGAGCGTAAGAAATTTTTGGGAATACCCGCCCCCGTTCTTATATATCATATAATATATCCTTACGAGCCTTCAGTGTATCTGTAAGACCAAGATCTGCAGGAGAGAGGGTAAGAGAACCCCCTTATTTCTTTCTATATGCCAACCAACTCCTCCTTCCATAAAGCTGCACAGAAATTAGGGAGTCTTAATTATCCCAAGTTTTACATTGTATTTCGCGCATTCTCGTCTCTGCCATCGAATTATGTATGCAGGACCGGTATAACCCAACGATTCTTTTTTTCGCTCGATTTTACTTCCGTCTTATAATCTGGTGACAATGTGACCATTCTTATCATTATGGTGATAACGTAGCTGTGGGTGCGTCGATCGGGCCGGCCTATTGACTAAGTAGCAAAGAAAAGGGGGGGGGGGGGGGATTAGGAGTGTCACATTATTTCAGACCAGCTGCGTTATGGCTCCAACACAGAGAAAGGCCCTCTTGAGCAGAAAACTAAGTTGACGTGAGTGTGCAGATTTGTGCAGATATTTTCAGGAAAGGGCTTCGGCTAAGAGGTCAGCTGACCTGGTGGAATTAGCTTAATGGTGCAAGCTCCTCACCATTTCGCCAGAACAATCCTTTTCAGAGCAAATATACGCCGTTGTTTTTAACACAGGAAACCTTGCGAAAAACCTGCGCACCACCGTACGGCCGAAATACAGCTCTAGACGCGGGCAGTTCCTTCTGTTACGAAGATACTTTGACCCATACCCGACCAAGCCAAGCCTGAGACAAAGGAGAGTCGGTTTGCCAGAGCCTTCCTGCCGGCCGAAGCGGGTATACGGACTCTCGGGTAGCACGTCCAGCCACGGTCACTCTTATCCGTGCGCTTTCTCCTGCACGCTTGGATGCAGCGGGGCACTGCGTGCGGAACACTGTACGTGCAATCAGCTGTGTCCGCCAGTCATTCAGGCCAATTAAGACAAGATCCTACGTTGTCATGTTTACATCTAGTATATGTAGGTTAAGCAGAACGAGATTACAAACATAATTATGCTGTGGGGAAAAGAACGGCGAAACAATCTGGTGCAAAAACGTGACAGTTTTCCTAAGTGCTGCGAAGTATGTTCGGTGTTATCCGGTGCCTTCATATAGTGGAAGTCTGGGCCATCATTTCTGCAATAGTAGCGATCCTCGCGTGCTGTTGCCCCTGTGAACGAGCTTTCCTATTTTCAGTTTAGCTTATAGTGACATGATCGATCGAAGTCACAGTACACTGCGATAACGGCAAGCGAGAAGGCTATGGTCAAGACCGAATTCTACACCTTCGTCTCATTTTTCTCATTCCGCTGGCTAATCCGACAATAAAGGTGATGCGAAAAGACGGAAAAATAAACAAAGCGAATAAAGCAGAGTAGTTCTAGGCAATATGTGCACTTTCTTGCCGCTGAGACAGCGGCTGGGAAGTTCGGGCTTAATAAAAACATATTCTTTCCATTAAACCATTAATTGAGTATAGAGAGAGATCGCCAAGAACTCCCGTACATTGAAATAGTGCGTGGTATCTCGAACACTATATACGCATCTACTTCTCTCAAAGCCCCTACGTTTGTTTGACACAATGCACGCCACACAGATATAGTTAAACAAAGAGGGGAAAGAATTTCTGCCGCTATTGAAAAAAAAGGGAGAGAAAAAAATAAGGGCTGCGGCAGGGCGCTTTTAGAAAGAGATCATGATGCAGGTAACTAGGTCGGTAAGCAGAATTTCAATGGGCGAAGCTTTTACGCTCGTTTTTCCAGACAGTGATAGGAGCCATATTTCATGTTGTTTATCTTGAAACACTGCCTCTCTTGAATGCAGGCATCTCGCTCGCTTTCCTCATCCAACATTCTGGACGTTCGTAGCAGACAGTTGCTGCTGTGATAGTTCCTGAACATATATGCTTTAGCCGCACGTCGACATAACTAAATACAGAGACGATTGCTGGTGATGTACATTGCGTGATATCAGAAAAAAAGAAAACAATTATAGACGAGGCCTACAATAACCTTTAGTCATGCAACTTGCGTATGACGACGAGTCCCGTGGCTCCGCGAGCAGGCAGCACACGCGCGGCCTGGCTACGGGATCTCTCGCCCTACGTGGTGGCCGCTCACCACGGTTGCCTTCGCCGATGGAAACGCGCCTGCAACCGAGCGAAGCCCCACGATGAGGGAAGACAGCGCGCGGGACCCGAGCGGGGATCGGGCCCGCGAACCGCTGAGGGGAAGGCGGCCGCGGAACGTTTGTTCGCGACCCGCCACGAGACCCCGACTTGGCTCCTGGCGGGGCTCTAAATCACGGCCTCTCGGCGACGAACACGTGCACTGTTCCATACAGGCAACGGGCGCGCGAGACAATGCCCCTGCCGCAGCCAGCTCGCCGGTCAAAGTAGGCAAACATGCCCACGCTGCCGCTGCGCCGGCCCCCGGGGCCGCCGCCGCGTACGGAAATTGGAACTCCCCGCAATGCGCTTCGCGCGGCCAGCGCGTCCAGTGACGCGCGCGCGCCGAGAGGCAAGTGACCTCCCTGCTGACTTCGTTTGGCGCCGCTGCCGTCGACCGCCTCTTTCTCCTCCGCGGTGCCTTCCAAGGCCCTTCTGCACTCGCGACCTGCTCCGTCGCAGCGAAGAAAGCCAGTGCACTACTTCGGCGCCCCGATCGCAGGATATTTACTCACTAACCGTCGCGGCACGCAGCGCTCAGCTATAGGCATCGGCGGAAACCCCAGAATCGCACGTGTACTGTCGGCTGCGCAGCGATGGAGAGAAAGCGCAAATTCTCCGCTTATCTGCAGACATGCCTTAAAAAAAAAATAAAAGACGGGAAAGAAAAGCTTCTCGCATTAATTGAAAGCGCCCGTCCTCTCACACTCGCAAATTAGCGCAGTAATCTCAGGTCTGAAACAGGAATGCCTTCCCCTGCAGAACAGCTTCCAGAACCCTCACAACATCGCCGGAGTTAAACTGTTGCACAAAAATCTTCACGCAGAAGCCCTGAGCGTTGTGTCGGATGCGGGAACTCAGTGAATGCACTCAAAAGACCGACTAGTTGTTCTCACCTTGTCGGTGCCAACTTAAAATGCTGGCGTAGCTCTAGATCGTTTATTCTCGTCAACATAGAAGTCGACAGCGTGAGTAGGATAGAGGGAAACGAGCGGAATACATAATATGACCCGGCGAACTATACCCCTGTTACGCTGTGCGCCATAAAGGAACCGATACTTTCCCTTGCCGGGTTTCCTGTGCAGCGCCCCTACGGAGGGACTTGCCGTACTCTATAGAAACTAATCATGGTTCAACTGAACCGTACAGGCTACAGTGTACTGGCGTCATTCAAACTGCGGTAACCGAGGCTCATAGCGCCGTTAGCGTGGTATAACTGCAGTCAGCGTGGCCCTGCAATTAGGGCACAACAAGCACCCTTTCCGCAAAATGCAGTGCACATTGATTGGGTCGCGCCACCATGGCTGACCCGCGGTCACCGCCCGCGCTCCCCCACCGGCGTTTACCGGATGGGGCGCACACCTCCGCCGAGCGTCGCTTTGTTTGTAGTTTATACGAGTCACTAAGGTTTAACGAGAGACGCAGCAACTGCTGGACAGGCATCCTCCATTCATGGGGACGCCCCTTTCGCGCGGCTTCTTAAACGCGCACCTTTATCACTCGTAAATCTCGCGTTTACTGTAGCCATAAACTCCGCAGGCTCGCGTGTACGTGCATGTATATATATATATATACGCACCATTACGCGCTCCGCGCATGCACCACGCGCTAAGATGTTTCGGCGGCCGCACTATGGGCACGCGACCTATACAACAACCTGCACAAACAGGCCGGAAAGTGAGCCAATTCTTCAAGGGCATCGCCCGCGCTGCAACAGGCCGAGGGAGCTCCAGCTGCGATGGCAACGACCTCCCCTTTTTCCACAAACCGTGTTCCCTGCACGGGCGTCGGCGGCCGCCGCACGGGCGAACGACCGAGTTCCTGCTTTGTTTATACGAACCAGTCGCCGCGTATTCCGACAATTAGAAAACGCATGTAAACAAACTCGGAAAACGCACCCTCAGGCTTGACGTCGATATACAGGCTGAAGCGCAAGTGAGTGACCTGATACCGTGCGCGCCCTTGCGCATTGTGGTAATCGATTTTCGTTGGTGCTGTTGCTGCCTCGCGTCCAATGTGTGTATACTATTATCTGTCACCTTTAATTCCCTTTACCCCTTTACGCCAGCGCTGGGTAGCCAGCCGGTTAATATGCACTAGCTGACCTCCCTGCCTTTCCCTGTCTTCTTCCTCTTCGCTCCGTCTTTCCGTGCATTGCACGCTGCATACGCTGTATGCGGGCGACGCTTCGGGAGCGGCCGACGACACGGGTTATGACTCGTATGCGGCGCTTTTGTCGTTGGCTTTATTTGGGTTAGCGGAACTGTTTCTGCGTTGCTTTTGATTCGGAACGTTTCCGACACCATTCCAGGCAAGTTAAGAAACTCTGGACAGGGTTGGGAGTGGCACGTCCGGAGGCGATAGTTCTCATACAACATCTTTGTTCTGAATGGAGTGAAAGGCTAATTGCCGCCGGCTGTACAGACGTTTCAATAAACCATTAGTAACAGCACGCCTTTGGTACCTAGCTGCAGAGTCGTAATGTGATAAACATTGCTGCTGGCTGCAAAAAAGAAACGAAAAGAGAGAGAGAGAAGCAATACACATATTTGGCTCTAATGTAGCAGAGTATTACGAAATGTAAAGTTGTGTATGTGTACAGTAGCATTAACATACCTCCTACTTGTCATTTTAACAACAATGGATCTCGAACCTGTTAACTCAAATGCAAGTATAGTTAGTTGTTCATATTACCAAGAACCTAACCTGCGCTCGGTAAATGCTGAGAACATGACTGGCTATTTACGTGAATTTCTTCCCATTTTACTTATTACTTTAGGAATAATTAATTCGTTCTAAGCTAGAACATGCCGCAGACATGTGGAACCCATACCACGAAAACCTTATTTCTTTCTCGCTCGAGCGTTTCCAGAGTAATTCAGCACGCTTCATATTTTCAAGTTACGACCTTGTACAGGCTTGTACAGGCTTGTACAGTTTATGGACATCGTTTTTGTGTGTACGCGACTATACATATATAGTGTCTGTTTAAAGGCCTACATAACTTTGTTCTCGCGCATTTGGTCAAAGACACTGCGCATGTGCAGCATCGGACAGCAACTGCTTAGCACTTTATTTCGTCGTCATTCCTCATCCTGCTCTACATTACTCTGCCCATACTTTGCCCAAGTGTAGAGTAGAAGGTCGTAAGCATGCGACCAACCTCTCCGGCTTCATTCTTATTGAACTTTCTTCTCTCTCTCTCTTTATAACATGAAAAGTGTGGCTTCGATTCTCGGTGGTCGGGTACTATATTTTTAATTCTTCTCTCTGTATATACAGGGTGTTTCACGTAACTTGAACCAAGGACTTTAAGAAAGTGCTTAACCGCAGCTGAATCAAACCAACGGCATATGGTTTGCCGTCACGTGGCGCTTTTTTTATACTCCGCTTAATTGGATAATTAACTATGATCAATTACTTAAAATTTTTAATATTCACTTTAGGGTCAAGTGCGTTTCGTTGCACTTTAGAAGGGGTTCAGAAATTACCGATCCATTCTTTTTTTTCTTTGTGACACTACATACTGCGTGGCGATTTTTTTTGGCGTTGCCTAGAGTTGCGGCCGGTCACTTCGCCACAGTCCGCGCGCAGGGTCCTTTCGCACGAAGCGCGGTTGAGAGCGCTGCAATACGATAGCGCATGAGCGCGGTCACGTGATTGTATTTCATATTTCGCGGGCTTTCCTTAAACGCCGAAAAATATCACCGCGCAGCACGTACGCTGCCACAAAAAAAAAAAAAAAAAGAAAGAAAGAAAATTGAATCGGTCGTTTCTGAATTCCCTCTACAACGCAACGAAACGCATTTGACCCTAAAGTGAACATTAAAAATGTTGCGTAATTCATTTTAGTTAATTAACTAATTAAGCGGGATATTAAAAACAATACTCTAAGGAGCGCCACATGAAGGCAAACCATAAACCATTCAGCTGCGGCTAACCACTTTTTTAAATTCTTGGCACAAGTTACGTGAAACACCCTGTGTATAGGCGTGCTGAAAGGCAGCGGCAGCTCTAGCTTATCTGTACAAAGTGGCAGAGCTTACTTTTGCCGCTGATGACTACACAGAAATCTTACGGGAGTAATATAGAAACAATTGTAAGATTATGTATTAGATATTGATATGTTATCAGGCAAAGCCAAAATAATACCTTGAACAGCCACTTTGTAGTCTGTAGATCATCGCACGCTTGCATTCCTTCATAATCGCTTCTTTGTCGCAAAATTAGAATGCTGACAGCCAACCATTGTACTACAGTACAATGATCGCAGATACCGATTTAATTACCCCGTGCGCAATTTGCTAATCTGCACAGGAGGCAGAAACTGATGTGCCGCTAGTGTTACAGGGAAAATTTTCTGTCTGTCTGGCGTATCGAATCCTCGAGCATATATAGGTCGTGAAATAAACGCGGAATAATGTTTAAGCAAAGTATTACGACACTAATCAACTGACACAACTATTTTTTTCTAGTACAACAGGTACACACTTTCTTCAGATTATTATCCAAAACCGTGACAGCACTGCCTCACACCTAACAACAATGACATCGGCACAGCGCGCTGATGAAATCGTCGCATCAGGGGTGATGGGACACAGACACGGCGGCTCGTCAAGATAGATTTTTTTTTTTTTTTTTTGACGCGCGAATTTCATAGAGAAAGTTCGCTTCATGAGGGCCAGGCTTTACAAAGATGAACATCACAATCCATACACTTGGCGCCGAATTCTCAAAGCTCTTATTTCGTAAGTTTATATCCTGGTCACGATCCAGCCGCCTTTGTTAATAGCGTGTCCAGCATAAGGATTGGTTGGAATTTGCTCTTACAAACAATTCTAGAGTAAAATATTTTTTTTTTTTTTTTGTGAACGCGGGCCCTGATTCGCTCTGCCGTCCATTAAACGTATAACATGACGCAGTGAGCACGCACTAGTTCTCTGACCCAGTCAAAAATCCCTGTCAAAGCTGGCTTCTCCACAATAAGAGACTATTTGGGGAGAAGCCCACTTTCAAATTTTTCGTTGTGTGGTGACGGTACACCGTATGCTGGAAGCCTTTGCTCGGTAGAAAAAAAAAAAGCTATTCGTGCACTAGTGCAGTACTTGAAGTGCACCGGTTTGAGAGACCGCTTATAGTGTCCCTGTGCATCTTCTCACGTGCACTCACTGCTCCCCCTCTCCCCCTTTCTCTTGCCGCCAGTGTAGGGTAGCAAACTGAACACTCGTCTGGTTGACCTCACTGCCTTTCTCTCCTTGATTTCTCTTTCTCTCTCTCTCTCTCTCTCTCTGCACATCACTTTAACCGAGAATGCCCCAGGGACAAAGGTAAGAGCAGCTTGTGGCATGTACGAGTTCCGCAGGCTGAATGCTGATGACGGCTGCCGCGTGAGGTAGGCCGGCTAGTGGTGTGAAAAGTTGGCAGCACCTAACACAATGCAGGTAGGGCGAACTCATGTGAGGTAGTGTGGGGGCGAGTCTGAAGGTGTTCAGGAATGTCAGAAGGAGAATCTCGAGCACCTCGAAATCTATTCAGATGTTGTCAAACACGAGTCGAAGGTCGGAGGCGAGTGGAATGCTATAGATGACATCGGAAGGGAGTGCTGCGCCAGATTGCACGGACCTTCTAAAGGCAGTTGACGGCCATCTGAACATTTTATCGCATGGTGTGTAGTGTGAAGAAGTGGCTGAATATTTTCACCTTTATGAAAATAGCAAGTTCAATGCAATTCTTCGTGATAATAACCATATGAAGCCAACAGATAATGAAGCCAAGGAAGGCATAGGGGAAGTTATTTGTAGTTTCAATTGAAGTTTAGAAATTACAAGCTAAAAGAAAATGAAAGCGGAAGAAAAAAGAACTTGACGCCAGTGGGAGCCGAACGCACGACCTGCGCATTACGCGTGCGTTACACTACGGCGGAGGCTGTTGCCAGGTTCACATTTTTTGGCAATTATGATGCGTACGAGATCTAACCCGGGAAGTGTTAGCCAGTACCACTCATAGCCATGGCGGTATGCGGCACGTAATGCAGACGCTTCGTCTCCGGCCCCCGGCGCGTTGTTAACTTCGTCCACTTTCATGTCGCTTCACCTTATCCCTTCTGCACTGCAACTAAAACTACAAATTACTTCCCCTGAGCTTTCCCTGGCATCATTATCTGTTGGCTTCATATGGCTGTGACTAAAAAAGAAATCGGACCCCTCGGTTCCCCTTCTTCTTGTTCTTTGTGGTAATAAATTAGTTAGCCACTTTGTTGTCATTACAAACAGCGGCTGATACATAAAATTGTCGAACATTCCATGCGCATCAAAATCAGCCGAGACACTACATTCCTAAGATCTGCGACTGAGAAAAACAAATGCGAGAGAAACTTGGCAATATTAAGCTCGAGTGCGCAGCCGGCGTTGAAATTTAAGCACAGTTGTTTCTGTCATCCGCCGCGACAAACTGACGCACGGCGCCGTACAATGCGGAGCAAGTGTCTTGCAAATATCCACTCGCGTACGGGCGAGCGCTGTGAGGGTTCAAATTGCGGAACCCCCTCCGTGCTGCGTTGGAGGAGGGGCAGCGTACAAACAGGTATACGCTCTTCTCCTCGCACGTGGCATCTCCGTTTTTATCTCTAATCCCCCGCACCGCGACTTAAAAGAAAGTCCCTTATGCCACGCCAGCGAGCGGCGATTGGCCCGGGCAGGGCTCGAGACACGTGCCGCACGACCTTCGCGAGGAGCCTACACTGGACTGATGGAAGCGGCGGCTTCGCCCAATAAATCCAGCCCGATAACCCCGACGCGGCGCGGTCAACATCGCCGCCGCGCCAGCAGCGCGCCGCACTGGCCGGTCGTGCTGCCTCTGGGCGCCACTCGTCGGGCCGCGAGCGCGGCGCGCAGCCTGGCCGTGATGTATGTGCCCGAGTGCTTGCGAGCGGCGTCGGCCGGCGTGCCATCGCCACGACAACGGCGTCGCCAGCGCCGCGGGCGTCCGTCAGCTCTGGTATCGCGGCGGCAGGCAGCGGTCAGCTCGAGGCTTAGCAGCGTCGCGGCCCAGTCTAAATACCTGGGTTGTTGACTGCTCCACGGGGAAGCCATGGGCCCTGGAAACACTTCGCCGCAGTGGATATCGGGAGGAGAAACGCGATCGCCGCGCTGGACGGCGCCGCTAGGCGTTCGCTCTGCTCGCAGGTCACGTAGTATTGGTCACATGCGTCGATGCTCAGTAGAAGGGCGCCTGCTTTTAAACGCGCCGGCATTTTTCTAAGAGCGTGTTTAGAAGAGTGGACGAACCTTATGTGCTGTGCGAACTCGACAGGCTCTCTTGCATGAAGGTGTAGAGAAGGTGAGTCCGCCCAAGAACCGGGCTCGAACCACTGATAGCGAAAAGGCTCTCGTACTCACTTGCTAGAACGTCGAAGCGCCGGGGCGCTCTGAAAGATCCGTTCGTCCGAGTCATCTGGGGCCACACGTCTAGTGGCCTCAGGTCGTTTCGCAAAGTTGTCCGTCTATATTTAAAGTTAAGGGGTCATGATGGACACCGCCTATCGAGACAAACCTTGCAAGGCAGGCGATGCTCGAATACAATGGGAAAGCGCTACCGTTTGTGCTCCAATTTTTATTAGAAGCTTCTGTCGACTGTGATCTCATTCTTTAATGCTGCGGGCTCCAAATTCATTTGCGCCAGCAAAACGATCCGCGACTCTCAGGCACTGATTGCGCAGCGGGGCGGAGTGGAACTCCATGCCGCTGCACTCTGAACGTCGTACGTCGTCGAGTTGTAGACAGTGTTCCGGGCTCTGCTCTGCCTCTCTACTGTCTTGACGTACGTCATGGCGCTGCAAATGTGAAGAACGGTGCCCTAGGCAAACAGCCATATGCTTCGCCATCGCCTCTCACGGCCGCCGTTTGTGTACGGTCGTGTACCACACTGTGGTTCGACAGATACTTTCGCGTCGCGTGGTCGTTCTGATGTGATGGCTTTTGTACGCTTCGCAGGATAACCCTGGAAGACCTCGTTTCAGTGTAGTCCTCGTGCGGCGGTGGTGCAGGTGGCGAGCAAAGAACGCCAGCTGCCCTCAAGGGTTTGACAGTTCGTGTTTTTTCACCGGGACATCGTCAGTAATATTGTAATTAGACGGTAATTAGTAATTAGTGCCAGCTGACTTCACAGGTCAGCTGGTACTAACAATTTCATACAGAAACCGCGTGGAGGCACTTTAACCCTTTGAGGGCAATTTTTTTTTCTCGCCAAATGCGGCCCCCAAGGGTATAGTTTCTTTATTGTAGATTTAAAATCGTCAGACTGATCTACTTCTAAAAAAATACTTCATGAATTTTTTTTAGAGTGACCACGAAGTGGCACAATACATTTTGCGTAGGTAAGCATGCACTGTTTACTCATGAATACAAATGGGCTTCCACAAATACTTATAATAAGAATAAAAAAGTAGATGCCCTGAAACAGATACATTCTGATTCGCCGCTGTGGTAGCAGTCCGCAACGGAGGAATCGCCGCTGGACTCGCTTGCAGCAGAGAAACCAGCGCGCACGCCCGTCCATATCGTAATCGAACCGTGTGTGTGAGTGCGCGCAAGAAAACTCGGTGGCTGTGCGGCCGCCAGAAAAACCGAACGAGTCGCAAACTCGCAGCAATCCTTCGTCGCCGACAAGGGGGCAATCAGTATGTTTCGCAAGCCGAGCCTCTAGAAAAAAAAAAAAAAAAAAAAAAACAAGGAAGGAAACGCAGTCATGGCAGCATCGTTTGTGTATACGCAGCGCCCTGCCTGTGAACAGATCTAATCGTATCCCTGTGAGCAACAGGCGAGCGAGCATCTAGCGGTGGCCCTTTGAGAGATTGGAAACCAGGTAGACATAAGTTTTTACGAGCGGAACGAATGGAAACAGCGCGCGAGACAAAACCAAAACTCACCGCCGCGCGCCCTCGCACGTGCGGACGCGCGAGTGGTCGCTGAAACGCCAGCGTGAAACAGCCGTGCAATGAAAACCAAGAGACTACGAAGAAAAAAAGAAACGTTTCTTTCATCCACACAGGGTGGCAGCACTTGCTGGGCTACAAAGAGTTGAAAAATTGGCACGTTCTTCAAACATGCAGGCGGCGCCGTAAATGTGCGGTATCGACCATTTGGGACTTGTTCGCGGCACCGTACGTTTACGGCGTTGACCCTCAAAGGGTTAAGAGAGAGACTTGTACCCATTTCCCATGTGAGCACGAGGAAGTCTTGCAGTAGAAATAGATAATAAAGTATGTGTAGAAGCAATAATCGCAGCAGTAGTGAAAGACTACTATATATAATAGGTACTATAAGTGGGCCGAGATCTCGAAAATTGCGCCTAGCGTTTGCGTTTTACACATTTAAAATGTTTGGAGCCTGTTGAACACGCGATGTAGGGATCATTACTGTGCCTCTAGCATGCTTATTATACTGAACGGCCAAAATGTTTCCGCGATTTTGGGTCTCGTCTTTTGAGATCGTACACAGGAAGTGCTATAGGAAATTTTACCATTACTTGCAATATTCCTGCCGTATAGGCGCTTTTAGTCGCGTCCTAGTCAATTCTAGCTGATGTAAACTTAGCAGTCGGCAGGGGTCTCCCACCACGCAGATGCCTGTCAATTCCGTTGTCAGACAAGCATGGCATGCCCATTCTGTGACACTCCGAATCTAGACAGAGGAAAAATAAAGACTACTCACCTTCGCAGTAAGGGCAACATTGTCCTTCCGGTGGATTCCTAGGATTTTTGCAATTCACATGGCAGTAGATTCTTGACTCGGTTATGACACCGGACTGAAAATAGAGCAGATACAGAGAATATAGAAAGCGCGCTTAACCGCAAGTCCTGGAAACAAGGGTTATAGGACATGGTAATTTGCGGGCATGTTTATGCCACTCATCAAAAATGCGATTTGTAAAACATCAGCGCCACGCTCTCTTCACTGCGCATCACTGTCAGTCTGAAATATGTCTGTGAGTGCAGTTCGCTCGTGTGACAGCACGCTACTTCGATCTGGGCGCGTACCGATTCCGAGAGAAACAAGACTGGTGTCCCGAGCCCGGCCTGCTGGCCGGGCCATAGTTAAGGGTTTCCGGATGATACAGAGCCCGTGCGCAGGTGTACATTGTGAGGCCGGGCGCGTTGCTATGTGAAGTGGCTTAATGTAAAAGCCGAGCCATGACCACAGAGGTATACCGAGCGGCAACCCGATTCGTACATGCCATCTTGTGCAACCATCGCTTGAAGGGCCGATAAATCACTTCCCCCAGCGCGCACGCCACAGTGTTTCCGGGAGATCAATGCGGCTACGGAGACGCCGCGAACGCAGCCGGAAAGTGCCAGCTTCAAAAAGGTGGGTATAGTTTGCCAGAGGTGGAATGGCGGTTGCGTGCTAGTGGATAACTGTAACCCAAAAGCTGCATCGAGCGGCAGCGCGTTTGGTGGCGACATGAAACGCGTGGGGGCGCTCATGCGCCTGCGAGCGTTGGAGTGGTAAAATGCGTGCGCACGGACCTAAAGTTCTTGTCCATAGGATGGTTAACGACCAGTCGTTTGTGGGCGGCCAATCTTAATGGCTCTCCTAATGGTATAAATCCAATTACACCTCGTGTTGATTCGGGGCCCTCGCGCGGCAACTCTGAGCAGGAAGGGAGGAACCCTTATCTGATTCGGGGGAGGGGTCGTCCCGGACCGCTCCCGCTGGGCCTGTGCCGGGACCCGTGGGGACTCGGGACACAACAGCTTTGGGGCTTTCAGCCTACAATCTAGGGGTAGATACGTCTCACCATTTGTCACAGACCGCTCAGCGAGGAGAGAGACCGCCGAGAAGCCCCATTCAAAGGAATCACCACCGACGCCCGTCCGCGCTTTTTCCTCAAGCAACCAACGACGGCGTCCGAGTGTTTATTTTCGAAAGATAGGCGAAGCCCCCGGGTCTCTCTCAGCCACATTCCTCGTCTACGCCTCATCACGACTGGAAACTTGTTTTAGAGAAACTCGACACTCAAACCAAACAAAGAGTCGGCCAGAACGGATGGAGGCAAGAAGAAGAAGGCGACACGACAGGACCGACTCCAGTGGCACACTCGGGCTGCGCGCATTCGAGCAAAGTCAAGGCTGAAGGTCCGCTTTCGCCACGAAACTCTGCTTGTGCTCTACTGTACACCAACTCGTCTGCCACACGACAAGCCAGCATGCCTACATGCATTAATGGACAAGTGGCTCCCAAAGGGACGCTCTAAATGCCAGAGTTACTGCTGGGAGAATAGCCAGCTGCACAACGCAGAGAAGAATGCGATTTGAGATCGCAGCGGAGCAATACAGCTACTTCGAAATGGCCTCACGTAAATTCTAACCGCTTCTCCTGGCTCATCAACAGATGCAGTGAGGGGCAAAGAGGTAGAGAGAGAAAAGGAAAGACAGGGATGTAACCAATGTTACAGCTGCTTCGCTACCCTGCTGTGGAGAAGAGGGAAGCGGGCAGTAAAGGAAAAAAGGAAAGACAGAAGGAAAATAAGTGACGCGCGCCTGCACGACAGCGTTCATCACGCAATCAAATGCGGCCGCAGAGCTCAGACGTCTTCAGAAAAGCGCAGCAGCGCTCTTGTGGCCTGCTGCGCGGATGGCGGTCGAGTCCATTGTTCCAGTATGTTTTTCTTCTCTGAACGCTCTGTCGTCCACACAGATTAAAGCGACACGCAATGTCCGTCTTTCGTAGTCAAAAGAAGGGCAGTAGATAAGGACATGATCTATGGTCTCGTCGCTATCACAAACGCTGCAGGAGGCGCTGTCCATCATGCCGATACGGAAGGAAAGAAGTTGGTAGAAGCGACGCCCAACCACATAGCGACACAGTAAAGTTGGATCGCATCGAGATAAATTAGGCGGCAGTGGAAGGCGCAATGAAGAAGGGTCAAGGGAGTGCAGTCGCGAGTTGACACGTTCCGGTGAATTCCAATGTTCTAATGCATTGCAACGACTGCGTTGCAACCACTTTACAGCTGCAGCAGGACGCTTTTTTGGTCAAAGTCATCCGACTCCTCTCGGACAAGTAGTATTCGTGGGCGAACCAAGTTAGGGCTGTAAACAGCCAAGGAGCGCTGAAGAAGCTAGAGTGAAGGTTTCGTCGTATAATGCAAACAAAGTGGGCCAACATGGCTTACTGCTTCTACGATGCATCAGTATCTCGAACAGCAAGTGCGTCTTCGTCTTCTACTTATGCCTACAGAGAGAATTTGTCCCATATAACGAGAAACAAGACTCCTGTAAATGTGTGCTCCGTAACGTGTCAGATCTGAAGCGTACAACCATTATACTTATGGTGTGCGGCAATGAGCTAATGCTCTCAAACGACCGCGCTGATTTGATTGCGCTAGCTAGCCACTGCGGGCCCGTGTCCCCTGCAAAGCGAACAGCTCGGCTTTTGTGCACGCCATTCAGCGAGAGAAATCGGCGCTTTTTCCGCACACCTCTTCAGCGCTGATGGGCGGCCGGCCGCGATGTTTATAATCAAAAGGCCGCCATGGCTTAGCGCTGAGCAAACAGGAAAGCCTCCGTCAACGTCACGATCGTCTTGACACGGACAACCGGAATTGGACGTGTGGACCGGCGGTAATAAAAACCAGTTTGGAGCTCTCAAGGCGATAGAATCTCGCCTGGGCGGCCGCTGAGGTTGCTCGGCGGCTGCCGATCAGTGTTGCGCGCGGAACCGCTCGTGCCTCGCGCGTCAAGCGCGACGGCCGCTGCCGGCTTCTCGGGAGCCGCCTTTTATGCAACAGCGGTCAGCTCGCCTTCGGGCGACGCCGCTACCTCGCGGTGTGCAGCACCAGTTCGCGCGCAACGCAAACGGTGACACGTGTGCATCCGGGCACCCTATGTTCGCTTCCTTTTTTTTTTTTTTTTTTTTGCCTTCGCTCCTCGCACCAGCAAAGGAGCCCCGCGGGAACTTCCCCGCGAGCTGCGCGCGCTCCAGTAAAGATGCTTTGAGCAACTCCAGGCTCACTCAGCGGAGGAAAGGCTCCCCTCGCGTTTGTCAGCTTATACTGAATTTACTTGCAGCACCTTAAATTTTCGAAACGAAACAGCGAATGAGCTTCTGACTAATGCGAACAAAAACACCTTAGTGCAGAGAAAAATGCACCAGACGCACATTACGTACGAGCTCCCGCTCACCTCCCCCGCCCCCCCCCCCCCCCAACACATACATCTCCCCTCCCCTTTTTTTTTGAGGGCGGTATTTCACAGCTAACATAGGTACCCAGTATTGCGCAAAGCGAACGAATTCTGCGTTAACGTGAACGGAATATGAAACGCTTGTAAGCACCCGGGGGTGGGCGCGCGGATTCGCACCACGCTCTAGAACCCCGTGTCACCTCAGCAGAGGTGAGGAAAATCTCTCGAAGGGCGGCGACTGCTTTTCGGACAAGTGCTCCGGGCGCGGCGCCCTCGCCGCTTCTTTCACTGCTGGCGTCTGCTGTGTGCGCTGTTTCAGAAGCGCAGTGCGCGCTCGCACGCGCGGGGGCACTTTCCTTTTTTTTTCGCTCCCTTCCTTTGCACAGCGATGGCAATCTCACGCGGTCGTGGGCTCTCGCACGCGCTCCGAAATATATATATATATATATATATATATATATATATATATATATATATATATATATATATATTCCTGTCGAGATGGCCGGCTTAAAAAGCCCATATAAGCGGCAATTAGGGCAATGAAACTGCGATACGACGCGATATCGGTCGCAAGCGCGCGCGATGACTCCCCCCTCCCGCCGTCGTCTTGGGCGACCTCGCGGAGCGCGGTTTCCCTGCCAAGTGGACCATCACCGCCGTATACGCGCGGCTTCCAGTTTGGCCGACACGGCACGCATGCTAAAGAGACGCCCCTGCGATACTGTCTCTTCCTCTAAGCATTCCGCGAGTGCTGGGAATGTTTTCGACACACTCGTCTGTCCCGGCCGGCCGGGCGGGCTTTTTGTAGTGGCCGCTACACATCGGCAGCCGCGGAGATGGACTTTCTCGTCTCCGCGGTGGCCACTACCGATGGAGAGGCGCCTCCTCCCCGGAAAGAAGGATCCCCGCTCCTCTTTTCGGGTCGGCCCGGCACTTCGCCTCTGCGACCTCCGAAAGTCGGCGGCCGACCGGTGCAGCTGTTGTCGCTGCTTGTACGGCGTCTCTCTCGCCGGCCGCCTTTCCTCGTCCGCTTATCTCAGCAGCGCATTTTTTGTTCCCAGGTTGGGCTCTTTCGTGACGCAGCACTTTGGCGGGGCCCTCAAATCTCGGCGCGCAGAGACAGTGAAGCCCGTCACAGGCATGGCAGGCCGTGTTGGCTATTGATGTGTCAGGTTACACGCTTCTCTCAATTATCCTTATAGCGCTACTACAAGGACACTCGAGCGGCTCTTTGTATCGATGTTGATTCCTGCTTCGTTAACGCAGGAGTACTTAAATGGACGTGTATATTTTTTTTTTTTTGAAGGAAGCTCGCACTACAGTATCTATATTCGGTTGTTTTTCAAGTTTCGAATCCTGTGAAAAGCTCGACATAGCGCTATAACTCAAAGCTGCAACATGAACGGTCTTGAATGCTTGCAAGAGTAGAGCGCTGTAGAAGAAGAATTAAACAACAAAAAAAAGGGTGGGGGGCTCGAATTCACAAAGCTTTTACTTCGCAAGAACTATTAATCGTTAGCTTACCGAGTTCTCAAGCAGTATAATAGCCGGCAGCACGATTGACGCGCGCCTCGTCTTACCACCTTGTTCTGGCATACAAACATGCTTTGCGAATACGGGAGCAGTGTTTTCAAAGGCTCATTTACACAGTACACCACGAGAACAGGGCCTGTATTAACAAAAAGCTTTTACCCTAGAATTATTCGTAAGACAAAATCGGAGACAAGCCTGATGCTGTACATATTATTAGCGAAGACGGCCAGGCAATGGTAAAGAGCACTTACGAACTAAAAGCTTTGCGACTCCGACATCTGGGCATCTATTAAAAAAAAGCGTGTTTACCCTATAGACTGTTCCTAAGGGCACATGACAACCAACCCTATTAAAGAAACGCATATGCCCTGCACCTGTGCTTTCATACAGGATCCCACTTGATCTTATGTAGATGATTAGAGATACAAGACATATTGGGAATAGATGTTTCGGGCATCGTGATGTCGGGCATATCATTAGCGAAAGCTGTCGTCCAATGGCGTGATATTGGTGCGTGATAAGCACATGTATTTCAGAACAATTTCCGTCCCAGTACGTCATGTGCAGACGCCATTGCGGAGTTCGCCACTTGATAACGATAAAAAGTGCTAAAGCTATATGTGGTAGCTGGTTTTCTAAAAATATATGGCCAAAAATTGTGGGTCCTGTTGTAATCGCTTGCTTCTTATCATGATTTGTGCGGATTGCGTGTGTTCGCTGGCATGCTCATATAACACTTATAAGATAGCTCGCCAATAAGTAAGTATACAGCTAATCTGTTCTTTTCTTCCTTTTTAACAGCTGTCACTTTCTCGCTCTCATTTTCGTAATAAAAAAAACTGCAAAACGAGGGAAGAAAATCGCTATACTAAAAAGATCCCTGTAGCCTTTGCATGCGTGCGCAGCAGCTGCAAAATATAGCCGCACTAGCCGTAGCTTTGTGGTTTAGATGTGACCTATAATGACAAGACAATACGCAGTCGCAAATGAGGACTCTGAACGCGAGCTTCGGCACGTTCTATGAAGCAGCTGCAAGTAATGTTTTTTCGGCGGCGGCAGACAGGCTCAACTCTGAGAGACGGAATGAAGCGCAAATACCCCCTTGATGCAGTGTGCATTTAACACGTACTCCTGAATAGAGGCAAGCGACTGTCCTTGCACCCGCCTCGCTCCCATGTCCGCGTCTTTTTCGCAATTATCGTCGTTTAAAAAGCCAACATCGCCTGCATTACAACAGCCGGCTATTCCAAGACACAGTCAAGAAATCAACACTGCCCCATTTGCCGTGTAACACGCAGACACATGCCGCAGAAACGCAAACGTACTAACCCTATATAATAAATGTAAATGAATAAAAAAGAAAGGCAACCAGGGGCCGAATTTACGAACCTTTTCGTTCGCAAGTGCTTTTGGCCACTGGCCGGCTGGCTTCGCTAATAAGAAGCCCCGCGTCATGATTGGCTGAAATTTTCTCTTACAAACAATTGGGCCCAGGGGTCGAATTCACAGAGGTTTACTTTCGTAAGTGATCTTTGCCATTAGCTAGCCGCCTTCGCTATCATCATGTCCACCACCATCAGAATTGGCAAATATTTCTCTTACGAACAATTCTACAAGTTACCACACGAAACGCTTTTATGCTAGAATTGTTCGGGAGAGAAAATTCCAACCACTCCTGACGCTGGACAAAACATTATGAGCGAAGGCCACAAGTCAATTGTGTTACGATTGGCGTGAAGCACCCAGTGCAACTAGGATTAACTAAAAACCATGGCTAATCGGGAAGTGCAGGGTAGATCCCAAATTCCTATGGGTGTATCAGGTGGTTCCCGGTCTCATTGGCGCCCCGCAGTGATCACGGGCCTCTCTGTGCATGTGTGGGACAGAGGAGGGGGGAGGGAGGGCAGGGGCCCTTCCTCCTCTATCTTTCCCAGACTGCGTGAGTCACGGGGAGGCCCTCCTTCCTCGAACCAAACGGGACCCACGGGCTACCGCCAGCTGAGGCAAACACGGAAAACATTGCCTAGGAGAGAGGGAGCAGCTGCCAATCACCGGCCGGACTCGGTACATACCATGTGACGTCGGCGTGAGCAAAATCCCGCCCACAATTTTAGCGGACCTATTTAGGCGCCCTCGCAATGTATCTTTTTGTATCCTCTTCTTTCATTCTTACTTCGTTGCTATGTAATGAACAGTGCAAGTTTCGCAGTAGAAATCGCCTCGCCCCTGCTTGGTTGCGATGCATCTCCCGGACGCCTGTGGCCAGCCGACAACGCCACGCTAACCAATAGTAACGCCGGTCGAGGTTCAAGTAACCGACGTCGCAACAATTAGTTGGCAGTTCATGGGATCGACCACGTTTCGTCCTGGCAATAAACAACGTCTCTGGATAGCAACTTCGGGAACGAGCGTCGCAGGATTCATGACAGCCGTTGGCGAGTGCACGGCTTTTCTTCACTGAGATATCACCTGAATTTGTGTATGTTTTGAGGGAAGTACAGAGAAGGTATAGCAGCAACCGTTGACGAGTGTTCTCAGAGTACGTCACGGTCGTGTAGTAGTGAAGAAATTGAAGCACTAGGGACAGCCACGGACCTGAAGGCGTTAAAGAAGTCGGAATCGCTAGAGATGGCCAGTGAACTGAACATATAAATTCCAGAGAGAAAAAGAAAGCCAGAGATGATTGAGGTGATCGAGGCAATCGGGGCAGACGACGAGGAACTAGAAGAATGTTTAAGTAGCATTAAGGGAAAAAAAAGGAGCACGAGCGTGTAGCACGTGAGGCCAGGGAAGAGCGCTGATCAGCACGGGAGGCAAAGAGGAACGCGAACGCGTAGCACGTGAAGCGGTCGAGATGAAGCGCCTTGATCTTGAGATATTGAGGGCTTAAAATACCGGAGAAGCGACTCCCATCTCGAGAGAAGGCGAGCGAAAAATGAAGGACTCGATGCAGTCATACCAAGTGGGAGGGGATGCGGGCCTCTTCTTGGTGAACTTTGAGCGTACATGTGAGAAGGCTGCATTTCTGAGAGACACGTGACCGCAACGACTGCTGATGTTGCTGCTATGAGAGGTTGCAGACGCAATAGCCCGCATGGAAAACGAAGACTCAGAGAGAGAGAGAGAGAGAGAGAGAGAGAGATGCAAATGAGAGGAAGGCAGGGAGGTTAACCAGACTTAAAACGTTCGGTTTGCTACCCTGCACTAGGGGAAGGGAAAGGGGAAATAAAGACGGAAAGAAGAGCGTGACAAAAATGAAAGCGTGAGAAAAAAAATATGAAAAGGGACGAAATGGGGTCATTATAGTCTTTCTAATAGGCCACTGTCACGTAGAAAAGTCAACAGAGCCTTGACCGACTTTTGCTGCGACGACAGTTCATGTCGGCATTCCAAAACTGACTGTTCTGAAAGTGGCCTGTCGTCAAGGCGTGCCAACGCGGTCGCTAGTGACAGCCGGTGCGCGCTGTATCGAGGACAGTGGCAAAGCACGTGTTCGATAGTCTCTTCGCCGCCGCAGTGTCTGCAAGCCGCGCTGTCGTCCATACCGACTCGGAAGGCGAAGGATCTTGTGTAGGCGACACCAAGCCACAGTCGGCAAAGTACTGCTGTTTCGAGTCGAGAGAGTCCAGGTGGGGGTCGAAGTCGAAGGGATGGGTCCAGTCGGTGTAGACGTGTATGCTTTAAGCTGGGTGACTCAAAGGACTATGACAAGGTAACGTCTAGTCTTCTGAAAAGTACAAGTTCTTGGCCGAAGCATTCTGAACAAAGTTCGAATGCTGCGAAAAAGCTAGAAACGAGTACTACGCCGAGTTCGCATACTAAGAGAAGCCGGAGCTTTTGGTGACCACGACAAAGTGGCAGTGTGCTTTGGGCTGGAACAATTTTTCCGCCGACTGCCTGAAAACATAAAGTATTAGGTGCAGTATAGGTCAAGCGTAGAGACAGTCGCAAGGGCGGTAGAACTTGCTGAGGAATACGTATCGCGCCGAGGCCCCGAAAGTAAAGAAGCGCTCAGGAAGGAGAATAGATACAAATCCGACAAGGAGGAGCGTTGTTCAAGGTCGAGATCGTACAAAGGAAAGGAGAAAGCGGAGTCAGCGACCAGTAATGAGGAGAAGAACCGAGAGGGAACGAAGCCACCACGATTCAAGGCTGAGCAACAAAAGAAGAGTTTTGAAGCTAAAAAGCCAGTCGTGTGCTTCAACTGCCAGAAGGCAGGACATATTGCCGTCGGTTGGAGCGATCTAAAAGTGGTCTTTTTGTCAGTGAGCAATAGCGATGACAATATGAAATCGTTAGAACCGCACGTTCGAGACCTCGTAGTGAACGGCAAGCCTTGTCGCGTACTCCGGGACTCGGCCGCCACGATGGACGTCGTTCATTCCTCATACGTATAACAAAGGTCAGTTTACACGAGAATGCGCTTGGATAAAGCAAGCAGCATAGGCTAGCAGTATTTGTCTACCAGCAGCCAGAGTCCGTGTTGAGGGTCCTTTCGGAACATTTGACACAGAAGCCTTCGTGTCAGCGCACCTCCCACCGCAACATCCATATTTGTTTTCAAAGAAATCCGACGAGTTGCTGCGGAGCAGGGGAGTTGTTTTCGGAGAAGGAATGGTGCAAGCTCTAACAAGATCTAAGGCACGACAACTTGCTGCAAAGGTAGCATGTGCAATCCCAGCAAAGGAGGGCACAGCCTTACATAAGGAAACCTCAAAGAGCGCTATTGAGGTTACCAGTGAAAGCGAGGTCGTTGAAGGCGCGTCGGTTAAAGAACAGGCCACCGCACTGAGTCAGGAAGAGCTGGCAGTTTTGAGAAAGAACGGGGAGCATGTGGTACCTCGGGAAACGGAATGGAGGCGAAAGCTGTTAAATGCAACAGCCTGGACATTGGTCACTGAGCAAGAATGGGACCCCACTCTTTGGAACCTTGAGCCCAACGGTGAGGCGGGGATCGCTAATAAAAACACAATGTTCCAAAAGAGGCCAGGCGTTTTCTATCGAAGGTATTGTGATGGAAAAGGAGTCCAGTTTGATCAACTAGAAATGCCACAGTGCTACTACCAGAATCTGCTGCACATGCTCCACGGGAACCTTTGGTCCGGACACCTTGGCATTCGAAAAACTAAGGACCACTTGTTGCAGGAATTCTACTGACCCGGGTGCTTTCGGAAAACAGAAGCATGCGTAAAAAGCTGCGACACGTGCCATCGCAGTAGTAAGCCTGGGGACAAGGCTTACCACTTACCCCATGAAACTCGTTCCAATAATTATGGAACCGTTTCGTAGACTAGCAATATGCACGTATAGGACCTCTACCCGCCACTCAGTCCGGCTACCGTAATATTCTTACGGTACTGTGCCCCGCAACCAAGTTCCCTGAAGCAGTGCCCTTGAAAGAGCTAAGCTCGGTCGAGATCGTGAACACGCTTTTGTCCATCTTTGCGCGAAGTCAGTTTCCCAGCGGAAATTCAGTCGGACCAATTCAGTCTTCACGAGCGCCCTAACCTCGACATTTCTGGGAAAATGTGGTATCAAACTTATCCATAGTTCGGTATACCATGCCCAGTCCAACACCATAGAAAAGGTCCGCTCGGTCATGAAACGTCTATTGTGAGCCATGTGTCATGTGCGCGAAACAGATTGGGAACTCTGCTTGCCAGCAGATATATGTTCGCCCTTCGAACCGCCCGCATGAGTCGACACAGGCTTTTCACCGTCGGAGCTATCTATGGTCGTTCCCTGCGATCACCGCTCCGGATTATTCGGGAAGCCCGGGAGGGTCTGGCTGAGGATCCATCTGTCGTTGAATACATGCTAGATTTATTATATCGGCTGCACACGACGAAACGGTTGACAGGACGAGAAATGCTCAGAGTCCAAGGTAATACTAAGCTCTACTACCACATAACGGCTCGGGCACGACGCTTTGATCGAGATAGGGGATTAGGTAGTGATAATACATCCGTCACCGAAAAACAAGCTTCAACTACAGTGGGAAGGACCAGCTGAAATTGTTCAGGAATTATCTCATACGAACTACATAGTAACAGTTCCAGGTAAGAGAAGGGCTTACCAGGTATACCATAGCAATTTACTGAAGCCATATCGGCAGTGGGAGGTCATCGTACACATGTTTCTTAACATGCCAGAAGAAATGCCACTAGACTTTCCCGAGCTTGCACCAGCAACGGAAGCAGGTGTAGGCAAACCATAGAAAACCTCGTGCCGCAAGACGAGCTCGACCTACGTCAGAAGATGGAGCTGCGGGAACACATGTACGAGTTTAGAGATAGGTTTTCGGACAAGCCGGCACTGACAACCGCAGTTGTCCATGATATTGAATTAACCTCATCATAACCTCTGCATCTGAAGGCGTATCGCGTTTCACCACGCCAGCGTGAGGTCATGGCTGCGGAAATAACAAAGATGTTGGAGCTAGGCGTAATATCGCACCAGGAGAGAGTGATTATATACTTCACCTCTTAGATGAGGTCTCCGGAAAAGAACCGCGGCCTTGTATTGATTACCGAAGGCTTAACCTGATCACGAAGGATCATACCTATCCTACACCTCACATCGAAGAAAGGCTTGAGAAAGTGAGCAGCGCCAATTTTATCTCTGCCCTAAATATAGTTAGGGGTTATTGGCAGGTTCCGTTGAAAGACTGTTTGTGGGACAAGGAGAAGGGGGGGGGGGGGGGTGCCTTTCGCGAACTGTGCGAGCCAAGGGGAGTAGGTGTGCCGCATTTATTTCTCCATTGGGAACGTTTCGGCCAAAAGTCCTGCGCTTTGGTTTGAAAAACGCTCCCTATTGATTTTCCAGCCTCATGGACCGGGTGTTGCGTGGTATGGAGGCTTTTGCGCTGCCGTATCTGGATGATATCGCGATTTTTTCGGCATCATGGACAGAACACCTGACGCATCTGCGAGCCGTACTGGCCCGGCTGCTGCCAAAGCGACGAAGTGCTAATTGGGGCGTACCGAAGTGGCTTACTTGGGTCACGGGATGGGTTAAGGCCGCTGCCGACCTTCCGAGGTCAAACTAGCTGACATCGACAGTTTTCCCACAACCTCGCACTAAACGGGACATCCGGTCATTTCTTGGGATAGCAAGATATTACCGGATATATTTTCCGCGTTACTCCGGTGTCGCAAGCGCTTTGGCGGATGCGCTGCGAAAAACAGAGACGCAAACAATACAGTGGGACGAAGCCAAGGAAAGGGCTTTCCGTACACTGAAGAGAGCTCTGAGGAGTCCACCAGTGTTAATCGTGCCGGACTATTCTAACCGTTCATTGTTCAGTGCGACGCGAGTGATCGTGGAGTGGGTGTTGTGCTTTGTCAAAAGAGAGATAACGACGAGGAGCATCCTGTACTGTACGCCAATAGGAAGCTCACTGCTCCCGAGGAAGCATACAGTGATTCTGAAACGGAATCATTCCTCAGTGGTCAAGCACGCCTTTTCGGCGCTGCTCGACTACTTGACCGACGCCGACTTGTGCGGACGACATGTAACCACGCCGCCTTCACGTACGTGCCTTACCGTATGGCTCCTCTCTCCTATCCCCACCGCTGTACTTTTCTTTTCCCTTTCTCAATTAAAAAAATCGCATACGTGCGTTGTGCGGGCGGAACGGAAGCTAGCCTATTACATCGCTGGTTCGAGGTTCACCATCGAGACGGACCACTGTTCTCTTACGTGGCTGCAATCAATGTCCCCCCAAAACGGCCGCGTGTGTGTGTGTCGGAGGAAGATGGCCTTGTACTCGCTTGCTGCGTTGTGATTGAGGAGTGTTCTGGAGCGAAAAGTTGCGGGACTGCTTTGCAAGTCCAGTTTCACCGGACCGAACCAGGGAGAAAAGGCACACAAGAGGGCCACGAGGCCTGATGAACGACTCCAGGGAATCTACGTGCTACGAACAAAGGGTTCGTCACAACGGAAGGAAATTACGCTACTGAAACGCCGATCCCTCGCCCAGTGGCTGCTGGCCCCTACGCGTCGGAATCTTCCTTACTGCGCCACGCTACCCATTAGTAAGGCCGGTCGAGGTTCAGGTAACCGTTCACACCGCCTGTGGAGCGCAAATATGAGAACATAGCCCCCGGCATACTTGCATATAGGGCACGAGGACGGTGCGGTTCACACTGCGCTCGCGACATCCACCGGGGGTTGCTGAGATTGCTGAGACACTTTGCGTGGAAGTCGGTTGTAGCTGACTGGCAGGTCACTGCCAGTCCTCTGTTCAGAAGATACCGCCGCTGCACTGTACTAGGAAAACAATGCGAACATTATTGTAGCTTATCGACGGCTGAGGCTCTCCTGACGTAGTATGGACATCGATAATTATAGGGATTCATGGAAGCCAATGGCGGAACTAGCAACACGAGCAGTGGAAACCAGCGCGCCTCGCCGCATACTCAAAGCAAGTTGTCTCAAGCCAGCGGCCAACGGTAGAGGGGCCAAGGCCACTGCTGAGTGTTGTTGGGGCTCTGTACGTTTTTGTGAGGAACACTTTACACATTGGAGGATGTGCCTCACGCGTGTTTAGCGGCGTATGCTGCTGCAATGTCCGCAATCTCCGTTGCCGTCGTGCACTGCACAACTGTACAGACACGCTGGGCTTTACCTAGTGCTCATGATCTGTCTCAACTCATCTCTCACTTCACATGTAGCCATGGTTGGGGAGTTGGAAGTGAGAGGGTGGATTCTCACCTGACAGAAGAATCGGCGACACGGATCTTGGGGATCAGTCCATTCCTCCGAGCTGGCATAGACTCGGCCTTTGTAGACGCAGCCTGCAGAAACAGTCGAGCACATATATGCGAAGATGAAGCTGTGGTAGTAACATCTTTCGCATCAATGAGACCACAGGTACGCAACAGGGTTTAAGAATACGGTTACCTAAACTTACCATGGTGCCTGCTGCACGTGCATTAAAAGAACCGCGTCGCGCCGACGCAGCCAATACAGCCTCGCGAGGGCTGTACACAATGGTAGCGTTTAACACGTTGCAGCCTGGCATTACATCATTGCTTTTCCTCTGTCTACGAGAGAGACTCCTCTGACTAACCTCCTGTCCCGTTTTCTCTTCATTCTGTCGAATTGTTCTGGCGTGACAGCTTACGGGTCTTTATGCAATGAGCAAACCTGCAGTGGCCAGGGTATGCAGGTTGGCAAATGCAGGGCTGAGCGGCACCGAGCTAAATGGTTGCCCCCGCGTAAGTGCAGCTACAATTAAGCGCACGCGTTCATCCAGCCGTGCAGTGAAAGCTGAGTAGCGAATCGGGCTTGTAGCAAGGCTATACGGAGCGCGGCAGTGCGCACCGTTAATCGCCCCAACGCGAGAATTTGCGCGTGCCGCGGGAGCGCGTTACCTTTGCAGACGTCGCAGCACTTGTTTCCCTTGGACTCCTGCAGGAAGTAGCAGCCTCTTGGCAGGGGGCAGGTCTCGCGTCCACACTGGACCACGCTATTCTGCAAAGGGACGGAGAAAAGCGTGCCGCAAGGAGCTGCGTTTTAATAGCGCCGCTTAAGCGTGACGCCGTCACGCGCGGCGTCCAAGACGTGCGTGCCTGCAAAGCAATGCTGTGAGAAGGACGCCCAGATGCTCCAAATCATGATTGACCACTGGCCCCGCCCCATGCAGAGCGGCCTAGGCTGTTTTGTGTAAGAAATCCACGTATTTGTTTTGTTTTTCTTCGTTATTTTTTCCTTTTCTTGAGAGTATAACTTAATTCGCATAATGGCGAAACCATTTTCTGCACACTGCTACGGGCTACCTTGGCGTATAGTGCCGAAGACATGGACAACTGTCGCTGTGCCCATTGTAAGCGTTTTTCGCAAAAAGGCGACGCAAAGCAACTTCGCGCGAACGATACAAAATGTTATTGATAATTCGAGCGACGCCCCCCCCCCCCCCCCCTCCACCCCCAAAAGAAAGAAAGAGAAAGAAAAAGAGAAACATCTGTCCAAGCCTAGGTTCCAAACGTAACGATACGTTGCAGACATCGTTCGTATTTTTTTTTTTTTATTACAGCTGCTCTCAGTTGGGGTGAAAAAGGCTATTTCGCAAAGTATGTCAACTAGCAGCTCGATTCGCAACATATTTCGGCGCTCCACACTCGGGCGAGAGGTCTGTCGGCGCAGTGGCGTGCTGCATGAACGCGGCTTCCCTCGCTTGACGCCGCAACGCGCCGGCGCTTCTGCCGCTCGAGTCGCGATTACACTGTTGCAAGTCGCGGCACTCGGCGACCAGCAGGCGCGCCTTTCTGTAACGCTTTTACGCCACGGGCGCGTTTATCGGCGACCCGAACAAAAGCCGTTCGGCGGCGGGACAACTGGGCGAAGCCCGATCCGCGCACCCAAACTACTTCAAACCGAACAACGGTGAGCGGGTACCGATGGCGACGATAGTGTGCGCTGGTGCGCGCAGAGAGCGTGCGCGCGCGTCCTCTCATGCGTGACAGCACTGGCGGCGTACTCTGCGGGCCTGGAAATTGGCCCCGGCGAGGGTCACGCGCCCGATCAGATTGCGCGCCCGCTCAAGGAACTGGGCGGCGCAGACTCGGACAGCGCGAGCTGTTGCTCGCTGCGTTGTTCGGGGGGGGGGGGGGGGGGGGGGGGCGACTGCGCTCCGGCCGTCGCCGCCGCGTACCGGATTCGGAAGGCTCGCCGATTAAGCTGCAACTGCATGGAAGGCGAATTTGCGACGTATATTCAGGCGCCGCGTCACTCGGCGTCGTCACGTCCATTTCGCGCTTCACGATAGCCGCGGCGTTAATTGTGGTGGAAATGCTTACCGCACGACATATCGCTTTGATCGGCAACATCTGAGAACGGGATAGGGCCGGGATTACGTCGTCGAGAAGCGTGGAACGGACGCCGGGTGGCGGCGCGCCGAAAATGCGTCGGAAATGCGTTCTACATTGTCGCCCCTTCGTATGCCAGCCTATGGGCGTCTTGCGCTGGAGTTTGAGGTATAGTAGCGGCGCCTGGTGGCGGCGCGGGAAACGACATCTGGGTCGTACCAGCTTGGGTCGTATTGAGCCCTGGCTGTGGCGAAGCACGTTTCTAGGCCGAGTTTTGCGTCGATTCGCACTTTTTTCTGCCCTGTTGCGAGTGCGAAAAGGCTCGTCACTTCTCACAGACCACGTCGACCACGCTGCGAGCTGGTCGCAGCCTATAGTTTAACGAAAACGGACTCTCCGTGTGCCGTGGGACGTAATGCTGGAAGCAGAAGGAATCGGCGACGCCGATCCGGAGAGACCTAGCTCAGCATCGAAAAAGCGTCACCGTCGATACTGATGCGTCGTGGGCTCCCATATGAACAAGAAGGCCTGAATCCCAACATCCGATTCTATCGTTTCCCTTCAAGGCCTCACGAAGCGGAGCGTCGGGCGCGCTGTATAACTGCAGTTCGTCGCGCTGGGTAAGCGAAACTTCGCGCCATGCTGACTGCTTCACCTGTCTTGAAGCTTGCTTGATTATAGATCTGCGTTCTAAAATTCGGTCTTTTGCACCTACAGTCCCGACGGCAGACCGACATAGCAGCAGGCATGGCTGGTGATTCACGATTCGAAACCCGGCCACAGCGACAATTAAAATTCGACCGGTGCGAAGTGGTGAAGTGCCCAGGTGTGTGCAAATGACCACAAATGGCCGGGTTGATTCGGTGATAATTCACTACCCCACTACGAGCAGCACAGGTTAGAGAGTTAAATGTGCTCATACTTGACCTCAAACCAGCATGTTGAGGCAGCGCAGCAAGATAGTATTGATTACAGCAGATCGATTTTCGAGCGTTGTCATTAAAAGCTACATCAAGCGAGCAGCGCACGAGCTCGCGCTGCGCGATTCGCACGTACGTGCGAGCTCATATATGCATTGCATCAGTTATTACCAGTTACTAAAAGGGGCAGATGACCGCTACTACAACGCAGGCCTAACTACTTGTTTAGCGGCATGCAGTCAACAAAGATTGCAGGAGACCCGCCGTTTCGCGGCATGTCGAAAGACCGCTGCCGTCGCAGCGCGTACGATCGTGCGCTCGAGCAGTTCGTACATCGCGGCATGCTGAAAGACCGCTGCCGTCGCGGCGCGTACCGTCGTGTGCTCGAGCAGTTCCGTACACATGATGTCTGCTTATCGCTGCTGTGGATTCATTTATAGCAAGCATTTCCTCGCGTTTGTGCGCCTGAATCTAGCAGCGTGCAAACCTTACCTGAAGTTCCACTTCGTACGCGACTCGCTTCACTTCCGATTGACACCGCGCTAAAACTTCGCCGCTTAATTCTTGAACGGCATACACGTATTCGGCACTGCATAATTTCTTGCCTTTACGCAGCGTGCCACTCCTGAAAAAATCTTCGGCGCCCGATATTCGCTGCAGGCCGTGATACAACACAACCGAAAGTGGCGGGTCCATATTGTAAACGTGCTTTCCGAAGCAGACGACCGAGCTTGGTACGACCCATTTTAGGACAGAGGGCGCTTTTTAGCACCTTTTTCGCAGCGCCCCCTGGGCAATGCAAGAGCCCCATAGCGCGCGCGTCGCGGTCATGCCGCGTCGGCGCAATTAAATGAGACACCACATTCCGGCGTGCCCGCGACAAAAGCGCGCCCGGCGGCGTTTCGGCGTGCCGATATAGCAACGGCAGCATGCTGCAAGTGCCGGAGAATACGCGATCCCGAAAAAAAAACATGCTCAAAGCGCTGGCCGGAGAGTGCTGACCGCCGAGATTCACTATAGGCCCGGTAATGCGCAAGGTTCACGCTGAGATATATCTACATTCACACGGAGGCAACACCCCGGCTGGGCAACGAATTCCCAGCAGTTTATTGTTTATCAACAATCAAATAACTTGTCGACGCCAAATTTTTTGACCGTCACCTTATAGTTACCGTACCATATCCCAAGCAAGCTCTCGCTCTACTGTCGCTCGAAGCTATATAGTTCATACCTGGGGTGAAGAAGACCTCTTTCCCTCTGATTCCTTTTTTATCAAGTTTCAATTATCCGTCTCGCTGAGTGGCCGGATCTTGAATACAGCTGGTGAGGGGTGCGACATCGTGCGAACGAGCGACGAAGTGAGAAAAAAAGGAAAAAGAAAAGCTGAAATGATTCGGTAACGCGACCACATGGCCTGTAATTTTGTAACGTCCCACTTCATTTTCCATTCTTCTTTCCTCATGCGTTGCGCGGAGTAATTAATTCCGCAGCGATAACGGGCGGTGTGGCGTGGTGGTTTCCGAGCAACCTCCGAGTCAAGAACGAAGGGTGAAAATAATTGAAAATGGATTGGTTCGTTAGAGAATACGGCCCCCGCTGCCGTATTTTTTATATTCCAGCGATGCTATCATTGAAATCGCCCAATTGGCACGACACAGGATAAGAACAGAGAACAGAAGTGGAGGCGAAAAAAAACAACATCAGGGGGCCGAACTGACAAATCCTTTTGTAATTAAGCGCTGTTTGCCATAGGGGGGGGGGGGGGGGGGGGGGAGGCCTGACGCTTTCACTAATCTTCCAACGTCACGATCTGCTGGCACCTAACCTTACGTAAAGTTCTAGCGTAAAGAGAGAGAGAGAGATAGAGGGAGGGAGAGGGGGGCATAAGGGAAGGGCAGGGAGTTTAGAACTTTCTTGTGAATATGGGATCGGGGGCTCATAATCCCACACACAAAAAGTTCCCTCGCTAGAACAGTTCGTAAAAGCAGGTGCCTGTTATTCGCGGTAATGACGTTTTTTATTGGCGAAGGCGTTTCTTCTTATTTCATTTTTTTTTTAGAAACATTCATCTTTGCTTCATCTGTGCTGGACGTAAAGTTTGCATATGCCCCAAAATTTTTCTAAGAAAGAAAAATCACGGGAATCGTCCATGAATAATGCATTTTCTTCAGTGTCGACCATAAACAAAACGCTTCCTGAACTTGCCGAAGGCAGAAATTAGAAAAAAAAATTATTTTGCGCGAAGACAACACACGGCCGTACAGTGGGTCACACTATACTTGGTGCAGAACGGAACCGTGGCACTTGAAGGAATTCGTCTTCAAGGCTGGGCTTTCCACGTTCGCTTCGTGCGAGCTTTCGAAATAGTGCGGACAGTGACATAATTGATGCACTCCTCAACCTTCGGAAAGGATGCGTGCGCGCATACTCACGCTTTCAGAACGAACACGAGCCCCATTCTTCCGCCGACACGGAAGCTAACCAGCGCAGCAGGAAGTCGGGACGAGCAGGAAGAAGGGCTTCCTGACAGGCGTGCGTCAGGCGCGCAGTGCTATGATGTAACGGGAAAGAAAAGTACGCCGGAAAATATTGCATAACGCGGGACGACACCTAGACGAATAAGTTTGTGGCTTTCTTCGTACAGGAGAGTCGAACGTCGCGTGGGTGTTATAGTCGCGGTTGCCGATGTTGACAGTGGATGAGTGGTACAATGAGAATGAAAAAAAAAATTCTAGGCAGAGTCAACTCCAGTTGACGTCTACGTAATGCGAAGGTGTCACTACGTAGGCGTTGCTCGTTGTTGTGACACCCAGTGACCCAAGTTAAGGCGTCAAAGAGGTTCTCTGAAGAGCGGCCCATACCCAGCGGCACATGCCCGAGTTGTTATTAAAGAAGTTCACTGAAGCACTGTACCTACTCAGTGGCCCAGATTCAGCAGGCCATATATACCCTATTGCGCAACATACTCGGTGGGACATAGCTGCCCAAATTTTTAGACTGCACTGTCTTCAGGATCAGCCCACGAAAACGGGCGGATACCGGTTAGATACATGTTACAGAAAACGATTGAACTCGACGAGAATGCTCTGCATTAAAACCGGGGCCGAATGCACAATGCTTTTCGTTCGTAAGTGCTCTTTGTCATTGGCCGACCGCCTTCGCAAATAACACGTCAAGCATCAGGATTGGCTGGAACTTGTTCTTACCAACAATTCTAGCACAAGATATTTCTTTTTGTTAATACCGACCCAGATGTCGTTTAAAACACAGAAAAATAAATAAAGAAGCGATCGTGCTCTTACATCCGCACTCGTGGCTGAAGTGAGAATCGTGACATAATACGTAGTTAGGCAATATTGCTCAGACATAACAGGAGAGAGCATAATGTATGTTTTGCTACTCTTTGTTCTTAGTGAAAACAAAGTTTCCAGTCAATTCAGAAAGCAACAGAGAGAATCCACAGCAGTCAGAAAAAAAAAAAAATAAGCAATATGTAAACGCGCATGTCCCGTGTGGACGACTACCTAAGTGCTTCTCCGTCCCTTCCTGTGCGTTCCGAGAAACCTTGTCGGCCGTGGGTGCCTTTTGGGCGTCTCCTTCGATTTCCTTTCGCGTCAGCGCGATTTACACGCGGCAGTCTTCGCTTCTCGGAGCTCTGGCGCAATTCGGGGTGGCGGAAACGTCACCCTCGTGCCCTAGAGCACAGAAAGCGTAAAAATTTCCTGCTTTAAAAAAACGTCACATTTTCCCTTCTCCCAACGTAGGATAGCCGACCAGACGCTTTTACGCTTGACATCCATGTCTCCCTCTTTCTTTCCTCCCCCCCCCCCCCCCCCATCCCATGTTCTCACTTCTCGTTTCAGATTAACTCCCGTTTCATTTATTCAAATGCGCATGGAAGGGTAAACTACCAGCAAAAATTATCTTTAAACTCTACTGCATGTTATTATTATTATTATTATTATTATTATTATTATTATTATTATTATTATTATTATTATTATTATTATTATTTCTCCGTTAAGAAATCGATTTATTGGTGATATTTTAGTACTAATAAAGTAGTACTCTGAATATGAGAGATGGGCTAGCGGTGGACTCTGAATTAGTTTTGAGCAGCTGAAGCCTTAATTTTTTTCGTTCTTTCTTTTGTTTATTCTGCCTGCTCCGAAATCTTGGCACTCAAGCGTCCTCGCATTTGGCGTCATCGCAATGCGGCCACCGTGGCCAGTAATCGAACGCGCGATAATCCACGGCGCACTGTTACAGCACACTCTATGCACGTTGCCTCTATGTGCAGCTGCACAGAAGTTGCGTCGTGAAATTTCTCCTGGCATTCGCCGATAATTTGCTTCGGCAAAATGAGCCTAACAGTACAACAATGTCGCAAAAGCAAAAAAGAAAAGAAAAAAAAGGATCACCGTTCACTCAGCACGCAGCATAGTATGCACTGTTGCTGTTGCATGCCGCGAGTGCACGGCTCAAAAAAAAAAAAAAAAAAAAAAAAAAAAGAAGGAGAAGAAGAAAAGAAAAACCGGCATGCTTCAAGGCGCAAATAGTGGGGCAGTATAAAGACGCATTATTTTCGGCGGCGGAACGGATGTCCGGGTATTCGAACAAAAAAATTTTGAGTGATCGTGCGAGAGAATAGATTAATCTCTTTCCGTTCGAGAAGGATGGCTTTCTTTGAAGATTCACAACGAAGGACCACGGCTGCTGGGGAAAGAAAAAGAAATAAAACCACCAAGAAAAAAAAAACGACGAATGAAAGGAAGGGCGACATGCTTGAATAGCTGCGAGAAACCAGTCGCTTCCGAGCAGACTGGCGAGCGTGTATACCTCCGCGTCATTCGGGTCACAGGCAGTGTGCACGAAAAATAAAGCGCGGTGCCCATTTTCATTCTTTTTACTCCATTTCCCTCATCGAGCGCGTGCGCGCACACACACATGCACGCACACGCACACTCAAAGAAAGAACGAAACAAACAAACAATAAATATTTACATGACATTAATTTACCCTAAGCAACAGAGAACTCGAGAAACCCCCTTACGCTTTCCTTTTCAGAAGTGACTCTGGGTCGCCATGGTGGTGCGGCAGCAGGATGGGTTAGCCTAGCGTACTTCGCCGTCAGTCGTTCTGCTTAAGCCACTATCACGTTGGTAACACGAGTGTTTCACCAAACGTTAAGCTAGTCAGTGTCTCTGAAAATGGCAATCAACAGACGTAGAATTCCTTTCCTGGCCCATATTCACAAAAGCTCTTACGCTAGAATGGTTCGTAAGAGAAAATTCTATCCAATCCTGATGCTGGACATAATATTAACCAAGGCGGCCGGCCGCTGGCAAAGCGCACTTGCGAATAAACAGCTTCGTTGAATGGCCCCCCTCCCCCGGTGCCAAACTCTCAGAGCTTCTCGTTTGTAAGTACTCTTTGCCATTGGCCGGCCGCCATCTCTAATAATAAGTCAGACACCACGATGGGCTCGCACCTTCTCTTGCGAACAGTTCTAGCGTAAGAACTTTTTGTGAACACGGAATGTCTTTCGTTTCATGTCGAACTCTGGCATGATTCGGTGGCAATCTTGAGCTTTTCAGTTCCACTATGCGGAGAAGCCTTTCCTCTACCCTGGGCGCTTCTACCGATGGGGTCGCCAATGCAAGCCCGCTCCTTTCCTCCTCGCGTAGCCCACGTCGGAAGCGGTTCCCGAGTGTTCAGTTGCTGAGGGTGGGAGAGCCCCCGCGGTATAATTTGCTCAGATAGCGCTGTCTTCCAAAACGGGTGTCCAATGTTCTCGATGACAGATAAACAACTGCGCGTCTCGCGCTGCTCCCAGCCCGAGAAGGGAAGCAAAAATAAATTTCGAAGCTGACGGCTTCGAGCAAGAAAACATTCGCGGGCACCCGAGAAGATTCTTTTTTTTTTTCTTCTTTTCTGCCGCGTCGCGAAGATCAAGATTAAGGGGCGGCCGTGTCCCTCTTGTAGCCGGCCATCCCCTTATAAGCTCCCGCAGCGAGTCTGGCTCTCTCGCAAAGCGGCCGGCGGACCACTTAAATAGAAGACTCGGTTGGCGGAATGATTGCGGATGACGGAAAAACAGCAGAGCGCCCCGCGAAAGCAAACAAAGCTGCCGCCTAAAGATGCCACTTTAAACAAACTGCTACAGTGGCTGCAGGCCCGAAAAAGCGCTGCTTTACGACCATTCGAGTCCGAGTGGTGGAGGAGGGAAAGGCGCGTCTCGACTCGGGTTTCGGGTGACAGATCGGCCCGCCGCCGAATGGAGGATCGCCCGCCCGCGCAGAAATCATACCAGGGCCGTTCGCCATCCGGGCTGTGCAAATGTAATTTACGCAGCAGCTGCAGCAGCCGCGGCGCGAACGTACAGGCCGCTGTACCGCCGCCTTCCTGCAACGCCATCGATACGCGTTAGGGAACCCCAACACCATAACGGCTTGAAGTTCCGGGGATTATGCTCTTGCCTGCTGAAACACACTGTGCCGGACCGCGTGAACAATGACCTCTGTTGGCTTCCAGAAAGCATGTCCCGGCGCCTCTACAGGCTGTTTCCTTTAGCGGTCTTATTCTCCTGTGTCATTACAGGTATACATGTGAATGGTATCATTTATCGATATTATTTTTTCTTTGTTTCCAGCGTTCGGCCTATGGTTGCCTCGCTGCTGATTACTTATACCGCTTTTTCCCTCAAAAAAGGAAGGTTCCGCACAACAGGCCGCAACTGGACTCCTTTCAGATTAGTATTTGAAAATTGTGCTGCGTTTGGAATCACGACTCGGGCTCTGGGATGAAGTGCCCTCCCTACTGGCCCATGGGGAAGCGTCGCCGCATGTTTTAAAGAACACAAAGTATGCCCATTTAGCGTTGCCTAAAGGCAAGAAAACTCACTGGTAATAGGTTTTGCAGATTAGAGACAGTGAATAGTTTTAAGAGTGTGTGTACTTTTGTTGCTGTTGCGTATATTTTCTTGGAGGGTTTGTTGCCTGACCATTTAGGCATCTGCAGCGGCATACTAACCGCGGGCCAAAGGCCAGGCGAACATCTTTTCTTTCCATTAGTGTTGAAATCTCTCTCTCATCTATGACGTCCCACTTTGAAGCTCTGCCAACATTGTATCACTTGCACGCGAGGTGTACGTGCCCTTTTATTGGCCCAACAATCCGATGGCGTGCCGTTCTTATACCATTGGTTATTCTTGTTGTTGTCACCATTAGTTGCCTTTTATTGTTTGTAAATACATTCGGCATATTTCAGCAACAAGGCAAATTCAGCATGCTGCAACACAAGTGCGCATATGTTCTGTATTCAGTAAGCTTTGCTGTCAGGAAGCTCAGTGCTCACAATGACCAGAGTCGATGCCAGACAATCCACGGGGTCTTGGTGGGCACTCGTGATATTTCCAAGCCCTACAGATTGCAACGGATGGATAACCTCACCCTCCTTGCGCAGCGGAGGCGCCCCAGGAGCAATGCTGCACGGTCCGGCAATTAATCTGCAGACGGGCGCAGTTAGCCTCGTACGAATGACGAAGGCTGTAGTACAAACTTGCATCTGCGTGACCCTTTCGGTCATAGTGACGTACGAGTACGCAGACGTATACTATAGCGTGCAGTTATATTCCGGGAGATACGTTACTCGCGCAGGTAACGCTTGTCGTGATCGTGTGACGAGCACGCGCGCGCGGACGACCGCGTCGTTCCGCGAGGAAGGGATGTTTTCCTCTCGGTCCTGTTTTTCTTATGTCTTTACTATAAGGAAAGACGCGCGTCCGGGCTCGGTACACACGCATATACGGCGGCGCTCGTGCGACGTGCGATGGCGTCAACTGCTCGACAAACGAAAAAAAAAGAAGGAAGCGTGGTAACGAAAGCGCGCGTGCGTTCTTATCTCCGCCGAGTTGTGCTGCCGATCTAGCGAGGAAAAACGAAGAACAAAGGATGGGGGAGGTCTGTCGCTAGAGTGGTGGCAACATTTCTTGGAAGCCGGAACACAGCGTAAACTACACGATGAGGCCGCTTGTGCGCGAGCGTCGTCGGGCAGCGGCAGTGGGGAAGTGGAGCTTTGCCCCTGGACTCACCAGCGGGAGCGAGAAAGCGAGTTGCCTTTGCGTAGTAACCAAGCGGATCTGTAGGTATTGCGTGGTCGGGTGCCCGTCGTTGTTCCGGCCGCCGTGACGTCAGAAGCGACGCGGGACCACAGAACACCCGAGTGGGGCGAGTGAGTCTGTTCGAACTGGGTGAGTGGTCAGGGTTCCTGCGCTTGAAGGCACGTGGAACGCGGTTACGGCGTGACGACTGAGGAGCGTGCACATATGTCGCGATTGGAAGAGAAAAAGAACCAGGACGGATGCAGGTCACGCGGAGTGAATCCTGTATGGCTGTGCCAACAGCCACGGTGCGCTATAGTGTAGATTAGGAAGGCAAGATTTGCAGGAACTGTATAATGGGAACGGCGGTGGACTAGGTTTAACCCTTCGTATTATTAAAAAATGACCGCCGCGCAAAACCTTTCATTGAAGCGCCTCCTCTTCCTCTCCTTTCGTAATTCGTTTCAAATGAGTTGAACTGTACAGAGATGAGCACGCAGCACGTGCATCACGTTAGCGGTACTCTAAGGACCATGTACAATCATATGCTACGTGTTCTTCATTTCCTTCTTTCGCCGATGTGCTTGCGGGCCTGCGTTATTCGCCGGGTCAGATTACGAAAGACTGAAATTCAGGACTGAATTTGCATTTGTTGCTGTGACGCACTATTATATTCTTCTCCACGCACACACACACGCACACGCGCGCGCGAGCCATCATAATCATCATCACTGAGGTCGTCGTCGTCACGATCACAACAGATACCTAAGCAAGCCCTATGAAGCTTTTATAATCATGAAATGCTCGAGGATATTTCACAGGAGTTCGAATGTAGATTACCCAGCCGGCAAGAACGAACGAAACCTCTCAATATGGAAATCACATGGAGGCGCAGGCAGTGTAGAGCAAAGGTCTCAACGCTCGCGGTGCCTATTGGGACACTCTGACGTACTCCCCTACGATAGAAGGGTTCTGCGCTTGAACAATCCAAATATGCTGCACTTGAGTTAATGAATCCGTGGTGATGAACAACTGTATGTATGTATGTATGTATGTATGTATGTATGTATGTATGTATGTATGTATGTATGTATGTATGTATGTATGTATGTATGTATGTATGTATGTATGTATACCACATTAAGAAATATATATATATGCAGATTTACATACGTGGTGTGGTTGTGAGCCTTTGCGTAAACGATCGGGACCGTGTTCGTGCTTCACATGTCAGTGCTTGGCGGTGTTCTTTGACGAAGCCGTGCTATTGACGCGTACCTGCCACACCGATTAAAACTACAGCGAAGTTTGCTTAACGAAGCCACCGCGGTGTAATCAAACGAGCAAGGCCGTCGCTCTAGTACGTTGCCCCGCGCGTAAACGCAGCGACGGAGAGCTGGATTTAAATCCGTGGGGATCACCTGGCTCGGCTTCGTTGGCTGGAAACAATCAATGTTGCTTCGAATACGACGCCAGATGCGCGGACAGGCCGCACAGCGCACGTATTATGGCGCGCGCGCACCTTGACAACGTCGATTATCACTTATCACACATACGCACACACGGCAAAGCCAGCGTCATTGTTGGGCGGACTGACGATCTGTTATTGAATCGGCCTTCGGCAGACAGACAGCCAGTAACCGGCGATAATCGGGCACGAGTCCGGCTTCCTATATAAACTGAGCGATGGCAAAATGAAGATAAATATGCGCCGTCAACGCTTTTATCGATGCCAAATGGAGAAAACGGCACGCGCTGGCGCGGCGAGCCAATCTTCTCGCGCATATAGAGTGCAGTTTAGAGGCAACGCGTAATTAACATTGATAGGGGGCACAGGATGGCCGCGAAAATGTCCCGTGCCGCGCGAGAGGTGCGGTCGCGACACGTGATAGTCTCGTGTGTCGACCGGAATTCGCCGCCCCAAACGGTAGCTGCAGAAACAATTTAAGGCGTTCCTGTACTGGCCGCCCCGTGGGTGCTTTCGTTTAGTAGCACACACCTGAGGGAAACGCGACCTCGCATGTGGCCTTGAAGACAAGGCAGCGTCAGCGGGCTTCATCTGACGTACAACATGGGGCTAATTGCGCTATGGCGCGATTCATATGCCAAGAATGTGACTTTTCACACGCTCTACTTAACTCCAGTCGTCCCGTTCGTGAAACTTGAGCCAGTGGGCGCTGCTATCGCTCACTCTGGGGCGCACCAGAAGCACCACGGTGACCCCAAGTGGCAGTTGGCCTTCTTAAATGCGACACTCTCGGTAGTCGCGCTTCAAGCCTTTTAGCTCGGCGTTTCTTTATGATCAAGTGTTGCTTTGCGAAACAAAATCCCTTGTCGCTGACACTCATAATGTATGTTTGAATACTACAGGCATGAATATAGCATATGTATAGCTTATGTACGTTCTGTGGTTGAGTACTATGCATGGATGCGTCATTTCATATGTAACATTTGATGACATATAGCGTGCTAGGCGTATGGCCAGAAAAAACTTTTCCTGCGTCTATTAAAGCATGTTTATCTCGCTCTTTCTTGCTACTGGTCAAGGATACGTTCATAAGAACGAAAGAATGAAATAAAATAAATAGTTTTCAAAACAAAGTAGAAACTAGAAAACACGTAAAACGCTGAATTATCTGGTAATGACATAGTTAAGCTATTCGAAAGCGTCGATGCGTCCGAGGCGACGGGCTCTTCAAGAGAGAGAGAGCATAACTTCATTAATTGTCCAGGATGGAGTCAGGGCTTGGGAAGGTTGGGAGTCCCTTGCCTACCCACTCAGCCATCGGCCGGGCTGTTGCTACTCGATGCAGGTTCTTCAAGCATACCGGGAGTATTAACAAAATTCCTGTCGCTGGTGCGGTATCAAAACGCTTCTTCACCCGTGAGCAATATGAAAAAGACCACCGAATTTTTGAACAAATGCCAACGAAGTTTAGATTAGGACCTGACACAGAAGTAGCTTCCCTTTGAGTGCCAAGTAGCTTTCCCTTTGAGCATTTAGCCTATAGTTTGAACATTTCATTCACGGTGCGGATGTTGAGCCGCTGTTGAGCTTCTAATTCAGATTGAAATTTTCACATTTGTATTGCTCATGAGGGTCTGTAATTAATGTAGAGATGATTGTAAGGGCGTTCTCTTTAACCATTATATATTTTTGAAGTGTGCCTTAAGTATAAAAGGACGTCTTGTTGGGCGAGTTGGTCACAATTCATCTTGGGTACTAGGCCCGAACACACACAGAAACAAGGAAGGAGACGGGACAAAGCGTCACTTACAACTGCTTTAATCAGAGGCACACCACACATTTATATAGCCGTCTTAGTAAGGAACACAATCGGATCAAGATTGATATGGAAGCAAACTGGTTAAATATTTCTTTCAGTCATATATAAAGATATTGATAGGTCGCATATGCACATACTTCCTTTCTTTCCGATGAAGAAAGCCTCAATTACTTCCCGCGCTTTTATATCTTTACGTTTTGCTAGAATCCACGCCCCTGCAAAACATGGTTCACAAGAGCGCAGCGGGCAGGACTTAATGTGCTTGGGTATGTTTGGCCCTTCTTTATCTTGCTCTACATTTCTTTCATGTTCCCTAACTCGGTCGTTAACGCAGCGCCCAGTTTGCCCTATGTAGGAGCGACCGCATGAGAGGGAGATTGCAAAAAAGGGGCTCCTGCCATACGACTCCGCCCATTCGAAGTTAATAAAAAGGGGGATTGCTTCACTTTGCCTGAAATCCGCCCTCGGAAAATCGTGCCCTCACAGGATGCAGTTTAGCTTCCAGAACCAATTGGCCAGGCTGTCTTGCAGCTGGATTCCCTGATTCGATTGTGATGGCAGTCGCTGAAAGCCTACTACAAAAAATGAAGAGTGTGGCTATGAGAGCTGGGGAAGATCCCCCTCCGGAAGAGGTGGTGAGACCTGTGGTGGTGCCCTATGTACACAAGATGGCCCACAATTTAAAGAAGGTTGCTAGCAGACATGGGGTGCCACTTATGTTTTCATTCCCCCAAACGCTCGGAAGCCTTTGTTATCGTATCGAAAGAATACGTGAAGATAAAAAATGGATGCGGCACCAAGCATGGGCGACCGTTTATGAAGTGCGCCGAAGGTGTCGTGTACGAAATCTCCCTCTCATGCGGCCGCTCCTACATAGGGCAAACTGGACGCTGCGTGAACGACCGAATTAGGGAACATGAAAGAAATGTAGAGCAAGATAAAGCAAGCAAGATAAGCAAGTATGTGTGTCAGCGACCCATCAATATCTTCATCTATGGCTGAAAAGAAATATTTAACCAGTTCGCTTCCATATCAAGCTTGATCTGATTGCGTTCCTCGCGTCTAAGACGGCTATATAAGTGTGTGGTGTGCCTCCGATTAAAGCAGTTGCAAGTTGCGCGTTGTCCCGTCTCCTTCCTTGTTTCTGTGTGTGTTCGCGCCTAGTACCCAAGCCGAAAGTATAATGCCCGCTGTGGTAATCCAGGGACTATAGCACTGTTCTGCCGAGCTCGATGTCGTGGCAGCATACGCGGTTACGGCGTGATGTGCAAAAAAACGCCCGTGAACTATCCATTGGGTGCCCGACGAACCCCAAGTGGTCAAAATTAATCTGGAATTCCCCACTGCGGCGTGACTCATAGTCGGATTGTAGTTTTGGCGCGTAAAACCCGATAATTTTACTAATTTTAAAGTATAACGTCTCCGTTCATTTTGCATTTATGGATGTTCGTGTCATTTGGCTAACCTCCCTTTTCTTTGCATCTCCGTGCATCCTTCTGCCTTAGCCCGCGCCTTAGTGGCAGCGTTACAATTGTGTAATGCGGTGCGGATATGGCAAAGTTGTTCCGAAACTAATTTATGCAGTTATCGCCGCATATCACGAGCACCTATATGTTTACATTCTATTACATTTTCAAATGTAACGTGCAAGATTTAGGAAAGGGTTATTTGTACTACCGCACTTGCTTAAATTTTACCCCGATGTCGTGTCGCCTCCTCACAGAAAAAGCGCTTTCTAGATTTTCGAAAAGCAAGCGATGACTGATAGTGCCAATTGTTACAAGGACACTGGCGTAGAACAAAGGTTTATTTCAACTGACCGCGAAACAGCGTATGACAAGCTAAAGTCAAGTTACAACACTTATATATGCACTGACGATTACAGACCGGTGCGCGCGCGGCACTAAGGTGAACATGCGCTAAGATAACATTCACTGATGACGCATACGTGAACAAGGCGTCTAAGTAGCAACAGACGCATGACACACTTACGCGCATATAATTTGCATGGTACGTGATGTGAAACATAATATTAGCGAATTAGGCTTTCCAGCCAATGGAAAAAAAACCTCTGATACGAGGAGCTTCGTGAATTCAGCTTATTTGGAGAAAATTTTATTAGAACATTATTAGAAAATTAAGAGAAAAAGTTTATATTTACACAGAAAACGAACGACTTGTGCACGAAGGCGAGCGCCTAATTCAAGTAACTGTGACAGTCGCGTGACCCGAGGGGAACAGTGTTGGGCCCGCACTTCTGCTTGTGAGGCCGATCTCACAAAGCGTTTCGTTCCTAAGTGCTGTCTGTCATCGGCCCGTCGCCTTCGGCTAATCCAACCGATTTTGCTGACAAATACACGGACGAAAATTTCTAGCGCAGAACTTTTTTTAACGAATACAGGCCCTGCGCCCGTATTCCCGCAAAAAAGCTCTTACGCTGTAGAATTGTTCTTAAGAGAAAATTCCAGCCAATCATGATAAGCCGGCCGGCCAATGACCAACGACACTTACGAATGAAAAGCTTTGTGAATTTGGCCGCCCGTGTTCATCAAAAAAAGTACTCATACGCTATAGGATCTCCTTCAGAAGGTCAAATTTCAGCCAGTCCTGATTGTGGACATATCATTAGCGAAGGCGGGCAGGCACTGGCAAACAGCACTTACGAACGAAAAGTTTTGTCGATTCGAAGCCAGGTGTGCTTCGAACATTAAAATTTGTTTTTGCAAACGCTTTCGTCCGGCTGTCATTGCTTGTTGGTGCTGTGCGTATACTAGACGAATAAAAAAATAAAAACGTATCTGCTCATGATTACTAGCCGAAAACAGGAGGCATATGTACACTCATCGGTAAAAAGTAGGCCTCAGCAAAAGTTTACAAAGCGCTAAACATCAACAACAACAACAAAAAAAGCAAGAGACACCTGGGGCCGAATTCACAAAGGAATTCACAAAGGACGACAGTAGTTTCGAGGTATTCATTGCCAAAGTGTACCACGATATACATGGGTGTTCCAGTTACGTTTGTTCTTCAATGTATAAAAGGTCGTTTTTGTTAAATAAAGTTAGCGGAACAGTGCATTTTTAGCGCGAGTTTGATGGCGCATATTAAGACCCGTGCCATCCTCAAAATCTGTTCATTGCACCTTGCGAACTAACAAGCTACATTTCGTAAATTACTACATGTGTCGTAATTAGCTAACAAAGTTAATTAGTGCATTCTCGTCAATTAATTGATCATGCGTTTCGATATCTCGTGCAAGTAGTGTCCGCCTCTTTGAATTATCCAGCTCAAGGAATAGAGCGATATCTGCCTCGAGTAATCTTTTTTTTTTTAACATTCCTTAAAACTTGGAAATTATTACCCCGTATACTGCGGCAACGCCGTCCTACAGCGCGCGCTTGTTGGCCGCGGATACAGTCTTCGATTCGCGAGCCCTTTGTGCGGACAGGTTTTGCCCGGTTTCGCTCGTTTCCCTCACTTTTGCTCGGTGCTATCGGAGTAGTCCACGTGGTGCCAAGAGGCGGTCACCAAGTGTGTCCCGCGCGGCACTGAGTCCAGCTGTCGCCGAGCCCCGCGGCGCGCGGAATGGGTGTCGACAGCTGCAGGCCCGGCGGCTGCAACCGTGCTTTCGCGTTGGCTCCGCAGCGTCCCGCGCTCGGCGAGGCCAATTGCCAAGCGCGCTCTCCGTGTTCCTCCTCGTCGCGGGGCCCGCGTCACCGCAGCAGCTCAACCTAAACGTGACAGAACGGGCTCCCTGGCAGCGAAACGCGTAGAGCAGCGAGAGGGTAACGCGAGAGAAGCGAAAACTCGAGGCTATCCTGCCCTTTTCAGGAGGCCGTGCGTATGGCTAAGGCCTCGCTGCTGTGCTGCAACGCCATGAGGCAAAAGCGACCATTCGCGGCGCTACATTATATTAGAATGCTGCAAACGGTTTATATATATATATATATATATATATATATATATATATATATATATATATATATATATATATATATATATATATATATATATATATAAAAAACAGGTGTGAAGCAGGCTAGAAGAGAAAACCGCTGGAGAAACGAAAGCAAAAAGCGTTTGCCCCGTCAGCTTCACCGTCCCTGTCCTCGTCTTTTTTATTTCGCTGGTTTGACGTTATTTCTTGCAGCGCAGCGTATCATCAGGTCCAGGGATGCAATCTATCGGAACGTTTTGCAGTTGGAACCAGGTCGTACCACTCTCCGCCATTATTAGTTGTGGGACGCTGCAAGCCTATATATATATATATATATATATATATATATATATATATATATATATATATATATATATATATATATATATTGCGAGAGCGCGCTATCGAAAGTATGTTTTTCGCTCGCGTATTAATTTCGGTGCCGTGGACGTCGCGGATTTCAGAACAACATTTCGTCAGACGTTCGTTCCTTGTCCCTCCTTTCATCACCTCATTCCTCGTGCGCCCTTCGTCATCCCTTTAACTTCTATAACTTGCCCGTCATATTTAACGCATAATCACTGAATGACTTGACATCCTTCTAGCATGCGTAATAAAACACACATCATCACTGGCTCACATTTTCATTGCCGTGCTCCTTTAGCTTGATAATCTCAGAAGTGCCCGTCAGGGCTACTGCCGTTCACTTCCTTTAGTTACAAACTCAAATACTCTTAACAGCTTTGGATACAGGCTCGTGAACACACTGGTATAGGGAAATCAACCGCGTTAATTGAATCAAATAGGGAACGCGCAGTTCGCGTTACATCGCGTTACTGTGTGCATTTTTCTTGTTTTTTTTTCTCTCTTCCTTCTCCCTTTATCCCCTTTATCCCTTTCCCCAGCACAGGGTAGCCAGCCGGTATTTACACTGGCTAACCTCCACGTCTTTCCTTCCGTTTTGTCTCTCTCTCTCTACTTGCCTTTGTGTGCATAGGCAGGTATTAGTATCCCCCTCCTGCATACAACTCTTCGTAGCGTGTCTTCAAAAAGATTTTTACCATCGTTTCTTTCTTGCTTCTCAATTTTCTTCGCCTTACGTTCTCTGCGCAAGCATGGCCCATTTATTAGCGGACACGACAATGAAGCCATTGCTGAGGTAAGCGCATAAGTTAGTGTTTCAACATTTACGTGCTCTGATGCACCAGAGTGGTAGCGTACACGCGGCTCGAGATGTGTTAGTAGTTACTGCAAAAAAAAAAAAAAAAAAAGATTACCACTTTCTGTTAAAGCGTATAAAATGGAGCTGAACGTTTCTACCGTATGTGGACAGAACAACATGATTCAATGACGCCCTCATTTTTCTTTCTTTTCTTTTTCCTCTGTGAATAAGTTCTACATGAGCAGAGCCGTTGCGCCGAAACGCAGCATTTGACAGAATCATCTGCGAAGTTGCATCTCTACGCGGGATTCGAAGCGTGAGCGGAAAGTTACTTCCCTGTGTGGAGAGAACGACTTTCGTTCTCAATATTTTTTTAGCGCTGTCGGCCACCACCGACGCGTCAGTGCAATATTAGACAGCGGCTACGCGTGCGGTGCTCTTCGCGTCTGTATCTCTCTATTTGGTATTACTTCTTTTTTTTCAGTTATACGTCACCGCTACGTGAATTTCAAACGCGTTCCGCATATATGCGGCGTTAGTTTAGAGCAAGCTCGCGGGTCTCGAAGCACTTAACGTTCCAGCCCTTCTTTTAATTAATTAATTTATTTGTTTGTTTATTTGAGCTCTCACACAAACCGGCGCGCGTGTGTCGCTTTCGGTTGCACTTGCTCGGGGTTGCGGGAAAAGCTTTGGGGAAGCCGCGCACTCATCCCGGCGCCCTTTGGTGCTTGGGTGACGGCGGCGTCACCCTTGCCCCCACCCCACCCCCGAGCGTGCGTCGGCGCGATGCCGGCGCTCTCGCTCGCGTGCCCACCTTTCCCGGCGGGAGGGCACCCATAAAAGTGCGCCAGCCACTCGCGCCGTTCCCAGGGCCCAACGCGGCCGATAAGCGAGAGCCTCCCCCGCCGGCCGCGTCTTTAAGGGGACGCGCTCTCTCGCGTTATCTTGTCGATATCTTTACGCGGAGCCCCCCCTCCCTTCTTTCTCGGGCATATATGAAGTTCGCCGCGGATTCCCCGAAATGCCCTCCTTCTCCTTCGCGCACAGCAAAGAGAAACAGGCCGCCGATACATAAACAAGCTCGGCTTGTGTTTATAACCTCTGCCTGGGATAGAAGAGAAAAAAAAAAGGCACTGCTGCCTGCTATACGAAAAAAAAAAATGTATGCTACACAAATACGAAAGAAAGCCCGCGCGCCTCCACCGCATGCGTGTTTTGCCTTCATAAAGAGAAATATGCCCGGTACGCAATCCGCACGCCGGTGGCCGGCGGGAACGACGCCGAACCGCCGCCCTTTCCCGCATCGCGCGAGACAAAAGCTGACGAAAGGACATCGCGGTGCGCGCGTTTCTGGCCCTGCAGCGACCGGACGCGCAGCTGGATGCCGCCGCTATCGATGCGGCCAGCCGGGCCCGCCACCGACGCGGTTGACGCTGCCCCTTTAATGGGTCACTGGCATAGGCGGTCATCGCACACCCGCCCGCCACAAAGGTCACCGTCCTTCGCGAAGGGCGCGGCCACGGAGGCTCGTGCGTCAGCGCGAAGGCTGTGCGCGAGCGTATACCGGGGCCGGTATTCTCAGCGCACTCGGGTGCACTGGAACGGTACGTGAGAACAGCCGTCGGCCGATCGACGTGTTTATTAACCGGGGCAGCCAGCGAATCACCAAAGATAAAAAAAAAAGATAAGAAAGAAAGAGAAAAGGAAAAAAAAAGAATAAAATGTACGTGAAGTCAACCCCTGGAACTAACGCGCTTTCATTTAAGTCGCCAGATGCCGATTCTCAAATCCCGATTTGACCAATAGACGTGCTGACACTGTTTGTTGAAATTAAGGCAGTTAGTCACAATGGTGCCAATCTAGTCGACGTGCTAGCTAATGAACATAAACTACGAGCGACGCGCAAAGAGCTCTCGGCGCTTAAGTGTAGTCGAGATTTGCAAATTGCACGCCACTCTTTAGAACGGGCGTGTTTAAAATTGGCAGCACAAAGACACTGACACGAAGGAAGACCACAGGGGCCAGAGGGACAGACTCATTGCATACGTGCCCAGTACTGACAAAATAAACGATGCGGATAACTTTTTTTTTTTTTTTGACGCTTCTAGCATCGTACATTTCTATGCGATATTCTACCACGAGTAGCTTGAATGTGAAAGAGTGCGCTGTGCATACTACGGACGCCCACCGATGCGTAACGGCCCTCGAGGCTGCAGCACCGCCGTGGCCGCGCGAGCGACGCGCCGCCCTGCACCCGAGCAGGTGTTAAAACAAGAAGCCAAGGAGGGAGACCCGGCGTCCGTTCCCACGTCTGCCCCCGCAGACGCGCGCGCCGTAAAAACGTAGGCCCCGCGGCTCCATTACAGAGCGCCGCGCAGTCTGCGGCGTCGTCTATTTGGCAAGATGAGAAATACGGAGGGCCAGCGCGAAGGGCGGCGCGGAAAAGAGATGGGGGGCTCGGGGGCAACGGATGCCTCCGCTGGCCGTGCGCATAAATCAGGCGCAGACAAAGAGTTACGCGGAGGAATTCCGCCGGTGTCCCTCCGAGGGGAACCGAAAATGGGTCTTCTTTTGCCGGCGAACCGCCTATTACGGCTCTTTCACTCTCCGCTGCCGGAGGGGGTCTCGTATAGGCGCGGAATTTCCCCCAACTCATAAGCAGCAGAAAGAACGGCCTATCGAATTACAAGACCCCCCCCCCCCCCCTCCCCTTATGTCTATTTACCGTGCAGTGAACAGGTCATTCCGGCGGAGCCTTCTCTGGTTTCGGGGCAGGGAAATATACCTTGCGTGTAAACGCATTAACTTTTCGTGAGCGTTGTAGCTGAAACAGTATAGATTCGAAACGAGGCTTAAGTGACGTCGCGTTTTTCTTTTTTCTTTCTCTGCCGCTTTGCACATTGTCTGCAAAAGTAAATAAATCGTACGCAGTTGACGTCGAAGTCATTTTACAGCGAATCACTCCTATGCATGCGCGATGTAGTCTTGCGTAGAATGTGCAAGATACTATCAACATCCTTTGTTAGCCTACTTTTTTTTTTCTTATGCGCTTTGACTTTAACCCGCTGGCCAAATGCTTACTACTTGTTGACTAATAGCTCTATAGTTGATTCCTTTTAGACGCAACTGCTGTTTCTTCCGTATTCGCAAAGCAGTTCATACGCCAGAGTGGTTCGCGAAGGATGCGGGCCAATCTGAATTGCGAACGTATTATTAGCGAAGCAGTTCTTATGAACGAAAACATTTGTGAATTGGGCGGCCCTTTCTTTCTGCGAGAAAGTACTAAGGAAAAGCTTCTTTTGTACCACCAGCAAGCTTTGCAGGGCAGAGTGGTGGCTGAAGCCCGCCGAGATTTCTCTGACATACGTCGCTCACTGAGGCCGTAATCGAAGGTAGCGATCGCGCTGCCAAATCTGAAGCGTTAGTGAGCAATGTCGACATGAACATCGCAGTCTCAAGCCAGTAATATCTTATTTTCACTTAGTAATGCGTACTTCCCTTTGTTACAGACGAAATAAAACAGCAGACGGTTTGCTAGCTCAGAAATCGGCACGCGAACGACAACAAAACGAGCGAAAGTCGCGCAGACTGTGCTCTTACACAGCAGCCTGGCTGGATAAAATACAACGCGAACCATTGCCACTGCGCTCACATTGGAACGCCGAGGGATGCGTGGCTAACATTATACTTAAAAACGCATTCGCATATTTTAAAGGATGTTTGGTGCGCAGCCCGAGAAAGTGGAACGTGGCCTTGGACAATGCTGAAACTATGTGGTTCAAAACCTGACTCATAGTTTAAGAATGGCAGATACGTCGACAGCGTCTGCAATGTTTTTAGACGATACTGACGTTGTCGGTCAGTTGCTGAGGGCCACAGAACTGCAATGCGGAGTTCAGGCGGAGCAATTGTGCGAACAATACGTTTGCAATTCTAGAAGCGCCAGTATTTTTGATACCAGCCGACCAACATGACCAACCCGGCGTAGGCGGGTGAGTCACGCGTCGATGCCTCACGCAACGACAAACACGGAAACGCGAATCTCTTCTGCCCGAGTCCCGTTTTGATAAATTATGGCGCATCGAGCTAGGCGCACTGTCATCGTCAGAGGCGTCATAGCGCCGTGTGCTATAGCGATAAAAGAGCAACATTAGCGCGAACTTCGTGCGAGCCGAGGTCAGAGAGAGTGATTAATCGTGCTGCTCGCCCCGGTATGTATACGGGAAAAGCGGCTCATGTGGCCAGGGTTGGCCAACGAGCACGGCGCAGGATCGCCCGAGGATGCCGTGGAGGAACAGCGCGACGACGTCCTCGACCGCCGCGCTGTTCGCAGATGCCCGCAGCGAAAAGTGCGGCGCATGCGGCCGACAAGTGTCGCGCCTGCCTCCGGCGACGGAAACCCGCAGCAGTGACGAGGCACGCCTATGGCGCGCAGGCGTTGCGTCACTGTCCGCGGCGCGCTTTCCTCGCGGCGAAAGGACGGTGCCGTCGAGCAGAGCCGCCCGTCTCGGGCCGCGTCATACATGAATGCGAAAGGCTCGCGTGGCGCGTATATCGCTTCGCAATAAGCCAGGCCGCGCAAAACGAAGCAGGCGACTCCTCGCTGCAGCCTACCATTAACACTGAATGTGCAGAGCCCTGTATACACGCGTGGTTACGGGTATATACCTGCAAGCAGGATAACATGGGTAAACGGACGCGCGTTCCGCCTTTGGAGGGGCACGCTAATATATAGCAGGACGTGGAAAGCGCAAAGTAGCTTTTCATCGTTTTAAATTGTTGTTGTTGTCCATGCAGAAAGACAAAGGCTCCGCATATGTTCGTCGTGTTTATTTTTTGCTTGTTTGTTTGCTTGCATGCCGCTTCTATTGGTGCGAAGTCCGCTGAGTTTCATTCTGCACGGCGCATTTGTTCTTGCGTGACGTTCGGAGGAAAACCAGAACGCGGAAAATCGATTACCGACAGACGAAAAATAAAGAGCCGCAACTGTATGTCGGCGCACACTCGGCGAGTTTAGTCAGCTGACCAAGCGGCCGTTTTGTTTTCGGAAGGCTAAACAGCGCCTAATGTTATTGTTACCGTTACATCTCCCTCACTGCAAGCAGTAGTTGCGCGTCCGCACAAGTTCCAATGCCTCAGCGCCAGGCCCTTTCGCGGCGCCTTTGTGCGCATCTGAGCCGTGCTTGTGCAGCACCTGGACTCACTTTTGGGGGCGGACCTGGAGCAGCGAAACTAGCAGAAGTAACCGGCGAAAAGCAGCAACGCTGCGCGCTAGACTTCCGGCAACATTTCGGGTCTCCGCCAGATGAGCGGAGCTTCTGCGGCTCCTCAGGCGCTCGCGGGAACGCGGGCGGCGCGGGCGCGTGCCAGCGCCGAGCGCGCCGAGCCGTCGTCGGTGTTTGCGCCTGCAGAACACAATTGCGGGCCACTATGCGCGTGTAAAGCGCGCGACGGCGATGAAAGCGTCTCTCCCCACCCCTCGGCGGCACAAGAGAAGAAAGGGAGGAGGACAGGGGGGCGACGATGCGAACTCAACCTTGGCTCGGCTGGCGCCACTCGCGGGCCGAATCTCGGCCGCATCCGGCCGAAGAACAACACAGGGTGCCTGAAATATTGCAGGCCCGAGTATTTGGCCGCGGACGGGCCGCTGCAAGCGACATCTCGTCGCTGCGGCCGCAATTAGAGGCTCTTCGAGGCGACCTCATTAAGGAAAAAAGGCGCGCACACATTTCCGCATTGCCGGCCCGACCTGCCCCAGGCCAGAGCTCTCGGTTCATCGGCACAAAACCGCAGGTGTATGCCTACACATACTTGTCCGCTTAGTGCAGACAGAGGGTGCGCTGACAGTGCACGCTAAGAGCTGGTCCCTCGGGACGCCCTCCTGTGTTCAGTGCTCTGCACTATATTTACGCGCCATGTGTCGCGCGCCTGCTTTGCGCTGTCGCACGAGCTCCGCCCTGAGTTGGGCTGTTCTGGTTAAGTAACGAGCAACTGCTGAACGAATATTTTTTGGGCGACCCGCGTAACTCCCAATTTTTCGCAGCCGCTAAGCTCGCGCAAGGTTCCCGTGCCACCACGCGCACGATCTCTGTGGTTAGAAGAGGAAACTGCATTCGCTCACGCACATGGTTTCGTGTATAGGCGGTTGCAAGCCTTAATTAAGCCGTCTTGCCGGCTTTCCGATGCACGGAACACTTGGTCGACGAAGGCTATGATTGATAGCGTTTCGTTCTCAGATTTCTTGCCACACTATGATTAAGCACATGTCCACACCCGTTGCACGCGAGATTTCTGCTACAACTATCCCGTTGTAATGAACGGCACCAAACGCCGCTTTGGAAGCGTCTTGATTCCGTATTAATGACGGTGCTTCCGTGCAATGTAGATGTGCTGAAGCTGTTTCAAGTCATTACACAGTACCCGTGATACACTAAACAAGTGTCCTTTGTTCTTGCGCCCTTGAGCTGTTTAGTTGTTCATCAGCCTCGAGTTGCTCAGCGACTGCAGAGTTGAATTCCGGATTCAGGGTTTTGTACCAACAGACTGAATAGTCTGCACAGTAACCTTTTGCAGTATCGATCACAATTCCGAGTGTACCAGTTTTAGGTTCGGAGTTGCCGTTTTAGGTCTGGATTACTGGTCACTCAAAGGCGTTAAGGCACCGAACTTTGTGTGCGCGCCGTGCGGTTAGTAGATGTCTCGTGCTCAGCGTGACTAAAATGTCAAACAAGGATGCCGCTTTCGCATTTTTTTAAAACGATGCATCAGTGCCACCTAAAATAATTCGTCGTGGAAATTCGTCCTCAATCTCTCAATCAAACGCGCAAATTAGGATAATTAAAATAAAATTTGTCGACGAAAAGGTGCTCTCTAATGTCTACTGCTTATCGTTCCGAGGTAAGTCATTTATTGAAGTTTAGTTTACGTTCAGTTGCTCTTATATAAATGTCACGAAGGAGCAGTTAGTCCGCAGAAGTTACTGCCATATACCCGCTTAATCCGAGACTTTTGGCACGGTCTTGGTATTCGGACGCAGACTTGTGTCAATGAGTGAGCGCTACGTTTGTTAGCTCGACGTTTGCACTTTCATTAAGTTGCACGTTCCTTTTGTCATTATCAGCAGCTTTTGGACAAATATAGTATACATATAACGGGCCCTTCGACTCCTTCAGGTGAGGCCATTAATACCGTCTCTTGTCTTCGAGTATTTCCTATCTCTTCTGAGCTTAGCTTCCAGAGTGAGTAAGTTAAATGCAAGGATATCGCTTCTATTTTCTTTGTCTTTCTTTTTTTCTTGCGAGGGGGGGAGGGGGTTAAAATGTCTCAACGAAAGAGGCCTTCAGGAAATTCGCAGGGAATTGAAGAATATTGAAAGAACTATATAGGACGACCGCAGAGTTATTGAGAAAAACATTAGTCTATTTTCGCATTCATAGGAACTTGAAGAAAAAGAATCATGTCGGTTCGCTTACACATTGTTGGAGTAAGGCATAGTTACCGTACAAAAGCTGTTTTATTTTATAGTTAACAGAAATTTAAAAGAAGAAACGCCTGTCAGAATGTCAGCATAATTGAAACCAGTGAGCTAGGGTGACATTCATGGCACGACAAACTGGAATGCAGAATCGACGAAATTCATTAAATAGTTTGTACTTAAATAATTTAGGGCACATATTGGAGTTTACGAATTGAAACCAAACAGTTTTCAATGCACAACTAGTAGAAACGAGTTTTGAAACTAGCACCAGCTCTGAGATGAGCGCCGTCAAACTGCACTGGTCGAACCTATGGTTTTTCTTTCTTCTTCTTTCTTCATTTTTTTTAAAGATAACGCCTTATAGTGCATATCAGCACAAATTTAACTGGAACATCGATGTACTTTGTCGCACACTTTGGGAACGCATATCTCGAAACTGGTGTCATCCGCAGAATTCCTTCCAAATGGGTATATGCCTCGCGAACTCACCGGCTCGAATTGTCGTAACATGTGCCGTAAGGTAATTAACTATACAAAATTTTGTTAATTAGTCACTTATGCGTTACAATTTCTCGTGCAAGTGATGTCCGCTTCTTCAAATAATCCAGCTCAAGAAGTGGAATTGAGCTTTCGGCCACGGGCGATATTTATTTTTGAATTCGGCTAGCATTAAAATAGACAGATTCTATCGAAATTGACCGTCGTTTGTAATCTTCTTTTTTTCCCTCCTAATTATCGTGCTCCTCTATATGTAATTTTGAGCCATTCCTTTCTTGCAATCAGTATTTAGCGTCATATTTATATATGCGAGCATGTGCACGCAATGTCCTTACAGTAACAATTATACTGGTACTGCAGCCTGCCGACGTGTGGCTATACAGCATACAGAAGAGCGCACACTAATATCAGCAGTATGCTGTGCTACTCATAACACTGTGGGCACGCTTAATACCGTTAGCAGTATAAACTGTTAATATTATTGTTAACGTGACGCACACAACAGCTGTTCGCGAGTTTTGCCAGACTAAATTCAGGCTGACATTGATAGCAAAAGCGTTGTTCTGCGAAATGGAAATCAAGATGCGGCATTTGTAGAGGCGGTGTGCGCTAACGAACCAGCAGTATGCGCAAAATATTTTATGAGCGCGGCAAGCGCGTACAGTGAAAGACAGTCGTATCCTCCACAGCGCGAGCAACTGACAGAGTCGAAGCGAATAATAAATTCAATACACATATAAAACATACAAGAAAAACGGGCCAAGTTTCGGCCTTTTGCGTGGGTGAGAACTTGAGTTACTCGACCCGCACTATACAGAGACTTGAAGCCTCGATACTCGATATGGTATGCTGCAGCTCGCCACGGTGGCGGAGGTCTCCTCCCGGTCTTATACTGTTTCCTTGCCTTCTAATCTCGCAGTTCATTCGCCGCAGACGTAACTGTAAGGGCAAGTCATATGAATAAACCTAGAAACAACAGCCCTTCCTCTGAACCACCTATAGACACCGCAAAGCGCATCCACATGACACACAAGGACGCGAACCCGGTCAAGCGCATCTGATAACCACACAAACACACGCACAAAATAACTGTGCATGCTGCGCCCTTGTTTGGTCTTGCACGGCAGCATGTTCTCCCGCATGAAGAAACTGCTCAATAGAGTCTCGCATTTTCAGGGACGCTACACAAACCACGAAAGATTACGGAGCGTATATATGACCACATGACAGTGGAAACAAGCACTACACTTTCAATGGGCACATATAGTACAGCATTCCGACTGTCCAGAGAAATTCACTTTAGCTATAGAAAAAAAAAAGAATAAGAAATAAAGAAAGCGACTGCCACGTAAAGCGACTGAGTCATTAACTGGCAATCAGGCATAATTCTTAAGTTTATCGACTATATAGTGCCTGTTGATATACAGATCCGGCTGTACGTGTTGCTAGGTTCTGCCTTTCAGCACAAGCACAGCCAGAGACTTCGGTCATCTGGCTCAAACAAGGCACGATATCGGTCTGGATTGGGGCGCGAAGCCGGAAACAAGAGAAACGGGAAGCCCGAGGACGCGTGGACGCACGCAGGGAACCACTGCCTACCTGGCACTTACAGGTGATACACTTTGTCGAGATGCCAGGGACGTACGTGATTTGGCCCTCGTTGCCGCACTTGATCGAATCTCCTGCAAGGGGAGAGAGAGAGAGAAAAGAGAGAGGCGTCAGCGTTACGAATTGCTCACCGGCATTATATACCGGGGGGCGCCAATGAAGGCAAAACTCTCGCACATCACGCACTGGCTGCGCCCTAACTATAGCTGCTCGCAGCGACCTATAGAGTAAGCCACAAGGTCGCCAGGAAAAAAAAAAAACGAAAAGTGCCACACGATAAAATAAGGGCGCGGGACAAAACGAAAATTGAATCTAATGAGCGGCTGATTCGTGAGCTGTAGAGAATGTTTGAGTTTCTTGCGTTGAATGCAAAGACAATTCCCGTTGCACGAAAGTTCTTCCACAGACGTCACAGTTTACGACGACATCAGTTTTATCGCACTTAGAGCTCTCTTTTGTCATCCAAGCACGGTGCTGTTTCGTCTATCTCTTCTCTTTTTCTTTTTCGAGAGATAGATTAAAACGAGGAAGACCTTATAGCAAAGTTGACTCAATAAAGTGAGACGGATCACATCTTCAACAAATAACTGCAATGTAACAATTCCCGTTAAATGAAAAGCGCAGAGCACGGCTTCGGGAGATGCTGCATTCATGCAACTCCGGGCATTTTACGAGAATAAAAGACACAATGACCGCGCAAAGACAGCAAGATGATGATGCACGATGTAGAGCCGGCAACAGCGGTGACGAGCTGCTCGTTGCTGACGAGCAGACAGCGTGGTGGGGACAAGTCTCAGTGACGCTTATTAAAAGAAATGAGCCGAATTTAGCCCCTCCTGAGGCTGGCACATGCCCAGCAAGCAAAAAAACTGCACCTCGGAGACAAGCACACGGATAGAGTGGTCCGGAAGGACCGTCTAATGAGATAACTGGGTTATGAAACTGAAGACGATGTTACGTAATTTGTTCATCTCTTTTGCAGTTCGTTTGTTTCCTTTCTTACTTTTCTTTTCCTGTCCATACTGCGTATTGTACTGCGGAAACAAGAAGCGGTCGAGCTTGAGACACGAGGACGAAAGCGATGTATGATGCTTGTCCAGGGAAGAATGTTGACGAGAGTTGTATGCACTGAGAAGTACAACGCGTATCCGAATACATTCAGTGCTTCATACCCCTCGTGTCGGAGTGGCACATCCATAGTGGGGGATTGGCCTAAAATGCATGTACCCAGTGGCACATACCCAGTTGAACAACCCAGTGCCGAAGTTATTTGCTTGGGCGCATGTATACTAGCTAGCGACCCAAGTTGACTACTATAGGCTAGACAGTAGCCAGAAACAAATTGCCTATTCGGGCACATACCCATGAGCCCCTGTTGCCTATATATATCTACAAATATATCCGGGGAGGGAACGACGACGATCAAACGACAAACCCCGGGGAAGAGGCAAGGAAAGCTTCGTATTTTGCTTGCTTCGCTTGTCACGCGTGGATTACAAGAATGTTACCTGCGACTGCCTTGGACCAGTCGCGTGCTTCGAGCACTTCCTGTGATAACCTATAGCTCTAGAAGATACGTTTGGGCCGCGGTGAACGGTACTGCGGAGTGAGCATGACTGGTGGAGTTTAGTGTCAAGCCGACACACATTTACGCGCTCCCTCTCCCTGACTTGGGGGAGTTGGATCGCTGCACCGCTAGAAACTAATGTTTAATAGTCTCAGAAGAGAACAGCAGTTTACGATAGGTAGCGAGGCACTGGAAGTGGTAAAGGAATACGTCTACTTAGGACAGGTAGTGACCGCGGATCCGGATCATGATACTGAAATAATCAGAAGAATAAGAATGGGCTGGGGTGCGTTTGGCAGGCATTCTCATATCATGAACAGCAGGTTGCCATTATCCCTCAAGAGAAAAGTGTATAACAGCTGCGTCTTACCAGTACTCACGTACGGGGCAGAAACCTGGAGGTTTACTAAGAGGGTTCTACTTAAATTGAGGACGACGCAACGAGCTATGGAAAGAACAATGATGGGTGTAACGTTAAGGGATAAGAAAAGAGCAGATTGGGTGAGGGAACAAACGCGAGTTACTGACATCCTAGTTGAAATCAAGAAAAAGAAATGGGCATGGGCAGGACACGTAATGAGGAGGGAAGATAACCGATGGTCATTAAGGGTTACAAACTGGATTCCAAGGGAAGGGAAGCGTAGCAGGGGACGGCAGAAAGTGAGGTGGGCGGATGAGATTAAGAAGTTTGCAGGGACAACATGGCCACAATTAGTACACGACCGGGGTAGTTGGAGAAGTATGGGAGAGGCCTTTGCCCTGCAGTGGGCGTAACCAGGCTGATGATGATGATAATGATGATTACCGCTAGATAACGCCAGACACCGCTGTTAGTGGTCCGCATAACGGGTCCATAAACTGGAGTCAACCACAGCCGTGGAGACAGCTGGACTCCGACAGCGACGACTCGGACTTGGGGAGGCTTAACAAATGAAGTCTCTCTCTGGCTTGTCTGTGCAAGACACAAAGATGAGTTCATGCGCTAGTCAGGTCGATCCCGCTCTCCACGGTCTGGTGCTGGAGAAACGGCATCCCACAGGTGAAGCACCAAAGCGCAGCAACCTTACAGGATTCGTTCACATTTCAGCACAAATAGCGCGTCGTCGTGCCATTTAAATTATTTTGTATGCTATAGCTCGACAATTGTTAGCTCCGCGCAAACAACCTAAAGAACGCATTAACTCAAAATGGGCCTTTTTGGACCCTGCTCAGTGGCTTCGGACAGCAGCAGGTAACGGGGCGCGAGCCTCCCGGCGGTAAATTTGCGCCTCGCTGATATACGGCGTTGCCGCAGGTCCGAAGCACAAAGTGAAGATTGCATTTTTTTTTTTTTCGCAGTGACCCGCGGCATGGTGCCGATGAGTGACGCGGTGCGAAATGGGGGGGGGGGGGGGGGGGGGCTAGAGCAGTCCTGCCCTTGGTTCTGCCCACACGGGGCGACGCGCATTCGTTAACATAATGGCAGCGCTAAGCAGCGCGCGCCGTCGCTGCTGCGGCGGTCACCTTCCGAGTGCCGGGGCCAGCTCCTCCTCCGTGACTTGCACGGCAAGCAGAGGAGATCTGTGATATCCGCGCGCGGTGGGAACCGCCATCTCACCTCGCGCCAGCCAAGGTCCGGGGCGCGCCTCCCGGTGAGCGGTTCGCCGCTAATCGCTCCCGCCGCAGAAGAAGCGCCGCGAAGACAATGCGCGCCCGCTGTCGGCGTAATTACGCGGGAGGAGCGGGCAGCAGCGAAGTGTTTGTTTGAGGGAGCACTGCGCATTGCGAATGCAAATCCAACTGCGGCCGCGCACAGCGCGGGCGGAGCCGCGTACAATGGCCCCCGCGCGGCGCTCTTCGCAATTACTGCGGCGCGCACGGGCCGATCAGTCGCGCGCGGACATTAAGGAAAGCGGGCACGTTGGTCTACCGGTGAAGCTGGCGCGCGTAGAAACTGCCGGGTTTTCCCGAGACTGCCGCCCAGACTGGCTTCTCCCCGCTATGTACTGCATTCGATTGGGACTGCGCCCGCTAAATAACGACGCTAGCGCGCCCTCATATATTTATTGCGCGCAGCCGGCTGCGGCAGCGCGGCCTGGAATGTGTGATAAACGGCGCGCGCGGTTATACGGTTCGCTTTTCCTGCCTTCGGGCTGCTGCTCCTCGAAGCTGCCTCTCTCTGCCCGCGTTCTGCCTGTTTTTCGTTGCGTTTTTTTTTTGTTGCTGTTGTTTTTTTAGTTTTCATTTTGTCGCTGGTAAGTGCGGGCGCTAGAAATGTGCCGATGACGCCACTGATGGTCTCGTTGATACATCTGTCGCGTCTGGTAATCGCTTGTCCATTGCGGACTCGCATTGCAACAGCCCGTCGGTTTCAGGTAAAAGGCATGGCGTGCCTCACTCACACGTGGTTTCGCGCAGCGAAAGAAAGCCCCATGGCCGAAAGAAACTCGTTTAGTATTTGCACAAGATGGCGACGACATCGCACATCTAATAGGATTTGTTCAGCCTTTCGGAACTTCGGAACCCCACGAAGAGCTCAGTGTGATGTTAGCTTACGTAGCACACTGAATACGCAAACGAGGTTGCCACATTGCTAGGAAGATAGCCGTCTGCAATAGCCGTTGACGATGCCCTAGCTCTAAACTTCTTCCGCTCATATGCGCATGCACAATGCACAAATGCTTAGTTCGACCCTTCGGTGTTTACTGCATGGCGATACATCAGCATGCCGTGTTACTGCTGAATACATGTTTTGGACGCGTACTCGTGACATTACGTCGTTCTTTCGGTTCTTTGGTATTCCTAGTCAACTACAGATACGTTATATCCTTCATGACGTACATAAGCGAAGACGCCGTTTTTGTCTTTTTGCAGAGGGCAGACACGTCAAAGGAGCATTACCTTGCTCACCAAGAGATAAAAATAAACGCTGTTCCTTTCTACACGCACTCGCGCTCACACCGTATTCGGTAGTGTATCGAGTGAGGCTTTATTTATTCTTTTGGCGATCGCGCAAAGGTGCGATTGGGTTTAATGTTCCCAAGCGCTTCCAACCCCCTCCCATTTTTTTTTTGTCACGTATTTATTTCTGTTTATTTTATTTCTTCACTTATTTCTTTATTTATTGTTGCTCCGTTCACAACGACGCCTGCGAATGAAAGTCCAGATAGCCTCATGAGAAGGCGAGCCCTCGAAGGGCGATGGTCCACCACACGTCTCTCGATTTCGCTTGGTATCGGCGAGAAGACAAGCGAAGAAAAAAAGAAAGACAAACAAAGTAGCGTGAAGTCGCGAGTGCGTGGCATGCAAATCACCTGCGCATCAGCGGCGCGCGCGCTCAGGAAGCTGAAAGAAAAAAAAAAGAGCACAAACGCGGTCCGTGCGAGCATGCAGTGGAGGACGAGGAGGCGCGCGCCTCGCCTGCAGCGATACCAATCTGGCGTAAGCGATGGCCTTCGGGCGGCGCCGATTACCCTTGAATTATCACCTCGGAACGCGCGCGCGCGCGTGCTCTCCGTTCTTGCTGACACGAGCTACTCGCCAGCCTGCCACAGGAGCCGCTGCATCGAGAGGCGGTAGCAAGCAACAGCACTCAGCTGCGCTTGACAATCGCCGACTCGCCTGACAGGCCGTCCTGCGGTCCGTCCCGCGGCTCTTTCGTTCGTTCGGCCGGGGCGTGCGCGTAGCGCTTGGAGATCGCGCCGGCGATCCGGTAGCTGCGGCCGAAACACAGAAATAAAGCGAAGAAAAAAAAAAATAGGGGGCCCCGACCGATTGTGTTTTGCTTTCGTTGTTTGCTTCCGTCACTCCGCGCGTTCCGTCGAGCTCGCTGAAGTGTGTCGTCGGCGTTCTCGAGAGGTATAGGAACCCCCCCTTACGCCGCCCCGCCCTTCCCTGTTAGCTCCCCTTCTCTCCATGAACGTGATCGGCGTGCCCGACCATCTCGCGTTGCCATCTCTCTGGGTACAACAAGCAGGTAGCATTGCGCAGACGACGGGAATGCACGGCCTCTCCCTTGCTTTTTTTGTTTTGTTTGTTCTTCTTCAGAGCGGTGGACGAGGCACAACGTTTCACCACTCCGTTTGCCGTACTCGGTCTCTCCTTGTCAACAGGTGAAGGCCAGCCCCCTCTAAGTGGACCCAGCTTCTGGTGATAACAAAGAACCGAGAAGAGAACTGGAAGGCCAAAAATAATAAGAGCGATCAGTGAAGCCACTTCGATAGCGTGACCTCAGGGGCAGCGAAAAAGCCGTATGAGCGTTGATGTGACAGATAGTAACGAAAAGCCCGTTAACACCTCGTTCACATAAGTAGGCCCCGTCAAATTATAACGATAGCAATAGTATCGGCTCCATCAGTGCTCATACGATCTAAGCGACTTTTGTAATACAGTCCGAAACACGTAATAACCTTCCTAAGAACCCACTGAAAAAAAAAAATGATGATAAGCAAATAAAAAGTTAAACAAATGGTCAAGCGGTCGAGATCGGCCGCGAACACTTCTTGGATTTGACGTCGGTGCAAGCCTTTTTTGTTGCATCTGCTGGTGGTGATGTGGGAAAGAAGTGCCTCCGGTAAAGACTGTGGAAGCTTTTGGACGAAGAACAGTGCACGATACTGAGAAGGGCTGAGACGAAACATGCTTCGTGCGTTCACATTGAAAGAAAAAAAATAATAAAAGACCAAGAACGTGACGATAGCTATATATACAGGAAAATATTGTACACCTTTAAGGGTGAGAGTAACAGCCCCGAGACACACTAAGCACGCTCAAAGGTGCACAAAGCACCAAAGCCCATTGAGCGTGTCTCGTGGCTAAGGCCTTCACCGTTAACTGCGTGAAATGTTTTACGGCGATGTGAAGACAAAGAGAGAAACGGAGAAGTTACTACAGCGGTCAGACTGGTACTGCTCGAATGCTGGCGATGCCGACGGATCGAGACGCAGCGGAGGATAAACTAGTTGTGCTCCATAACGGGGGCACTGCCGTGATGTAATATTTCGAGACAGCATTGCCCGACTCGCATTGCTCCTAAAGCTTTCGAAATCTGTTTGCTTGTGCTTAGAAAAGAGCGCGGGGGAATGCACAAACCGAACGTTTGTAGCTCTATAATCACCCACTGATCGCCAGCTACTGCAGCTTATTAAAGGAAAGAAAACAGACGGAAAAGAAAGGAAAAAGAAAACCTCAGAGGGAATGTTTAGTTCGAAATTACCCCAAACCTCCTGTCTGAACCATTTATTTTATACTTTCGAGCGAATTATGCAGCTTATTCTTCATTCGCCTCGTTTGCTTTCTTACACGTGATGACACTGGCTTTCTGTGTATGGACACTTACAGAAGTGACTGAATGAATCACGCTGTCCGAATACGAAAATTTTGGTGCTTACTGCAGCGAAAGTGCGGAAGTGCACGTGAAACTATATATAGTAACGTCGGCGCGCACACGCGCTTTCAGTAGGTACATACATAAAAAACGTGATTGTTTGGCTCAAATTGCAAGCAGAGCCAGTATATATATATATTATATGGACCAGGCTGGTCCACCAGCCGAAACGTCAGTCAAATATGCTGTGCTTATTGAACGTACGTCGTACTCTTCTTCTACATTTATATATATATATATATATATATATATATATATATATATATATATATATATATATATATATATATATATATATATAGGGTGTCCCAACTATCATGCGCCAAGATTTAAAAAGATGCAAATGCCACGTAGCTGGGCAGAAACGAGATAGTGTTGTTTGCAGCAGTCGCTTGTAGATACTCGCATTATTTGTTTGAATTCCGCCTAATTACGTAATTAGTCTGAATTAATTAATCAATTTCTCAAATATTATAATTAGATGAAAAGTGTCAACGGGAAAATTGTAGGGCAACATGAACAACTTCCGATAGAGCTTTCTGTTGCTCAAAACGTGCTGCATAAAAGTGATTTTTCCGAGCGTGAACGAAGCCCGCGGATGCGCGCAAAAATGCTATTGCAATATGTTTTTTGTGACTCTGTAGTATACTGGATGCACAGACTGAAGCGTTGCCACTAGAGAAAATAAAAGTTGGAAAGTAACTGCATAAAGAGATAAGGCGCGCGCGGTTTATGTCGAGGAGCGTTTGGCGCGACTAGCGCTGCTTCGACGGCGCCGTGGCACGTGGGCGGTGCGAGAGGCCGAAAGGCACAAGCACGGAGATCACCGTTGCCTAAGTAGCAAAAGGGGGTGGATAGGGAGGGGGGGGGGGTGAGGTGAGGCGGCGTCCGCGTGGCGTGTATGTACCGTGGCCGCGTCCCAGCGCCCCTGCAGCAACAGCTGCCGATGAGGCCTTCGCCGCGCGCCAAGAGGGGCGGGACCGCATTAATTAGATTTCCAGCGCGAAAAGAATCATAATTGCCGAGTCACACAGAAGCGGCGCCATCATTAGATCGCTTCAGCCACCGCGCGACTGCGCGCGCAAGAGGTGACAGCCCGGCGTCAAGGCGCGAAATGTGTGTGTGTGCGCGCGCGCGCGTGCAGAGTGGGCGTTCCGCTTTGCCGCCGAGTTGTATATATCGGCTGGGAACCTGGAATTTCGTTCCCTCTCGCCCCTTGGGGCTTTCTTTGTTGAGGACGTCACCGCTGGCACCGGTGCCTGTGTACCTCGACCTTTGAGAACTGTACCTCCTCCTGTATATTCGCGCGTGCAACATTAACTGTGATTGGAATGCGATATTTTTGTGTGCAGAAAAGTAGAGAGGGAGAGAGAGATGAAGAGGAAAGGCAGGGAGGTTAACCAGATATCAGTCTCCGGTTGGCTACCCTACACTGGGGATGACAGGTAGTGGTTAGAAAGAGGACAGAGAGGCAAAAGGAGAGAGGAAAGTGTGTGCAAAAGAAGTAAGGACAGGCAGCACGTCCTAGACTGAGTTCTGTACCCATCCCTAATCTAATGCACGCCTTTCTCTCTGTCTTTTCCTTTTCGTTATCACTCCACACTCCAACTCTCGCCCTTTTAATACTTGACATAAAATACACATTGGTCCAAGTCTTGTCCTCTACCGATCAATGAAAAAAAAGGGAAAACATCAGTGCTTGGTTCAGAAACGTAGTCTTGCACATCGCCGCGGGGAGAACTGTAGGCCCACCTCCGGCGACGAAACCGAAGGTGGAAGTTTTTTCAACCTCATGCCAACTGCGTTATTCAACTAGACTGTAAATGGAACACAGACCCAAATGCAGACGCTTCAAACCCATTAAGTGTACCAGCACGAAACTGAGCCTGCTTGAACGATTTATGCCCGGTATAAATTCGAACGCTACCGGTAAATGCCCCGCCAGCAGCCGGGAAGGCCCTAGGTGCATCGTGGTTGACGCGCTAATATCATTCGCAATGCGGCCCGTTCAATTCCATATTCATTTTGCTTCGCCTCGGGCGCAATATTTTGCCGCGCACTTTTATCGCTTCGTCTCTAAGTGGCCGACGAGCGTCAGTTGTTAGCCTGTCTCGCGCACCTTGAGAATCTCTTATGGCGGGGGCATATCCAACGAACGAGTTGGAGGACGACGCGGACTGCGGGCACAACCTAATTACTTCCGAGCTATTTTCCTACGGGGCTAAACCATCCGTAAAAAGAAGGCTTTCAACATCGGCAAAACTGCTGGGAAGGCGCGTAGTCGCATACCGACCACTTCTTTGACAGGTATTCCATCGTCGCGCTCCGCAAAGGTCGACCCTGAAAGCAGAATAGGGGCAATCAAGTACGCACTCTGACGCCGATGTGACACTGAGAAAGGCAAGCGAGGCCACGGAAAGGAGAGTAAAACGCAAGGAGCAGCAAAGAAAAACGGCGGGCTGCTACACGCGCCAGGCACACCGCGGGGCCATCGTGTATACGCGCGTGATTCCCTTCGGCTGTTTGGAAACAAGAGCGAGCCAAGTGTTCGCGCTGCTTCCGGCTCGGCGAATGCAAACTTTTGACTCGGCCAAAGAGCCGAGGGCACGCCGAACACGCACTGTAAACGAGCCGCCGCCGGAAGGGCAGTGAGGTTTGAACCGCCCGGTCGGCGCGCGCGAGACGCCGAAGGAACAAACCGCACGGCAGACCGCACGCACCGGACGTCGCCGAGAGTGGTGGCGTCACTCGGCCGCTCATTCATTCATCCGCACGCCGGCGTCGCTCCGCGATCGCGTAATACGGGACACGCGGGCGTATCGACACAGCCGCTGAAACGCCCGGTCTCGTTTCTTCCTGCGCTGCAATCGTACACCCGACGGCTTTGCCCCGCGTCGTGTGAAACCGCAGCGGGCTCCCACGGTTCCGCCTGCGGCTCAGATTGAGAACCGCTCGGGGGACACTCGAGTCCCGCCTTCCGCCACCCGCCGTCGTCAATGCGTGTATACCCTACAGACAGAACGCGGGACCGTCTTGACCTGGTTTCCTATTGGAAGATATCATATATATTTTTTTATTCTTTTATCCATTGCTGAGAGCTATATACCGCATGCCCGATGTCACACGTTGTGGAGTTCTGGAGGCCATTGTGCAGGCAACCACAGTCACTTTATTAGAAAAGTGCCGAAATGCCTGGCTTCTTGGTCGGGAATTAGCTCCGAATCTGATGATGATGATGATTCTCATATACGGAACGGCCATGGACAGGCTATGAATCCGGCAGCAGGAGGGAACAAGACATGCAACAAATACTCTACGAATATACGAAAAAAGAAACTAAGAAATATGCCGAATAGCAAGAATAACACGTAAATGAGACAGACATCGACAGTTTTTTGCAGTTCTTGACATTGCTTGTCAAAGTTGTCATGATCAGACAACAGTGTCTCACCAGCATAAAAAAAAAGGAATCTCATGCCAGTGACGTCCTGCAGTTTCCACGCCAGATGCATAAATGCATTGTTACATGGTAACGGTGCTAGAACGTATATACCGACAATGACGTGTGACCCGTACATCCTGTACGTCTTGCAGTTGCTGCGAGACACTTCAGCACCTGATAATGGAGTGTCTCGCTTTCATTGCGCAGCTCACGTAGCTAGTGAAGGACTATCATCTACTTGGCCTGCGGTGTACGACACTCGACGAATGTTTGTACCCCAGTGGTTGTGCGTATCGGCGCGATCAGGCACATCGCGCTTTCCTTACTTTTCTAGAAGTAACTAACCTAAGTTCACGTTTGTAGCTTATTTCTCTTTTCAAATGACCAGACCTCCGACACTATTTCTTCCACTTTAAATTCTTTAGTGGCGTGACCTGCAGCGACCGGCCCTACTGTGTGTGACCTGTACCGTGCGTGTTCTGCTTTATCCTTTGAAATTTGCCGTCTTGCTCTTTCTTTCCTCTTTCCTCCCCTCCTTCCTATCTTCCATTTCTATGTTTCTGTCTACTTCTTTCTGAAGCGTAGGCAGGCGTCGTGCTCCCTCAGGTGGCAGTTTCCGGACTGCTCCTCGCTTTTCCTTTTATTTCAAGTGTATACATGTTTTCAAACCAAATAATAATAATAATGAAACGAAATTTTGCGGTACTCCGTGACTCGATGTAAAACATCTGAATTATAACACGTACGGAAAACGTGCTGAAGCATTAGCATGAGCGCGCTACTTTCGTTATCTGAAGTGGCAAGCCGAAGTATTTCAGGTTTCGTAAGATCGTCCTGCCAGCATAGTCAGACCCTCCTCCGTACCCAGGTATGTCTGAATGCGACCTGGGGCGGCTTGCACAAACATTTAATAACGAAAATAATAACAAATTTAAGAACGCGTTCTTGTGCGCCTTAGGCGTTGTCTATGGAACATTTAAGAACGCGTTCTTAAATTCGTTATAATTTTCGTTATTGAATGTTCGTGCAAGCCACCCCTGGTCTGGGTGGTATTTAGTGGTGGTCACCGTTCACGGCCGGCCGATCCTGTGGAATACCGCATGTTCCAGCTAGCGTTGGTCACGCTGTTCAGCGACAACAAAAGAGGTAAAAAAAAATGCACGCTGCAAGGTACTAAGATTTACGACGTTCGGTCATCATACTTCTGATGACTTAACCCCGTCGGTTGTATCTTGCACCAAGTTTTTCACATTTTGTTTTTCGTTGGCCAGCTCGGCTAACGTTAGTTGGGACACCCTGTGTAATGTAGCCTTTACCTGCGGTTGTGTGCCTGTGGCTCACACTACTGACGAAGCGCGACAAATCGTCGATATCGATCTGTCGAGCGACCTCAGTATGTCGTGTTCTTATAATAGCGTCGCTGTATGTTTGGTGTGCTGTCGCACGCATGGCGCACAAGTTATCGGTTGCCGTGTTCCACGATAAAGTTTATTCCAAAATAAAGGGTACAAGTTCAATGCGAATCATTACCGGGCTTAGAGTTCTTTTCGTACGGTGAGCTAGGTAGAATGGTCTAATTCGACTGAATAAGTCAACGCAAGTCAGCGCAACTCTGTTACGTATAATGAAAGAACAAATCACAACATAAAACCGGCACGTTTAATGCCTGCTCCTATAATTCCGGCTCATAAGTATATTCAATTAACACTTGATATTCAACCTATTTGATTTCTGATATTTCGGCTGCACAATTGTGATATGTGCCACTGGCAGCTCCGGACACTGCCGAGCGTCTGGCTGTTCTGCATAATCAAGCATGAAGTCACGACATAAAGCCTGCACATATGATGTGGGGTTGTAGGCACCTCTAGAACACACGTACCTCAATATATTAGCGCATGATATTCAATGGTTTCTTTGAACCTCCTCTCTCTCTCTCTATCTCTCTCTCTTCTTGAATTTCCTACATTTGGGCCACCCCATTCCCGGGCCACTGGGTATGTGCCGATCATTGACCAATAATTAGTGCTCCCCAAGAACATCCGCGCAGGAGGCTTTATTCACTTTGCTAAGGTTCCTGCGGTCCACGGGCCTTCACTGTAGACTGCAAGAACGCCTGCCCCTACCGCTTTATAGTGTACGCGGTTTGTTTGTGCTAATTCCTCCCTCCCTCCCTCCCTCCCTCCCTCCCTCCCTTTCTTTTTTAATCCCCCTGCTCCTTGCCTCCATGGAGGGTAGCAAAGCGGAACTACCTCTGGTTAACCTCCCTGCCTTTCTATGCATCATTTCTAATCCCGGCCACGGCGGCCGCATTTCGATGGGGGCGAAATGCGAAAACACCCGTGTACTTAGATTTAGGTGCACGTTCAAGAACCCCAGGTGGTCAAAATTTCCGAAGTCCCCCACTACTGCGTGCCTCATAATCAGAAAGTGGTTTTGGCACGTAAAACCCCATGATTTAATTATATGCATCCTTTCTCTCTGTTCGCCAATCAGCCACAATGGGTATGTGCCACTGTGACATTGTGAACATAAACATCGCTTGAGATTAAAGTTGTGTCCTGTGCGGCACAGCACCGTAATGTTTCTTCACAGGAGTATAACAAATCGTTCGTCATGCTATCACCGTCATAGTATCCTCGTAACCGTTGTCGTCACCTTGCTGCTGACGTCATACATACGCTCACTCAACACGCACACTTCATCGCCTTACACAAACACGTTCCTCCATCTGGTAACGATTTGCACAAGTCAGAATGATGCTTGATAACTATAGCTATCTTGTAAAGTGCTTCGCATAACATCAATTCCCACAGTTCGTGGGATCTGCAACAGTTCTTTTTTTTAATCTTATAAGAAATTCAAAAGAGGCTTTCCGAGGCGCATCGCATATTCCTGCGTCTTTAGAAGATCTGCTCGGCGTGCGAATTACTCCTTTATTCATTTTAATATATTCATTAGCACCATGAAATACTTTCCAGACTCCATCGGCGCATAGGCGAACGTATAGCCGCCAGCATAAGATGGTACCAAGGCCGAAATCTGCCTGGCCACCTCTCTTTGGAAAACGAGGTAACTTGATATTGCCGCTGACGTAAACTATGGGGACGGTCGGGATAACGTAACGGTCCTAGTACAAGGCTATTCCGTTTGGCCAGTGGCCTGACTCCGCCCACGTTATCGACGGTATCGGCCGACCGTGAACGCCAGTCGATAACAAAGGATTGGAATTGAGCGGAAGGAATCCCGTATGCACTATACCGGCTTGGGCTTCTGGGCAGCGACAGCGGCGCGGCATGCACTCGACGAAGCCGCCAAGGGGAGGTCGGAGCGGGAAAGAAAACGACACGAAACAGAAGCCACGCTGAGCGCGAGAGGAGCTCTATTGCTAAATCCAAATGGGGGTCCATGTTCAAGCAACGAGGCGCGACGCGGCGGCAGGATGTGGCGGCAGCGCGTTTCGCTTTCGACTCCTGCGCCGACCGACGCAACACGAGGCACGCCGTGACCGATGTGCCTTCGGCAGAGATCGTGAGCGTGCGCGTAGCCCGGGGAAGGACAAAGAGTGGCACTTTTTTGATGACTCCCATTTCCCGAGTCCCGCCTTGCGGGCTGCGCCAAGAGGGTCCCCAAGTCTTCTAGATATGGCGCAGAGGCACATCAAAATTTATTGCCAATTAAGCGCGTAATGCTCCTGGAGAAGCGCGACAGAAGGAGACGTATACCCGCGAAGCAGCGACTGCTAAGCGCGGCGACCCAAATAATCAGCCGCTGCCGCAACCGCGAGGGAATCCAGCGCGCTGACGTAAGAGCGTCCCCGGCTGCGGTCCATAATGGGGTCTCCGCTGGGCACGGGCGCAGCGCTTCTGCGCTAACCATAACTCCATTTGGCTGCCAGTCTGTGCCCCGCAGGGAGAGAGTGAACAAAACGAAAGAAAGAAAGCAAGAAAGAAAGAAAGAAAGAAAGAAAGAAAGAAAGGCCAGCGGCGGGAGAAGGCAAGGAAGTAAAGAAAATAGTGCGTGGGATGGCTGGGAAGAAACCGATATGACAAACGCCCAGCGCGCCTTATTGTGACGTTATCAAAGACCGCACGCCAAATAGAGCTAAAAAAAAAAGAATATATTCGCGGCCACATTATCGAACTGCCGGTGTAGGTTAGGTCAAACGCAAACCAAGCCCAAGCGGCGGGTTAGCGCTCACGTATAGATCGGTATCCTGGCGGAGAACACCATTAAGATTATTACCGTCTCGGCAAACATCTACTCGGTAGAAAAAGGCAGAACAGGCGCCTCTTGCCTCGCTTTGTCCCGGGCGACGACGTCTGCGGCTTCGCCGACCGGGAATTGACAGAGCGCGGGCAGAATTTGCGTTGGACGTCTTTCATGGCTGACCAGTGTGAAGCGAAAAAATGGACAACGTTTGCGGAGATAAGAAACGTTTGTTTACCTTGCTCCCGTTACTCCCGGTCCTTTTGAAGATTGCCCCCCTTTTTTTTTTGCGCTCTCTGTAGCCGGTCGGTGACCTTACGCACATCGTCTGAATCGCTGCATGCACTTCGGCAAAAATATAGACAGCCATTGAAGTCTTCCTGCGATGCACGCGGTTTCTCGCATAAACTTATAGACGTACTTTTGTGCCGCGAGAAAGTAAACGAGAACGCGCCTCCCTTGTGATTGTTGGAAAGCACGGTGGGACCCTATCGCAGTGTATTCTGTCAGCCAGAATTGCTGCGCTCCAAGGATACAGAAAAGGCGACACAAAGAAGGACGAGGACACATGACTGCCTTGTCGAAAGCATGTAGTTTGTTTAAACGCGCTACGCGGTGCCGTGTGAAGGTCTTCGAATGCGGGACGCTGTTCCTTGCAGGCGCAGTGTTACACCTAAACTTCCCCTTTACGTCTCCAATCTACCTGTTAATTCTCCCTATTCTTGTATCGCAGGCAATTACCCGGACGTGCACTTCGGTATCGACACACACACACACAACGCACACACACACACACGCGCACACACGCACGCACACACGCACATACACACACAGTTCTTACGGTAGAACTGTTCGAAAGAGCAGGTGCAGGCCAATTATGCTGTTTGACATAATATAGCGAAGGCAGACGGCCGAAGGAAAACAGCACTTACGAATGAAAAACTCTGTGAAATGTGCCCCTGGTTATTATTCCTACCCTACCTTGCCGTTTTTTATTCTCTCTCGTCATTTGCTGTATTCAAACCACTTTATTCGAATAATCATTGCATGAAAAGTCACTTAATTTCAGCCAGAGGACACTTCAGTCATTTTAGCAGTTCTCCAGACATTAGTTTAGGTCATTGCTTTTAATTGTCTTAACAGGGATCTTGGGCCGGATTCACAAAGGTTTTCGTTCTTAAGTTTTATTTGCCATTGGCTGGCCGCCTTCGCTAATAATATGTCCAGCGTCATTATTGGCTGAGAATTTCACTTACGAACAATTCGGGCGTAAGATGTTTTTGTGAATGCGGGTCCTTATGCGCAGAACTGAAATGAGCAATTTTGTATTTGCTCCGAGTATACTTGAACCTACACCTAGGTATAGCTGTACTTGAGTATTCACGCAACTATGATGGCAAATAAGCCGAGCGTCGCAAAGCTTTCTTTTAATTTCCATTTTATTTAAATTCAGAATCTCAATCACTTGGAAACTATCGCAAGTCGTTCGTCAATAATTATTTCTACAAAACTTTACGGATGAATCGTCAGACCGGCACTCGAGAAACCGGCACTTCTTAGCTGCACATTCGTCAATTACCTCCTATTTATTTTTCTTCTTTACTCTGTTTATTTTTGCCGCATTTATCTCGGTCATCTAGAGAGAAGCGTGTCCGTGTTGCGGCTCTCTTATCGAACATAACCCCCGGCGGCGACGGCGTTTTCGCTTTAAAACAGCCAATAAAGCTGATTGCATCTCGCACAATATAATTTGGTCATCGCTGGCCGTCTCAAGGTCTCCCGCTGTACGTCCGCTGAAGATGACAGGCGCGTGGTCATCGCGGGCGGGAGGCCAGCGACGGCCGCGCGAGGTAAGAAAGTAATAATAAAAAAAAACGCGAACAAAACACGAATAATTAAGAACCTCTGGCCCGAGGCGACGCGGGGCAAACAAAGCGAACAGGAAGCTCGCTCAGAAATGGCCTCAGGCCGCGCGCACAGCAGCTCGAGTCACGTGCCCTCGTCGTACACGAGAGAGAGAGAGAGAGAGAGAGAGTGCAAGGAAGGAATACGAAGACGCGAAGGCGCATTAAAGGAAATAAGTCTCGAAGCGAAAGGTGCTGGAAGAGAGGAGTTAAAATGACGGAGTGGGAAGGAGAGGGGAACAGTGGGCCGCCGCCATACGGCCGTACCCTCGACCCGAACCAGACGCGCGGGCACTGACGGTCGAGAAGCAGCGCGCCTGAAAAGACGCTCACCGCGGCCATACGAGCTTTGTCGCTTATTATTTTTTTTTTCCCCTCGCGGAGCCCTTCGGAGGCGACAAATAAACAGCGAACCCTTTCTTCTGCAAACAGGTGCGTCGAGGCGAAATGTCTCCCGCCCTTGAGCTGCTCATCGCCGCCGCTCCTCGGCGGCTGCCTGTTTTTCCTCGCCGAGCTGCAGGCTAGCAGTGCAGAGCCGTTTGCTTAACCCCCGGACCATTATTCCTGTCGTCCTACTTGGCCCATTCCGCTCGCGGTGCGCGCGTGCTTCAGACGCTGGGGGTGCCGCGAGCGCGCGAACCTCGGAGTACGCCAATCAAGGCCTGCCGGCGCCCACGCGTCCCGAAGTGCGCATAGGCGCGTTGCTGCGATGCCATCGCCGCGATTGCAGTGTTTGTTTACTACGTAGTGCGGCGTTTGGTGCGGGTGCTACGAATGGGCGCCAGACACCAGTGTTTGAAAATGTTGCGCCTCTTTCGTGCTGTTCCGTGCATCAAACACGCTGTTTTGCTTCGCAGTTACCGCTTGGGTATGCGCTATGACGTTCGATGCTCGCTCTCTTCAACCCCCACCCCCCACCTACGCCGTTTCCCTCAGACCATTCTATGTTTTCTTTACGCGCAGTGGTGACGCTAAGGTTACCTCGTTTTCTCGGCTGTGATTCTCATTAAACTTCTTTTTTTTTTCTTTTCTGTCTAGCCTGTATAGCAATTCGCTATACAGATGGAATAACGCTATACAGATGGAATTAGATGGAATAACAAAGGCTCGTCGCAACATATGCGTCGCGCACACTAATGGCTCGCAAGTAACACTAGCCACGCTACTGCCCGAGTAGCTGTCGTAACTTTATGCATACTGTATTATGTGTTGCTAAATAAGCGCGCAACCGGTAAAGTTCCTCGATCGTCAGTATCACGCGAAGTTAAGACTGCCGTGCCAGCCTCGCGATAAATTTTCAGTTACAGTAAATCTTTAAACGGATACCTCTAATATACGAAGCAGCTATTATTATGAGAATTCGGAGGCCCAATAACTATTGTTCGGACTGGATACCGTGTGTGGCCACTTGCACCTTTCGCTAACTCTTAAATGGAACGATTCCCTGTGCGCAATCGCAAGGCGCGACACGTGGTGAACGCCACGAGCTGAAACTGTCGCGTTTCATTCTGTTAGGAGCCGCGGGCTATAAAGCATGCTCCGCTATGCTTAATTAGAACCGTACCCTTCTGCAGCAGAAATGAGGAATGATACGCACCCCCATTCACTGCGTCAACGTGGTAGTAGAGCTCCTACTGCACGTCCACCCTGTTTTCTTGTTCCGCATGAATGGATTTGGAGCGCCGCACTTGACTCCTCTTGTTTTTGTCGGGAAGCGTATTACATTCCGTGCCGTGCAGTTTAAATAAGGAAACATTAGGAGAGTTTGAGCGTGAAGTGGTAAACCACTCGCCCTATAACTGATCGGCGGGGGCTATGCGCCAAGGAACGGCGAATGCGTCGCTGGAGCGTGGCGAGGCGATATATAGTGTGCACAACGCGTGCGCGCGCGTGTCTCGAGACTCGGGAGTGTGGCGGCTTTATCTTAAGCGCGGGCAAAAAGAAAAAAGAAAGAAAAAACCGGAGAAAATGCGCTCTGGGCGATGGCGAGCAATGAAACAAAGACGCGGCGAGTCGAATGTAGCAAAGACGACGCATTTCGACTCGTTCGTCCACGACGGCCGCCGGGAATGCTAAGGCGGTGGGAGTCGAAGGCCACATTCCAAGCCCACCTGGGTTCTTTTGACGGTGTGGAAAGTGGCGCGTCACAAGAAGCGTCTGAAGCACCGCGTGCTACGTGACACGTGTTCGGCACGTGACCGCGCTCTCCCTTACGAACCGATGCATGAACGGCTGAGGCGGAACGCTTGAAGTTTGAAAAACGATGCGTCCATGGCTATTACACCATAGTCACAAACAGCAACCGTACGGTATTCCCCTCCGTCTTTCTTTGACAGTGATATCCCACGTTTCCTAGATTCTAAGCTCCCTATTTCACGGCAACCTTCGCTAGGCATTAGAACAAGACGTTTCATTAAGCACTGTGTACGATGGTAGGATGGGGACGGCGCTTACACTGCAAAATGCCAAACTAGGACTTTTAATTATGCTCAATGGCTGTGCGGAGCAGTGAGCGGGCGCCAAGCGAGTACCTTGAAAAGAATCGTTGAACTTGGCCTAGGCTGCGCTTGAATTAAATAACAATAAATTACGACGCGCAGGTGCGCTAGACGCGTTTGCGCAGGCGCTATTATTATGAAATGTGGTAATGCAGACGCGCCCACCAGGCTGCGCACACACGCAGACAGGCGCCAGACGCACGCCCGCCGACGATGTCGCACCGAATAAAGACTCGCCACGCGAACTAAGTCGCCCTCGCCGCAGGCCTCGCTAATACAGTTTCGCCTACCTAATTTATTCACGAATATCCCATCTTTCTGCGTGAGTAATGACGCAACGAGGCACGCGCAGTGGAAATTCAGCGAAAGAAAAGTCTACACGCAGCTCCTTTTGTTGAAACGTTATGCGTGAGCTGGCCTATAGACCACGTTCGTGCGTAATAAGCGTATATACACTGTGGCCAGGCAGTGATTTATGCGGCTACTATTTCGAATTTTACGAGGAAAAAGAAACCTCCATGATCCAAGATTGACGATGGGTATATGTGCGGCCGAAACGCCTGAACATGAGTGCAAATTTATTTCGCAGCGACCGTAGAAAGCTTAACGGGAGGTTTTGCGAAGGGTAGTTTCTTAAAGCACAGTACCAAGTCCCGGGCGATGCCGTACCATGCACGCGACATTGAGGTCACACGCAGTGCGCCTTCCCTCGCACGACGACCGGCATTGTTGTCCATTGTATGCCATAGCTGCACAGCGCGGAAACCAGTCTGCACTCGCCGTGACAGATGAAGACAGAGAGTGCTTTGCTAACGGAATGTTGTGTTGGCGAATGACCCCAAGGGGCGTCTTCAGCGTATATTCGGGCTGCAGTAAAGTCGGTACAGGGCTGCGTTGCGCAAGGCCTATCACCCCCCGCTTCCCCTGTTCTTTTATACATCTGCCGCTGTAAACTGCACTTTGCGAAGTGTAAAGGAGAAAGAATGCTAGCTTAAAGGCAAGAGGAAACGAAAGTATAGTGAAACACGCATTGTCACGACAGCAAAAGCTACAGCTATAGCTCTCGTCAAGTTTCTGTGGTCAAGCCTAGCTCCTCGGTGTACACATTTTGCTGGATCCCGCCGTGGTTCCTCAGTGGCAATGGTGTTGGGCTGATAAGAAGGAGGGCGCGGGATCGAATCCCGGCCACGGCGGCCGCATTTCGATGGGGGCGAAAACACCCGTGTACTTAGATTTACGTGCACGTTCTTCACTACGGCGTGCCTCATAATCAGAAAGTGGTTTTGGCACGTAAAACCCCATAATTTAATTTCTTAACATTTTGCTGTCGTCGGTGACATCTGCTATCATCGCCGTCGATCATCTGCCATTAACGGTGTCACTGAGCAAGAACGTCACAAGGTTTCTGGCATGACATCGTGTTTTGGGGCTCGTACGTGGGTTCGGTCACGTAGTATCTGCAGCTTATAGGCAGCATTTTCCCTTAGTAATAACCAAGCCATTTTCCGTCGCCAAATGGATGATTATTTGATTGAAAAAAAAAAAAAAACAAATTCGAGGACTCCTAAGCACTTCTTATGAGTTGTGAATGCGAAATCATGAATGTCCAATTGAACGCCGTTGAGCGGTCCTTCGAGTTATGAACTCCTCGGGGGCAAGCGAGCGCGTTGAGACGATTGACGCGTTTTGATTTGGCTTTATACCGAGGAACACTTAGAACGCAGACGAGAGCTTGTGCGGACAAAGAACGCGCGGATAACAGATTTCCGAGAGCGAGGGTGACGTGGCGTCGCGGCTATGCCCTCTCCCCTCACGCAATACCGCGACAGCCGGCGTACCCTTTCGCCCGTTCTGCTCCGTCGAGGCCCGAGCCAGCAAGCGCAAACCAGCGTCACGAGCGCGCAACGCCCGCGGCGTCGCAGCCAAGGGGAAGTTTCGATGCTACAGACGCCGCTGGATTTCTCGCTCAATGGGTCATTTGACGCTTTCGCATCAATAGATGTTTTATTTGATGGGATGGCACTTTGGCCTAATACGAAAATGGGAAAAATGGGCAAAATCTGTCTGAAGTGGAAGGCGCGATGCGAGGAGCAGTATCTTCAACCGGTTAAAAGCCCGGATTCCCTGGCAAAAGCCAGGAGAGATGAGAAATGAATGGTAATATAGTTCCGAAATAATAGTTCCCTGGTGTCAACTTATTTAGTGTTGCTCTTTAGCGAGCTTTTCAAAGATCTTGCCCCACACTGTCCTATCCATTTCCATGTCGTCCTTGTGAAAGAATATTGACCCGACAAGAAATGCACGATGCCACCTTCGTTGGGATCGGCCGAATGAGTGTTCCCACCACAGTACTTTTCCCGTCTCCAACCTCCGCTCTCCACCGTTTGCTCTCGATATTTCTTGCGCGGAACCCCGCAACCCGCTCTCCGCAGCGGCGTTCTACTGGGCTGTTCGGTCGGGCGAGAAAAAGAAAAAAGAAAGAGAGGAAAGGGCACAGAGGGGAGAGAGAAAGTTGCGGGTGCTGACAGCCACAAATCACGGCTCCCCGGGGACCTTTTCAAGTAGGTGTCCGCACGGGGCGCCGAAGGAGCCGCCGACTGCCCCAAAGCGCGAACCGAAACTCGCCCGCCGGTCCCATGGCTGCTCTGTGGGCTCGAATGCTGGGAGCGCGTCGCTGCATTCCAGGCATCGCTGCACGAGCCAGAGGCGAGGCCTGCTGCAGAGCCGGGATGGTTCGCCGGGTTTCCATTCCACCACCGCTGCGTCAAGCCACGATGGCAACGGACGAAAGGAGCAGCCTACCACCAGACAGGCGCGAACCGATCGACGACGAATCAACTAGAAAACGAATTACTGCGTCTATCGTTCGCTTCTTTTTTCTTCTTTCTAATGAAGGCTGTAAAAGAGAATTTTGTGCGACTTCTCGGATAAAGAGTGGCGAGGTTGCGCCAAGCATTTGACATCCAATCAACAATTACCGCTGTTCCTTTATTTTTCTTCTAGTGCTTTTTTTTTTCGACAGCAACGCAAAATATTACGGCATTTTTTTTCTGTGTATCAGACATCGCACTTGGAGATACGAAATGTGCTAAGACCACGGACTAGTGCCTCCTGTGCGGCCCGCGCGACGAAGGCGCTTTTGATTTGTCTGCGAGACACTGATTTCAACGAGATACATTGATGCTTTATGTTTGAATGAATGGTTTATTTCATCATCAGTTCAGCATACATATCCAGCGATACAGCGGGAAGGGGTGGCGAAAAGGCAACTGAATGCCTGACAATGCGCCAGTCCCCGCCCAGACCACGATATTGCACAACACTCAGCGAGTCACTGTCTAATACATCAATGTAGTTGTGTGCTTTGCGTGTGTTACGTGTACGTCGTGCGTGTATCACTTCATTTGCGATCGTATCGCAATTATCGGCATGCTAGGCGTGCTGCCAGGCAAGCCTCTACAGTTTTCATTAAAGAGCCTCTCTTTCTCTCTGATTGGTGGCGTTGATTAGAGCACAGAGGAGCAAGGTCCATAAACTACAGAAACCTAATCTGTCGATACAAAGTGACATATACAAAAAGGAGCCGACTGCAGTCGACAAGTACTCGGGAGCATTATATTCGTTCACTATTTTCAAAATAAAGTTTTATTGTCAAACCTGAACCATAAACGTACGATCATTCGTGCGGGGAGAAGGCGGAATTAAAAGAATTGATCACGCACGTGCCCTGCTCCCTCGAGCTATAAAACGTCGTTAAATCCGTCAAATAACTAAGAGTCTTTATGATCGCAACTTCTTCTAAGATTAGCGGACTTGAAAAGCGGCGACTTCGGCAGCATGTTATAAACTTACTCTGGAATCGGCGCAGAGTAAAGACATCCTTCTATTCGGGGAAGCAACCATAATCAAGATTAAAATAGAAATACACTTGGCTTCCGACGTGGACGCTCGATAGGTCTGGCCGAGGTCAATGACAAGTTCAAGCGGAGGCGGCAGCTCCGGCTACTTCGATTTACGACACTTCGGGCAGCAGGCGAAGACCTCTCGACAAATGCAATCCACTCGTATGTCGCCTCCACGGTCGCTGTTGTTATCCGCGCAAGATAATATTACGGGCATTTTTTTTTTTGTCCTGTCTGCTCCCAGTAATGTCAACTTTTCACTAGACAAGAACGCCACTGTCCTATAGAAAATCCAAAATAAACTGCTTTGTCACGCTTCACTTTTGTGGATATTTGTGACCAAAACGAACAACTTCAATGAACGCTATCCTGTGCTGGCGGCAGAAACTTCCAACACAATAAGTGAATAGAGTGAATAGAGACTTCAGTGAGGAAAAGGAAGGTTTAATTAAATACGTTCATTAGTTGGCAGTGTGCCATCTTGCCGATGCTGATGTCAGCCATATGATTGCGAAGCTCATTATATCCCGTAATTAAAGGGTGGTGACAGTGACACTCTCTTATGTGATGATGAAACAGTGTGCATTCGCACTAGCGAAGCCTGAACACCCACACCCAGAACTGTCAAAGCTGTATCTGGTGTTTTTTGTTTGTTTGTTGGTTGGTGTGCTGGTTTTCCGCCCTGAAGAAAAAAAAAAAGCACACTTGCTATATCGCTTTGTGTCGCTGAAGAACGAAAAATATAATATTAATTTCGTAGCGCAGGTTAGCCCATAGATAGTAGACGGCAGTATTCCTTAAGCTCCGTCATAATTAGAACTTTCTTTGCTCTTCCTATCGTAAAGACTCATGATAAGAAATATAGCGAAGAAAGCACAGACCTTTTCCTCGGGCTTTGTTACACAGAGCGAATGCCTACTTGCTATGCGACTGCTTTCATTTGGCCGATCTCGCCTGTAGCTCCGCCGTGCCGCCGAGTGTGTTTGCTTCTCCGCGTGCCTGCGCCCGCGCATAATAAAGTGGCAGAGACGCGTTTCATACATATTCACGAGGCGCCTTATGCAAGCCCATTATCTTACGCCGCGCATTCGTCGCCCCAGCGCTGGACACCCGAACTATCAGCGGATAACGCTCCGAGGCATGTCGCCTCGCTAAAGATGCGCCACACAGTTCTGCGGCGCCTAATTACAATGGAGAATCGCTGGCAACAGGCGACAAGGTAACGCCGCCGCAGAGCCTTTCCACGGGGCGACCCTCGATATAAATCTTTCGCCGGCTCTCGCGTCGCGAGGGGCAAGGCGGGAGAAAAAGGACGCTCAACAGTCAGCGCCGAGTCGTTGCAGAAGCGCGCGAGCGCGTTGACGTGAGAGATTCCTGACTGCTTAACGCGGCGGCTGCAGTTCGAAAGCAGCTGTTCCACGCTACCGGTATAGGTGCTTGCTTTGCGCGCGGTGTACGTCCAGCTGTTTTCGTTTACTATGTGTCGAGCACTGTGTTTACTGCGTCGAGCACTGGAATTCATTGATTCTGAAAGACCTCGAAAATGGGCTGTGTTCTGTGATTCAAAACCGGCATTACAGTGCACGCAGTCGGTTCTCCGACACGGATGTCATGACCTATTGACATACGAAGTCGTGAAACTTTACCATGATGTCCAACAAAAAGGCCACGAGGTCGTTTTTCAATGGGTACCTGGCCACTGTGGAATCAGTGGCAATGATTCCGCCGATAACGCTGCTCGCACAGCACATCAAGAAGAGCACAGCGTTCCAATTCCGCTTTCGAGGACTGACGCTGCAAGGCAGCTTAGACACCTGGCACGCAGTCTCACAGTGACCGAGTGGAACTCGCCAAACTTACAACTTACACGACTGCATCGACTAAACCCCTCCCTGCAACTCCGACCTCCACTCGGACTTCCTCGACGCGAAGCTACGCTTCTCTGTCGCCTCTGGTTAGGAGTTGCCTTCACAAAGGCATACTCTACATCAATTGGAGTGACTGACAGTGCAGCATGCGAGGTCTGTGGCACCGAAGAAAACATCGACCACCTGCTGTGCCACTGTCCAAGATATGCCCTAGAGAGACAAGAACTTGCCAAAGCTTTCCAAAAACTGGACAATCGGCCGCTTTCTGTGCAGGTTTTGCTGGAACACGCCCCCATCGCCCGTCGGCCCATAAAGCGGTGAAGGCGCTTTTGTGTTTCTTAAGGACGACGGGTTTGTGCGACCATCTGTGACTATTAATGCAATTTCTGTAAGACCACACGCGTCAGCGAACTTGCCGCAATTTTCTTCTTTCCTTCCCTCCTCTCTCTCCCTGTGATCTTTGTTTTCCCCTTTCCCATTCCCCCGGTGTAGGGTAGCCAACCGGACGTTATTCTGGTTAACCTCCCTGCCTTCTACTTGTCTCTTTCCTCCTCCTCCTCCCATGTGCCCGTTCGTTTGCTATCAAGGCGCGACAAATAGCCAGACTATTCCCTACACTATTGCTTCAATTTCCGTGACACACTTTCCTTCGTGCCCCTCCTGCTCTTCATAACCAAGTGAGAGACGGCGGCATTTTTGATGCGGTAGCAATTATATGGACACTCTAAGCACATAAGCACATTTCTGCCGGCGGCGTCGCCGTCGCCGTGTGGTTCCGTACAAAGTCCAAGGGCGATAACACCGTCGCCACACGCCCTACGCTGCATGTGCGAGCGAAAGCGTGTGAGGGTAGACGACGATCGCGGCTCATTGTCGCCCGCGCGAAAGGGACGGAAGCGGAGAGGAAGCACGAGGCGCCGAGGGGAGGGTAGGGAGGGGGGCGGCGGTCTACTCCGGCCGCAAATGCGCATGTGGCGGCTGCGCGCGGCCGTATCTTGAGAAACGACCTGCGTTGGGGACAGAGTGATTCAAAACCGGCATTGGTGCGTCGGCGGCTCGTAGCTTTGGTGTGTGTTCTCGGCGCTCACTTCGCGTTGAAGCGATAGACATCACGAATATCACTTCGCTCGCTGCTGTTGCCGCGTTTCCTCACACCAGCGTTTTGACAGCGAGTGTCCACGGTCATCGAGTGTGATGTGTGCTGCGCTGACACCATGCTTGTTCATTTAGTTAGCAAGCGAATGTTTGCAAGTTGATACTGCCGATAAAATCACTATCCTTACTTCGTATGGATGTCTGCTAATTTGCTATCGCAATCGACGCTTCACCTTTCGGCCGTAACTACGACTTTCTTTTTTTTTTTTGTTCCACCTATTTCAACGGCAACCCGTTAACTCGAAAGTAAGCGATCGCACGATATCGCTTTCAGCATGCTGGACAGAACAGTGAGCTTTTAGCAGAACGAAACCTTCAAAAGTTGCTTGCCTTACTGTCCGTCTCCTTGTCCACCCAAATTAAGGTAAGTTATTTTAAAACGGGTGCATTCTCATTTTTATTTATCTGCGACAGCGATCGGAAGAAAAAAAAGATATGTGGCTTTGCATATCCCTCTGTCTCGATCGTCTGGAGAAACGCCGAGTACACCCGCTGACCTGTTGCGTGTACCTAGTCCGTCGTGCCTCAGCGCTTAATCCAGTAAGCATTCTGAAACAGCGCACCCAACTATCCCGCTCGTCTTTGTTAACGCTGCCCGGCGGCGCAGCCTGCGCCCGATGTAGCCGGTTTCTCGCGCACCTCTACTCTGCCTGCGAGCGTCGGCACGATTAGAGCCGCGAGGCTCATCTGGCCGCCGCCAGTGTAACAGACCGGCTCGCCTCCCACGCCGTCTGCTCGCCAGACGACGAGCACTGCATGCGCGCGCGACTCCACCCTTCAGCGCGGCATCCGGAAGCGGTCGACGGCGCTGGCTGCATCCGAATGGCTCGACGACGCACGTGCGTGGCTGCGTCCAAGGCTCGCCCGAAAACGAGGTGGTGGGCTGCTCGCAACCGCTGCCGCCGCAGCCACGCAACCAGAAGAATAGGAGCATAAAAGAAGCGAACATAAATCCGGTCTCTCGGCGTGCGCCGACGCCGTTCTTGCGCAGTCTTAGATAATGATGCGCCACGTCCCGGCGGCTTTCCCGCCGGAACAACCGGCCGCGCATTTCTCGCGGCTCGCCTGTTCTGTTCCCTTTCGCGCGCAGGCTTGTCATTCCGAGCACACAAGCGCCCAATAAAGACGTTCGACAAATGTTTGTTCCCTTACCGCCACCCACTTCCCCGGGACGCGAGCGCAATCGACGCTGTCGCAGTATGATAAGGAAACGTGCGATGAGCGAGCGCGGCAAGTTACCAACATGGCTTTCGCTGCATCACGGCGTCTTTAATCGACGTAACGCATGTTCCTCCTTCTTGGTTATTCCTTGAGCTTTGAAAGATTATAGAAATGCTCGCAGACATGTAACACGGCGCAGATGGTTGGAACTCTGCGAGCGTGTGCCGTGTACGGCATCTCGCCAAATGGCCAGCATGGTAAGTAACGCACTTAACAGCCTAAGCAAGGCAAAGAAACTCCGCGTACCTGGCTTCAAGAGAGTGGAAACGGTGAGAGAGAGCCATGAAGCGAGGATCAGCGCACAGGAGGGGGAGTGTCCTGCGTTACATGGAATGATTGCTGGTGAGAAGGGGCACAGTACAACACTTGGAAGACAGTACAACACTTGGGTGCAATAGCAGATGAACACACACAAACTGTTTCTTTCAACGATTCTGCATACGCTTTTTCGGATCAAGATTACATCACATATCGCTCTCGCTCCTCGCACCTATTTGCCGAGGGTGCAAACCATACTAAATAAATGTAATGCTAAGAATGCCGCTTTGCGAACAGGCGACAGGAATGGAACTAACCACCCCTCTACAAATTTTCCTGTCAAAATCGAATGGACTTATTGAAAGTGCCCAAGAGTCTAAGATATGCGTAGAAACTTCGTTCTGCTATATTCGTGTCACTAAACTGCCTCGTTGTAAGAAAGTTGTGTGTATGCAGTTCACAGGTTAGGACAACGCATGTATATATTCCTGTTAGCCCCTATGTAGCATGCGTTCTCTGCTCATACATATATGTTCATATGAATTTCTACCTGCTGAGGCAAACATGCACGTCGTCAATACGACTCACTGGCATGTTCTCTTTATTCTTTGTGTTTAAGCTTTATCCCCAGGAGCACCTCAATGTGAGAATACGTTTTACTCTATATTTGATTTTAAATTTGCGAAGCAAGATAACTGGGAACAAGTTTTTAGCATTTGTCCTTTGTTGAAAATAACATGTTCCATCTTGCGCGCATTACTCGGTTCGTAGTTCTGTCAACAATGGTTCTCATTAGGTAACGAATGATCAACAGCAGAAATCTCGTATTCTCTCCTAGGCATCCTAGATAAACGACATGAGACGTGGCAGCTATGCAAGAAAGCACAGGTGTAATTTATGCTGGGCCATCTGAACACATTACTAATCTTATTTTTAAACTAGACAAACAAAAACGCAGCGTCAGCGCCATAATTGAGAATGGGAGCGGGGACGGGAGGAAACATAGAATTTCAAAATAAATTTGCATTTTGACGGTGCATCACCCCTGGTGACAATGAATTCCATCGAGAATGAATGAATGAATGAATGAATGAATGAATGAATGAATGAATGAATGAATGTTGAAAAATGGCAGTCCTTGATATGTATGCTTGTACCTTAAAACAGTGGTCCACTTTTGATTGTTGGTAGTCATCTTACAATTAAGATATTCCAAAGCACAAATCCCAGTTCGGTTACGGTGAGCACTAAAGGAGAACTTAAACCAGAGGTGTTCGTGTTGGTCGCCTCAAGGAGACCCACCCCAAATCTGTATCTATATCAGTCATGCTTAAGAATCGGTTGAATCTTTGAAATACAAAATCGAACCGTAATAAAATGCTCCCGTCCTAGTGCGTCGATGTGTGTCTGATGGCGCGGATCTCAAACGGGACAGATAGACAGAATAATATATTTAACTGATGATTCAATGCCTATTTGGGGAAGTGGGTGAGGAGAAGGTAAAACGAGCTATTATGACTCTTTATGGAAACTTCAAACGCGAAACACTGCAGCGAGTTAACTTTTTCACGTCAGCCCGTGGTCGGATTCTGTCTTCCGAAGATGCCAACGTGTCGAGCTGGCGCTTGCCTAGGAATGTCTTTGGCGCAGGAGGTAGGCCTAACCCCAACATGGCCTAGCTGCTACGTTTGAGTGAGTCTTCGCCCGCCAAAGCCCTCTTAAGGCGTATAGGTAACAGGCCGCGCTCACAATTTTATGTAGCACTGAACATGCCTCGAGTCTTAGGATTGCGCTGCTCAAGACATTCGAAGGTATCACATGCAACCTAAGTGTACCACAATTGCAGTCAAAGAGCTGCATTCCATTTGTAGAAGCCAAGCCACTAGTTCTGGAATTTTGAACACGACTTACCCGAATCACCTACAAGTATACACAGATCGCTCTGTCAAAGTAAACGAAGACCGCTACGTTGCTGCATTCTATATTCCCTCTCTGAGATATACGTGGTCTGGCTGTGTGGACTGTATAGCTTCGTCGACAGTTGTGGAAGGCGTCGCAATAGCTGCTGCGCTGTGTGCAAACTAGATTTTGCCTCCACAGAATGTGGTTCTCCTTACGGACTCAAATGGCCGCGTTGCAACAGCTCTATCATGGTATACCGTCGATCAAGTTCCCGTGCAAATCACTAGACTTCGTGCAATGATTCGGCGACAAAAGGCTGTTTCACATGGCGCGATTTTCAGTCAGCGACACAGCGAATTCCGTCGCTCAGCGACCGCCGCGACGTCGTGGGCTCTCCGCGACTGGATTCCAACAAGTTGGTCGCGCCGTCGCTCAGTCGCAGCGATCGGCGCGATGTGGGAGGGGCAATGTGTGTTTCACCGCGCATTGGTAGCTCCGTGGAGCAATGTCGCGTGTCAGTTCTAGCTATGTTTACAGCGTACCCAACAGCGTGTGCGGCTGAGGAGCTTCATACATTTTTTTTTTATTTCGCTTACACAATTCGTTTGATAGGAGAAGCTGTACGCAATCGAGATCAGGAGGAGGACGCCGCTTCAACATAAGGCACGTACCCACTTGATCGCCGCCGTCGTCAACCTCTTCATCTCTACAAAGCGCGCCAGCCGCTTATATACATGCACACTGAACAGTAGTTTGTTCTTCTGCAAAAGCAAATACTCACCCAGGAAAAAAATTTGCTGCTTCCATAGTAACAACGAAACTAGAGTGTACTAAACGGAACCACCCCACCGACGCCGCCCAAGCCGCACGCTCATACTTGCGGTGTTGAGCAGCGCCTCACTCACCCTATCTGCAAGCTGTCGTAAAGTCTCAACGCCTTTAAACGTTAAAAATGGTGTACCTATTCTATTATCGAATAAAAATAGGAAAATTCGAACATTTGACTAGTTTCCATGTTGTTTTTATTTAACGATGCAGGCATGGATACTTTGTGAGCAGGAGGCAACCCTGCGCATCGCTGCGACGGATATCGCGCTCCCGCAAACGCATGTGAAAGCTGTGAGCGAAAATCGCTCTGCGACGTGCACGGCAGAACGATTTTTTTCTCCCCAATCGCGCCATGTGAAACAGCCTAAAGGCTTCACAGTAAAGCTTTAGTGAATTCCTTCCCACATTGGTATTGCTGGTAACGCAAAAGCTGATGCTCTTGCACACGCAGAGCTCCATCATCCTCCGAAAGTCAAGGCCCCAAAGAGTAATCAAGTTAAAAAAACCTGACATTCGAAATCACTCTGGCTTCCACCACATATGCCCTGCGTAACCAAGAGATTTTGTCGAGAGGTAGCCTCACTTCAATATCGAATAAGGACAGGATCCGCTAATACAACAGCATGGTTATTTAAGATGGGCATATCAATTCTTGGAACTGTATGGCATGCGACGAGACAGGAGACATTGAACACTTTCTATGGTCGTGCCCAAAATTATAAGATGAAAGGGACGCTCTCCTTGAAAATCTGCGAAAAAAAGCAAATAAAAGAGAAAAATAAAATAAAAAGAGGGATCTTCTACTTGCGTGCCTGCAACACATTGTGTTTCCCGAAGGATCAGTTATAGCCCGCAAGGAAATTTCACGTTTCCTTATCGCATTCTTAAGACAGACTGGTTTGATGGACATGCGGTGAAACGCCGCAGTGATATTGTAAGAGACTCTCGGGCAGAGCAATTGCCGGCCTTGACCGCCAGGCTAAACGTGCCTGTTGATACAACCCACTAACCTCACCACCCTAACATTGGTCACACAGTAGTCATGTATGTAGCTTCTTCACCGCCTTTTCTCTCGCGTTTTGATTCACCTTGCAAAAGGTTGCGAATCCTCCATGCATGGTTCGCTATACCATTGATGTATGTTGATTAATTGCCGTCGTCCGAGAAAGGAACACCTAGGTAGGTTGTACATATGGAACCTGGCTTTCAAGTTCCGATACAATCTCTAGCTTATTAAACTTTCTTGTGTTACGCATATGAATGCATCTTGCAGCGCTCAATTTCATCTTATTTTCTTCGCACCAGTATCACACGGAACTTAAGCAAACTTGCAAGCGTGCAGGTGTCCGACACTTTAGGCGCTTTTGCATACAAAACAGGCATTTTTTGACCAAATGCTACATTTAGTATGATTGGTAAATACAAGGGAAAGCAGTTTGCACTAGTCATCAGCATAAATCGTTGAAGAGTGCTCGAACGTAGCGGTGACCAAGTCCGTCTTGAGAACGTGGAACGGGGCGTGCTTTGCGGTGAGCCTCCCCCCCCCCCCTCCCCCCAACGTGGATGGAACATTCCCCCAGAAGGCCTTCAAACCTCTGACTTCGTCGCGTCAGGCTCACGCTGGCAGCGCCCTTCAGAAAGCCACCTTCGGCCTCGTTGGCCTGCGTCGCAATGGTTTTTAGTGCAATGTCAAAAAACGCCATCTTGCACTGTTTGGCTTCTCCTCAAGGACACTGGGCTTGCCGTGCTGCACGCTTTCCAGTGCTGTGCCGCACACTGGCGCCGTGCAACGGCAGCGCGGTGAATTGCCCGCGCCGCGCCCGCTCCTTGCGGAGCATATGCGCCGCCCGCCGCGAACGTCCCGAAACGGCCCCACGGTTGCTTGCGCTACTTAAGGCCACTTTGAGCAGGTGCCTACATGGCGATACCCGGTTGGTATGACTAGCACGGTGCATCTAGAGATAAGGAGAATAACGCGTCGAAGAAATTACGAAGCAGCAACCATATTGAACGTAGTTTCGACGCGACGCAGCGTTTCCCGGCGTCGGCGCGTCTAGCCTACAGCGCGTAACAATCGCGCTGTTGTCATGGTGGAAGTGCGTGCCATGGTGCGCTCGCTTTAACCGATGACCGCGCAGAACATGTATGTTTCGGGATTAAAGCACGATTGTCACTCATTGTAGAACGGACGCCTGCCGACGCCATGTCGAACGCACGTCGAAAATACGTTCCATGCGGTTGGCGCTTAAAAGAGAAGAACCTCATCTTCACAAAAGACAGATTTTTTATTATTTTCGCCAATAGCATATACATATTGCTAGAAACTGTCCCGTAGACCAATCGTGGAACTGTTTTTTCCGGAGTAAAGCCCCCGCCCTCCCCCAATAGTGGTTTTTACTAGCATTGTTATTGTACATAAAGTTAGTCAAAACTAAGGTAAGCTATCTTGAAGTGGGATTAAAGTGTTTTTAGCGCTCCATTATCGCTAATGCTCCCTTAATTTGGCGTCCAGCCCTGAGGGAGCGGAGGATATTTGGAAAGTTCTGATTCGATTTGCCATGTTATGGTATGCCTTCACAAAATGTGAATCATACACTTTTAAAAATGGACATGCAGGCTTAGCCTGAGATCTGCATTAAAGCGTCTTGGGGGCGACTCTTAGTTAACGTGACCGCGAGTCACAAAATTAACTTGCCTGTTCTTTTCAAGGCAACCTTTGTGAACCTGCATACGGCACGTAACGCACAGTGACGGCTAATGAACCGGCTAGTTGATAATGATGGGGGTACCACTTGTCATCGACGTACTACTGGTTTTCTTTCTAAGTCTTACTATAGTTGTTTGACTAAGTCCGGTTGGAGGAAGATGGCATAGAATGTCTAACATCATATGAATAACCTGAGCTCGTGACTAGGTTCCACTGCAGGCGTCGTTACATATTAGAAAAAAACAGCGTGTTCACAAACCAATGGCACGGCCTAAGTGATTTTATGCGAGTTTCATGATATGCAAATTTTAATGTTTGACAGACGGTCGTTCGCGAACGAAAACGCCGTCGTTGTCGAAATCTCTTGTACGTCTCGTTCGCGTCGCAAGAATCGGCCGCGCTAAAGGGGCAGGAAGTATTTCTTTGTAGAGGAATTGCGTACAAAAATATGCGCACAGAAAGTCTAGTCATGTATTAGGAAAGCGTAGCTTTAATAGTGCTCATAGTTATTTTAACTAGCCGCACAGACAGTCTCCATAAGTCGTATCAACATGAAACGTTCTCGTGATTTGAGTGGTTGCAAGCAGCTACCAGCGCAGATGCGCCATGGAGTATGCGCGCACGTCTTGGGAGATGTCTTGGGAGGCGGCTGTGTGGGCGTCCCTGCATGCCGTGTAGTGCACGGGTGGGTCGGTTCGCCCACGGGTGTCAGCCTTTCTCTCGCCGGGAGCGAACTTCGAGTCCATGGATATTCGGGTCTGCCCTTTGAACAAAATGTCATGGCACGAATACTACGCCGGACAACGCGGCCGCTGGGCCCTCTCGCCCGCGGAGACCAAAGCCGGCGAATTCGACTGGCGCGGTTCCAACGTGTCAATCAGCGCGCGTGGCCGCGAGCACCACTTAGGCACACAGTGGCGCACAGCTAGTCACTCCCGGTGCTTGTCGCCAGAGCTGCCGGGAATGTTGCAGCGCACGACAAAAAAAAAAAAAAAAGAAAAAAAGAAAAAAAAAGGGGGCTGCCGAAGAGACGCGTCGACAGCGGCGACACAAAGACACGCAAGGAGAAGACAAGCTGCGCGGCCCACAAAGGCGCTGCTTTGGACGGTCGTCGCGGAAACGCTTCGTGAACAAAACCAAGATGACCAGGCACATAAGTTGCGTTAGCTCCCCGCTTTGAGGGGACGAAGGTCCAATCCGGTCGATTCCCGGCGGCGAGGAAAAGATGGATGCGATCGGGACTATTCACGTACTCACCGCTCGAGTAGAATAGGAAGGCGGGGGGTGAGTAGAGAATGCCGTATTCTGAAGTCTGCGCAGACACCGACACCAGGCGGTGCATGGAGGCTCTTTGAGTGCCAAGATATCCACCCAGGAAGGCCCTTAGAGAGCGTGTACCTCCCAAAAGCGCTGGGATTCAGGGCGGATCTGAGTATTAACTGGTCAGAAGTCGAGATACGCAAGCGACCCTTGAAAAATTTGTAGGAAAAAAGAAGCAGGTAATAGATTGGTGGAACCGGAGTCGCTACAGGCATAGGTGACTGTACAATATGGAGACATGTTTTAATGAAGAGAGAAAAGATCAAGGAGTGATAGGTGCAATGCTAGAATACTGTGCATGTATATAATACCTGATTAGCTCAAGCCGGCTAGGTGATTATTTGTCGTTGCCCCGTTCTAAAGGAGATGCGTCTAGAAACCACCACCACCACCACCACCACCACCACCACCACCACCACCACCATCACCATCATCATCATCATCATCACCACCACCACCACCACCACCACCACCACCACCACCACCACCACCACCACCACCATCATCATCATCATCATCGTCATCATCATCATCATCACAGTCATCATCATCATCATCATCGTCATTCCTTCTCTCCTAAGCACGCCTCTCCCTAGATACAGAGGTGCTGCCGGCGGTAGAACTTGTCCGTATTGAGACACTTCTGACACAGAGATGATGAACCTGCATGTCTCAAATCATTGTAACAATAAGGGATATAAAATAGGTAAGGGTCAGTCGCTATACAGGGAAAAAATAGCTTTGTTGTAGCCTCCGAAGCGTGAACATATAACCGTCGTGTCACCCAACATTCCGCTACAAGAACTCTTATTCTAAGCTTTCGGCGTTCATGACAGCGATACTGCGCCCATGTATTAGACGCTGAGCCCGTCGCCTAAACGTTGCTGTAAATGTACTCCTTAACGTGATCTTGAGCTCTCACGCTGTGAGTCACGAACGTAAGGGCGGCGTATACGGCGGCCTGGCTTAAAGCAGTCTCCAACGTCAACGGCGTCGGCCCCTGATTACGAGGCAAAGTAGGAGCAGTGACTAACGCGTCGATGTATAGCAGCCAGATGGTGGGAAGCGGTACGCTCGCAGATGTCCCCCACAAGTGAGCGCGCCCAAGCGGGGAGACTTCAGATCTTAATCGAGCAACCTGATCTGATCGCGGAGCTGACGGTGCACACAGAGGCCGCGTTCCGGAGTGGCAGCTGGATGGCCGACGCTGTTTGTAAGTGACCTGTGTGCTTTCTTTTAAATCGAGCTTAAGCGCGGCGAAACTGAAGCGCGGTATTCATAAGGGGCGTGTTTTTTGTTTGTTTGTTTATTGTTCTTTTGAATCTCGCCTTGGTTGATGCTGGACACACGTTTCAAACGCTCATCGACCGGCGTTCAATATACGCTGAAGAGGGAGAAGCTTTAAAAGAGTGCGCAAGAAAAGTCTATTAGTCAGAACCTTCCCAGCAATGAGCGTCCCGGGCAGATATACAAAAACTATGACGTCAGTGTGCTGCGGTAGGCAGCACACACTGTACGTTATTGTGGATGCCCACATATAAGTCGCCTACGCGCGTGGACAGGGACAAATTGAAGGCAGGAAATAAATAGCACTTTTACGTTGCTAACAGCCCCCGCCATATTTACCTAACTTTCTGAAGTCGTTCATTTACCAAGGAACAGCACAACAAGAGGATACACGGAGGGAAAAAAAAAGAAAGACAATATCGGTCACTTGTGCGCCAACAGAGGAGCACGCACGCACGCACATAGAAGGAGAGATGCGGTTGAAACGACCGATGATAGCTTGCACGTTGTACCTACTCTTGCACGGGCAATAAAGCATGCGAGCAGTTTTACTGCGTGCTATTCATGTTGGAACGTCTGCCCGAACCAGTGCCTTCCTTTCACGGCCGCCACTCTACAAATAAGGCGGCGCTGAGATGGTCGTTACCACAACAAAAGGGGGTCATCACCGACATGGCTATTTATGTACAATACGTAAACACGCCGCCTGAGTTACGCGCAGTAATTGTGTCTCCAAAGGCTTCTTTCAAAAACCTCCGCAGTCACCATGGTAATGTCGCATTGGGCGTAAATTTTAGAGCTGCCAGCATAAAGGCGGGAAAGAGGCCGCCGTTGGGGAGAAGCCCGCCGTGAAAACTGCCACTGTGCGAAATCTGTGAAGCGTGGCGCTTAGAGATCGCTGTTTGGGCTAGGCTTTGATTTGTTGTTTGCTGCCTTTTTTCTGCCCTAACAACAAAAGTAAATGCTGTTAGACAGCAGCCGAATCGAGCTGTTAGCCGACCAACAAGCACACACCAAAATGCAAGAATGCCCTCGGTTCGTAAACTTTCTCTGTAGCGCTCGAAAAAGCCGTGGTTTACAGACTCCCCCCCCCCCCTTTCCCTTTCATCTTTAGAGGAGCGATAACGTCGTTGTAGTCAGCGTATTTCTTCATTATTATGCGAGCGTGTAATGGAAGACGTGCAATGCTATGCGCACACGGAGGCACACTATCGTCAACGGCATCCTCGCTCAGCTAGGCATTCGCGAGCGCCCTTCCCGCGCAGACGCGCACGCACGCGTGTTCATGCAGCGTTCTGTAGTCCTTTAAAAAAATAATCGTATACAGCAGAAGCGCAGTGTTTCTTGTGGGTTGTACGTTCAGTGCCTTGTCATCCTGAGACTTCGTTTTCTTTGTAGCAAAAATATTTTTGGAGTAAGAAAATGCTCATTGTTGGGCATCACTAAAGTCCGATTTAGCTACTTCTCGCTCAAAACGCTGGAAAATATTCTGCTAATACGAAACAGGGAACCGGCAAGTGATAATTACAGCGAAATATTTTCGAAGAACAACAACAACAACAACAACGCTGTTTGGTCCACTCTTCTTTTTAAATTTATACATCAGATGCGGACTGGGGCTCACCAAATGTGAACACTAACTGCAATGTACGTGGCGCTCGATAGAGCGAAAGCTCTGTGCTGAATACCGGAGCCGGGGCACAGAGTCGACGCGAGG